>NC_069781.1:146630999-146936277 GCF_027406575.1 Nycticebus coucang | reverse complement strand
GGTACTGTCATCCTTCTGGTGGCCAAGGCCCTGGACGTCAAACTTGACCTTTTCCCCTCTCTCCAATCCAGTGAGCCAGCGAGACCCAGCTCCACTCCACCCCTCCTCCCCTCCCTCCAATCCAGTGAGCCAGCAAGGCCCATCAGCTCCACTCCCACCTCTGTTCTGAACCAACGCCTTTCATCACAGCCCCCTCTACTGCTCTAGCCCCAGCCCCATCATGCTATTCCCAGAACCTCCTTATTAATGTCTGTTTCTGCTTTTGCCTTCTTATAATGCACTGCCATGCAGGAGTCAGAGGCAGTGACTCTGACTCCTTTTAAAAACACAAGCCAATTTGAGAACTGTCATGGTCAAACCCTTCAGTGACTTCTGAGTTCCCAGGATTCCTCTGAATAGCTACTTGTACCTCTGATCTCTTCTTCCATCTGCTTCGTCCTCACCAGCTTCACCTGACTTCTCACAGCTTTTGGCTGCCAACCTGGTCCTGGCTCCAGGACCTTTGCACTTCCCCTTCCCACATCCCAGAACACTCCCACTCCAGGTCTTCCTGTGCCTGGCTCTTTCTTGGCCTTTAGTCTGGGCTCTAAAGAAGCCTTCCTTGGCCAGCACATCTAAAATTGCCCACTCTGTCATAGGAGCTGATCTTGCTTTACATACTTCACTTATTACCATCTGATTTTATTTATGTCTTTATGTATTTTTTTCTTTGTCTGCCTCCACTAGAGTATAAGCTCAATGAGAGTTTTTTTCTTGACACATAGGAGAAATTCAAATCACTATTTGATGGACAAATGATGAACGAATGGATAAATGCATGCATAGATTCTGTGGTGCTCATTTCTTTATCCCCATTTGACAGATGGAAACACTAAGGCTCAGAGAGGCCCCAGTGACTACAGAGCTGACTATAGATGCTACCTGGAATTTAGGCTTCTTGCAGTTCTCTTCTCTGCCACTCCCAGGCAATTCCCTTCCTCTCAGCGTACCCCATTCTCTTCACACAGAGGACTCGAGGCTCCCCTTGAGCTTTGCTTGCCTGAGGAGTCCTGGGTTATATATGATTTATTGTTTTCCCTGTGTCAATCTGTGTTAGAAAGTCGACCCATTCTGGGCAAGTGGGAAGGTCATGCTGCCCCAACGCCTGTCTGTCCCTCTTGGCTTTGCAGGGGACGATGTTAGGCATCTGTGGCAACACAGGGAGTGGCAAGAGCAGCCTGTTGTCAGCCATCCTGGGGGAGGTAAGTGACTCGTGACACATGTACGACCCTGACAGGCAGTCCGGGCGTGGCCGAGCTGCTCCAGGAAGGCTCCCTACCGCTATGTTCCTCACTGGCGCCTGAGCAAATGGGATTTTTTTTTTTTTTTGAGACGGAGTCTCACTATGTGGCCCTCAGTAGAGTACCGTGGCATCACAGCTCACAGCAACCTCAAACTCCTGGGCTCAAGTGATCCTCTTGCCTCAGCCTCCCAAGTAGCTGGAACTACAAGTGCTTAACACAATGCCCAGCTATTTTTCAGAGACGGGGTCTCACTCTTGCTCAGACTGGTCTTGGACTCATGAACTCAGGCAATCCACCCACCTTGGGCCTCCCAAGTGCTGGGATTATAGTTGTGAGCCACCACGCCTGGACGCAAGTGGGATTTTTGTAAATTGAAAATAGCTATGCATGCGCCAGTGCGGGAGGTGAGATACCAAGGTGCTCCCTCTTCCGTGGCACTTTCTCCCCCAGAGGCAGGAGAAGGTGGGCCAGCTGCCTCTTAGGGTAGCTAGAGATCCACGCTCACCTGTTCTCCGTGATGATGCAAGTGTCTCCAAGTTAATATGGTAGAGAAAATCATTTTATGAAGCCAAACTCATACTGTTGAGGAATGGGACAACCTGCAGAGCAAAATGTTTTGGGGCGAAACGGGGAGAAGGAAGAAGGGGTGGGGAAGGAGGAGCAGTCTTACACCACCAGTGGAACTACCTTGTTTCCCCAAAAACAAGACATCCTCTGAAAATAAGACCTACTTACAGGAAAGATAAGACTTCCCCTGAAAATAAGACCTGCGCATTTTTGGGAGCACACCTTAAAATAAGACACTGTCTTATTTTTGGGGAAACAGGGTGCCCTTGCCCTTGAGATTTGAAGCCCCCAATTCCATCTCCTGTAAACGTGTTTGAGGTCTGCTTTGTCTGTAGCCATGGAGACATGTGGCTCACATACCCCTTCTCCAGTTTCAAAAAAAAAACTCCAGACCCATTTCTGCAAATCCTTTGGAGTGGCATTGCACATCTCACGCCTGTTGCTGTGTTCGTGGCCACCTCCCTGTGGGGCCCCTCACCAGCCCACGCCCCGCCCCCTGGGGCTTCTCTCCCTTCCTCCTTCCTTTGCCATTGTCAACCCTTCGCTTCCCACACTGTTGGGACAACTAACAGTTTCCCTTCCTTTATTCGGCTATTCCCTGGCTCCTCCCAAACAGCCAACCTGGAAGGTCACGTTAGGAGCAGTCAGGTGGAGAGCACCTTCTCCGTGCCCCACAGGTGATGGCCTTTCTCTAGCTTCTTTGCAACTGGTGAGAAGAAAGACTCCATTTTAAAATTTAGTGAAAATTACTTAAGAACAAAGCAGGTCCTATTTTAAGAGCTTTCTGTTTTTTTCCTTCAACCCTGATAACAAACCCATGAAGAAGGCCCACTCCCTGTGACTCGTTTATAAATGAGTAAATGAGGTGCCGAGAGGGGACTTGCCTAAGGTCACACAGCAGGTAAGAGGTGAGCCAGGGTTGAAACCCATGTCCACCCTCGTCAGAGAGCTGTCCTACACCACACCGGCATTGCCCAGCAGCTTCTGTACGAGGCCACTTTTCTATGTGGCCAGTGGTTTGTCAGTTTCCTCTGCAAATGAGTCAGTCACATTTGTATCCAATAAAGAGAAACAAAGTGATGCCACATTAAAGTCCCTTTTACACAGGAGAGCCTCAGGGTCTCAGAGAACAGGGGACCCTGAGCAGTGTGGCCACTGCCCCAGGCAGGGTGCATGCCCTGGCTTGCCCTGGTCCTGAGGCTAGACTCTTCCTGCTACAGATGCACTTGATCGAGGGCTCAGTGGGAGTGCACGGAACCCTGGCCTACGTCCCCCAGCAAGCCTGGATCATCCGGGGTAGTGTCCGGGACAACATTCTCATGGGAAGCCAGTATGATAAGGCCCGGTAAGCTTCAGGGAGGGCAGGGAAGAGTACAGGTATGTGGCTGGTTTGGGGAGGGACCTCCACCTGCTGGGAATAATTCGACAACTGCTTACGCTTTTTGTGTGCTCACTTATATGCATCCCCATATTTCCTCCTCACTGTGAAAGAAAGATTATTCTATTCATTTTCCAGGTGATTCAGTTCAGGCTCCAAGAGATTAAATAATTTGGCTCAAGTCACACAGTCGCTATGATCTGAAAGAGCCAGAATTTGAACCCAGTTGCTTTCAGAAACTTCACACTTAACTATTAGGTTAATTTGTTCAAAACAGTCAGTTACTCTCTCCTCTTTCAAAAATGTTATGTTAAAACTTCATCAGAGACTCAGGGCCCATAGCACAGTGGTTACGGTGCCAACCACGTGCACTGAGGCTGGAGGGTTCGAACCCAGCTGGGGCCAACTACAACCAAAAAATAGCTGGGCGTTGTGGCCGACGCCTGTGGTCCCAGCTACTGGAAGGCTGAGGAAAGAGAATCGCGTAAGCCCAGGAGTTTGAGGTTGCTGTGAGCTATGATGCCACGGCACTCTACTGAGGGCAACATACTGAGACCCTGTCTCAAACAAATAAAAAAATAAAAAACTTCATCAGAATTAAATCCTGCAGTGTAGAGGAAGTGAGTTTAGACTCACGGCCTACTGGACCTGCCATGTCCCATCAGTGTCTCTCCTTTCCTTCCCCCAGAATCCTGGGGTTAAACTGCTTAAAAAATGCATCTGGGTGTCATGAGTGAAGCTCATTCAATGGAGCAGCCATGAGGACTGCCCAGAACGCTACACCCGTGCTTCAAACCTGGATATGGACTCTGACCTACTTTGGCTGTTTGCTTGATTTTGCAATCTGCCCCTAGTAACAGCTCAGGGTAGTGTAGATCTGTAGGTGCATAAACAGGCCATCTCCAACTGGTCATCCTGGGAGCACCTCTCAATCATGTCCGATACCAACTTGTGAGCCCCCTGTTGGCCTAGCCCCATCTTCCTGGCTTCCAAACTGATGGTTCAGTTTAGCGGTGTCACCCAGACTGTGCACCCCAGCAAGCCTGACACCGCTGTGGTACTGTCCACTCTAATTGGTCACCAGCCCAGGATAAGTCTGTCTCCTAAATATCTTCTGTATTTCTCTCTTCTCCATGTGCTGCTAGTTCCCGTCTGTGATTTCTTGTTTGAACAGTTCCTATGCCCCTGCCCTTGGGTCCCTGTCCCTAATCTATCGGTCATTTCCACCTTGCGAACTGTCTCCAGGGTGATCATCCTGAAATGTGGCTCTCATCTTGCCGTCATTGTCCCCTAAGACTGATACAACTCACAGAGCAGTTTTGAAACATTGAAAATAAAACCGTCCCTTTGACTCAGCAAATCCATCGCTAGGTATTTCAGGTGGAGCTTTTCACCCACGAAGACAGAGACTCATAAACAAGAACGTTCCCATGGCATTGCTCATAGGAGCACAAAAGCAGAAACAACGCAGGTGTGCAACGTTAGAGCACTGGTTAGATAACGTGTGGGGCAGCCTCAGACTGGAGGACTGTAGTGCCAGTAAGTGATAGGACCCGTGTGGGCTGCACACACCCATGCATGGAGAGACTGCGTCCGAACAAATAGGTAAGAAACTAATAAATAGTGCTTGCTGGAAGGAAAGCAACTGAGGGTCAAAGATGAGAAGGATATTTGCTTTTCACTATATCTTTTGGTTCTGTTCAATTATTTATAGAGAGCACTAGTTTAAAAGAAATGAAAGAAGGAAGGAAATTTTAGAAAGCCTCCAGTTTACCATGAAACACAAAATCACATCCAGTTTCTTACCATGGAATTCAAGACATTTTTCCCTTCAGCACTTGGGAAGGGTGGCGGGCTGGAGGGCCAGAGGGCTGGCCACCTGTCCCCTGAGCTTCCATCCTCTGTAGGTACCTGCAGGTGCTCAGGTGCTGCTCCCTGACTCGGGACCTGGAACTTCTGCCCTTTGGAGACATGACAGAGGTGAGCAGGAGGCTGGCATGCCGGCTCTGTGGTGAGGTTGGTGCCTGGTAGCTCAGGCTGCCTCCCTGGGAGGGGAGAGGAGAGACCCTCCTTCCTGCCTAGGGGAGCTGCCTTCCCCAGCATTCCCTGCAGCTGCTTCTTCACTGTCAAGAACAGAGCCTCCCCCCACCCCCGCCCCTGGGAAGTTGGGGCTCGCTTTGCAGGGGAGCTGGAGAAGAAAAGGTTATCTCAAACCACATAGACCCTGTGAAGATGAGGAACCATTTGCGTCTCTCCACCCTGTCCACCTACTCTGTCCCACTCTGGGCAGCAGTTTCTTTGCCAGTGGGAACATCAGTCCTCACCCCACAGGGGCAATTTGATTTTTGACTATAACAATTTCCTGATAATTCTCTGTCTTACACTGCAGCCATTTTTAATCTGCCTAAGACTCCCCACCCAAAATAAAAGTAGTATTGTTACCTTGGTTTTAATCCTCTAATAATAGTTCAGTCTGTTGAACACTTACTACATGCAAGGTGCTGTCCAAGCAACGTGAATGCAGGGCCACAGATGAGCCTCAGAACCTCAGGAGGGAAGTCCTTGGTTACCCTTCTTTTAAAGCTGGGTCTATAAATCCTTGGGGACAGAGAGCTCAATTCTCTGATTTAGGGTTGTTCCTTTAATAGAAGAATAAGGTCTCATCTGTAAAATGGAATAAATAAGAGTGCTGACTTGATCAGGTTGCTTTAAGGTTTAAATGAGTTAATAATACACAGTGCTTTTTAATACTTTCATAAAATAAAATTGGTTAACTAATATGTGCTAGCTTTGAACATGAAGAATGTTTCAAATGGAAGACTCTTTGCATGATTTTCTCAGTAAAAGGAAATTGTGAAGTAGGGTATAATTAGATTTTTCCATTTGTTGGTTGTTAATTTTGGATAAAGACTTAGCTAATTATCTACTTTGCCTTAAAATGTATGAAGTGCAAGAAACCCAGTAAAAACTCTCAGGTGAAACTCTAGTTAAGTGCCGGCCACAATA
Source organism: Nycticebus coucang (assembly GCF_027406575.1). NCBI lineage: Eukaryota > Metazoa > Chordata > Mammalia > Primates > Lorisidae > Nycticebus > Nycticebus coucang. The sequence goes on along the minus strand of NC_069781.1, from coordinate 146,930,043 downwards.
CTTGGCTAGTTTTTAGAGATGTGGTCTGGCTCTTGGCTCAGGCTGTTCTCCAACTCCTGAGCTCCAGCAATCCACCCGCTTTGGCCTCCCAGAGTGCTAGGGTTATAGGCATGAGCCACTGGGCCTGGCCTCATCTTCATATTTGAATGACGGTTTTGCTGGACACAATATTCTTGAGTGACATCTCTCTCCTTCTCTTCCCTTCCCTTCTTTCTTTCTTTCCTTTCCCTTTCCTCCCTCCCTCCCTTTCTGCCTTCCTTTTTTCTTTATTTTTCCTTTCTTTTCCTTCTTCCTTCCTTCCTTCCCACCTCCCCTCCCCTCTCTCCCACTTTTCTTCCTTTCTCTTTCCCCCTCCCCTCCCCTCCTCTCCCCTCCTCTCCTCTCCTCTCCTCTTCTCTTCTCTCTTTCTCTTTCTCTCCCTTGAGCACTTTGAAAATGCTGTTCTACTCACCCCTGACCTGTATGATTTCTGCTGAGAAGCCTATTCCAGACGAATTTAAGCCCCTTTATGTGTTACTTGCTCATCTCTCACTTCTTTTGGCACCTTCTCTTTGTCCTTGACATTTAACATTTTCATTATTTCACACCTTTGGGTAGTCTTTCCTTGGCTGAATCTGTCTGGTATTCTTTTTTTTTTTTAAGTTAGTTTTTTTTTTAAATTAAGTTTATTTATTTTTGTATTTTTTTGTTGTTGCAGTTTGGCCAGGGCTGGGTTTGAACTCGCCACCCTCGGTATATGGGGCCAGCACCCTACTCTCCGAGCCACAGGCACCACCCTCTGTCTGGTATTCTAAGACCTTCCTACTTGTGGATATTCGTATCTTTATTAAGCTTTGGAAATTTTTCTGTTTTTAATTTTTGAATAAAACTTTCTACCCCTTGCTTTTGCTCAGCTTCCCTTGAAAACCTGTAATTCTTAGATTTGGTCTTCGAGGTAATTTTATGTGTCTTGTAAGAAGCATTCATTCCTTTCTGTTCTTTTTGTTTCCTTCTGACTGTGTATTTCCAAATAGCTGAACTTCAAGCTTGCTGATTTGAGCTCTGAGTTGTTGCTGGTGTAGATCTTGGCATTGCTTGTTTGTTTTTTGCAGATCTTGGCATTGGATATTTGTTTTTCATTTTATGTGTTGAGGGGAGTGAATTCAGCTTGTCTCTGTGCTGCCATTTTGGAACCATAATTTCTCAGAATCTTTATTTGAAGATCAGTGAGCAGGTTTTGGATTATGAATAGAATTAAATGTAATTATGAGGGTTAATAAGTCCAAAATTAGCAGGGCTAGAAGTTCCAGCAAGAGTTGATGTTGCAGTCTGAAGGCAGAATTGCTCTAAAGTGCTTTTATTAGTTTATAGCATAGAGGAGGTGCTGGCTATTATTATTACTGTGTAGAGTACAGTAGGAATTTAGTAATTCTTAAATGAACTCATGAAGAAATGAATGGGAAACTGGGCTCTGGCCAGGTCATTTGCTTGTTCTGGCCACGTGGTGGTGACTTGGGGGTAGACCAGTGGCACATGGTCTTTTTGCCACCCTTAAAACTCTGCTGCTTCTCTACAGAGACTTCAAGAATTCATGGCAGAACAGGGACTAGCACTTAGACTTCAGCTCCTGTGTGCTCAGAGCTCGCCTGAGAGATGGGCCGGCTGTCTAGAAAACTAGTTCTGTGAGGGGAATCAAACATGCTCAGTCACTCAGGTCAAACCTTCCAGCCTCAGAACATCAGGCGCCGTGAGAGCACCAGGGCAGCCCTGCCAGCCGTGCATCTGTGTCTGCCAAACAGTCACACACAGGCCAAGTGGCCTTGAATGATCACCAACCCCGGCTGATGGGCCTGAAAGTTGACCAGTGCAGTCAACGGAAATTTAAAATCTGAGTAAGATGTAAGATGCTACTGTTTCTTGGGAATGATTGATTTATTTTACTGTCTAAAGTTTTACTAGTTTGATATGCCTCCTGATAAGTTGAAAGCTTTTGAAAAATGATATCTAATTAAGTTATAAAATTTTTAGTTGAAAATCAGTTTCTTTTTTTTTTTTAAAGTTTATTTATTTTGAGACAGAGTCTCACTATGTCGCCCTGGGTAGAGTGCTCTGGCGTCACAGCTCACAGCAACCTCAAACTCTTGGGCTTAAGATCAGGCTCTTTTTTTTTTTTTTTTTTGCAATTTTCGGCCGGGGTCAGGTTTGAACTCGCCACCTCCGGTATGTGGGGCTGGCGCCCTACTCCTTGAGCCACAGGTGCCACCAGAAAATCAGTTTCTTCATTCCCTACTAAGCAAATTTTGAAAAATATTTTTGAAGTGCTGGGGGCGCCATATCACCCAGGGGCCTAGAATATGTGCGTATTTTGGTCTGCGCTAATAGGTATAGTCCGTCACATCTGCCCACCCATCTGAGCACATCTGGCTGTGCTCTGTGCTCACGGTGACTTTTGCTGCCTGTCTGTAGATTGGGGAGCGGGGTATCAACCTCTCTGGAGGGCAGAAGCAGAGGATCAGCATGGCCCGTGCTGTCTACTCTGACCGTCAGCTCTACTTACTGGACGACCCCCTCTCAGCAGTGGATGTCAACGTGGGAAAGCACATCTTTGAGGAGTGCATTAAGAAGATGCTCAAGGAGAAGACAGTTGTCCTGGTGACCCATCAGCTGCAGGTGACCATCCCTGTAGGGCTCTGGATGTGAGTGATGAACAGCACAGATATTCAAGGACCTGCCATTTAATTTAATTTATTTCTTTATTTTGAGACAGAGTCTCACTTTGTCACCCTCGGTAGAGTGCCGTGACATCATAGCTCATAGCAACCTCAAACTCTAGGGCTCAAGTGATCCTCTTGCCTCAGCCTCCCAAGTAGCAGGGACTACAGGCACCTGCCATAGTGGCTGGCTAGTTTTAGAGATGAGGTCTCGTTGTGGCTCAGGCTGGCCACGCCTGGTCACACCTGGTCCCTAACTCCTGAGTTCAGGGAATCCACCCACTTCAGCCTCCCGGAGTGCTAAGATCAAAGGCATGAGATGCCGTAAGGGCCTGCCATTTTAGAGTCATTCAATAACAACCTCATGGCAGCTGTCCCTTCATCTTAGGCTAGATTCCCCCAACCTTGGGGAGGGTTGTAAAGAATTTGGATTTCTTCTGCTTTCCACATGGAGAAGACAGGCTAGTCAGAGATTTCTGTGGTCAGTAAAATTTAAAACCAAATTCTGAAGTTTCCTTTATCTTCAAAATTTTATGAGTAGACCCCTGCTTTTCTTTTCCTTTTTCTTTCTTTCCTTTTCTTTGGACCTCTGCTTTTCAAAAAGGAAAACAGGCTGGGTGCAGTGGCTCACAGCTGTAATCCCAGCTCTCTGGGAGGCCAAAATGGGTGGATTGCTTGAGCTCAGGAGTTCGAGACCAGCCTGAGCAACAGCAAGACCCCATCTCTACTAAAAATAGAAAAAGCTAACTGGGCATTGTGGCGGGTGTCTGCAGTCCCAGTGACTTGGGGGGCTGAAGCAAGAGGATCACTTGAGCCCAAGAGTTTGAGGTTGCCGTGAGCTGTTAGGTCACAGCACTCAACCCAGGGCAACAGAGTAAGACTCTGTCTGTCTCAAAAAAACAAAACAATCCCTTAGAGAAGAAGAATTCTCCAATTCTTCCATTTGTAAATTAAGAGCCACCTCAGAGTGTTTTCTTCCTGACAACAGCCACGGTGCAATGGCTGTCTGTGGCTCTGCTTCCGATGGGTCATTTTCCACACTCTTTTCACATACGGCACCAGCCTCAAGACCTTATTGTTATTTTTCTCTCCTTTCTTCTGTTTCTTCTTCTTTTGACTCCTTATTTTTGTCTTACTATTTTGGTAATTTTTTATTTTTATTTATTTTTATTTTTTGAGACAGAGTCTCACTTTGTCACCCTGAGTAGAGTGCTGTGGTGTTATAGTTCACAACAACCTCAAACTCTTAAGCTCAAGTGATTCTCTTGCCTCAGCCTCCTGAGTAGCTGGGACTGTAGGTGCCCACCGCAATGCCTGGTTATTTTCAGAGTTGGGGTCTTGCTCTGGCTCAGGCTGGTCTTGAAACTGAGAGCTCAGACAATCTACCTGCCTTGGCCTCCCAGAGTGCTGGGATTACAGGCATGAGCCCCCGCACCTGGCTATTTTGGTAATTTTTGGCATAAAATATTTAAAATCTGAAAAAGGTTCAGAAAATAATTAATGAAGTCTCATGTATCTACCACCCGGATTAAACAGTAAACATTGATTCCCCTGGCAGGTTGTGTTCCGTTTCCCCCTGCTGTCCTCGCCTTGTTGTTCATTGTTTCCAGGCTCATCTCTGAACCTTCACAGCAGGTCCATGAATCTCTAGACATCTTTACATCTCGGATAAATTTCCATCTGCACTTTTCTCTGGGACAGAGATTCTGAATCTTTTGCATATTTTAATCTTCATACAATTGATATTTTACTTTTCGTGTCCTTCAGTAATTTCCTTTTTACACTCAACATTATGTTTTTTGAGATTTTTTGTGTCGGTACATGCTATTTTATTTAATTTTCACTGGTATAATATTCCAATATCTAAATATATTGAAATGTACTTCTCTAGAATGAACATTTGCTCCCCACTTCTTACTTTTACAAAAATGCTTCACTGTACATCCTTTGTATCTTTGTACACACTTTTTTTTTTTTTTTGTAGAGACAGAGTCTCACTGTACCGCCCTCCGGTAGAGTGCCGTGGCGTCACATGGCTCACAGCAACCTCTAACTCTTGGGCTTACGTGATTCTCTTGCCTCAGCCTCCCGAGCAGCTGGGACTACAGGCGCCCGCCACAACGCCCAGCTATTTCTTTTGTTGTTGCAGTTTGGCCGGGGCTGGGTTTGAACCCACCACCCTTGGCATATGGGGCCGGCGCCCTACTCACTGAGCCACAGGTGCCTCCCCTTTGTACATACTTTTAAGAGTTTTTTTAGGGTAGAGTTTTAGGAATTAAATCATTGACTCATAATTCTTTAAAAATTTTCCTTGCTACTAAATACACACATATCAAATTGTTTTCCAAAGCAGTTGTACCAATCTACAATCCTGCCAACATTTTATGAGATTCCCCTTTATCTAAACTCATCATCAGGGCAGCGCCCATAGCTCAGTGGGTAGGGCACTGGCCACATACACTGAAGTTGGCAGGTTTGAGCCTGGCCTGAGCCTGCTGAACAACAATGACAACTGCAACAAAAAAATAGCCAGGTGTTGTGGCAGGTGCCTGTATGCCCAGCAACTATGGAGGCTGAGACAAGAGCATTGCTTAAACCCAAGAGTTTGAGGTTGCCGTGAGCTGTGATGCCACAGCACTCTACCGAGGGCGACATAATGAGACTCTGTCTCAAAAAAATAAATAAATAAAAATAAAAATAAACATCATCATTAACGCATTTGCCAATGTAGTGGTATGATATTTTATTATGATTTCAATTTGTATTTTCCTGATGAATACTAAAGTTGAATATTTTTCCATATGTTTACTGAAGACCTTATTTCTTCTGACTGTCCAGTATTTAGAGCTTTGTGACCAGATCATTTTGCTAGAAGATGGGAAAATCTGTGAAAATGGAACTCAAAGTGAGTTAATGCAGAAAAAGGGTCAATATGCCCAATTCTTCCAGAAGATGTTCCCAGAAGAAGCAACACAGGTGATTTGCACTCCACCCCCGTCACGCCCCACGGGCAGAACAACCCTGCACTAACCCCACGCGCTCTCTCTCCAGGACACACTGCAGGACATGGCAAAGATAGCCAAGAAGTCACAGGCAGAAGGTCAGGCTCAGGCCACCTCCCAGGAAGAGTCTCTCAGAGAAAATGCTGGTAATGATGTGGGAAGCAAGTTGAGAATTTCTGCTCACCTGCCTGAGTCTTCCAGAGGTCCTGGTATTTCTTTTTGGACTCCAAGATGGGCCATGTCCCTCCCTGTCTGAGATCCTCAACATTCCTGTATGCAGGTTACAGATCTAAGTAGTCCAGGGCCAGGGGTGAGGACTGCAGTGGTTAGGAGGCCTGAAAGATCCAGATGGGGGTGTTGTTGGCAAAGCAACTGAGGGTGTGGATCAGAGGCAGGAAGGGGGGTGCCTCTGAATCTGAGTGGTGCAGACCTATGACTCGGCGAGGCATCTGGACATTTCACTCATTGCCCATTAACAAAGAGTAAACGTGGAGAGCAAAGGTGCTAGGAATCAGGAATGACCTGGGCTCAGCCCCTGACACCAGAAGCTCAGGGCCTTGCTATGTTCTGAAGCAGGGTAGCAGAAGAGAAAGACCTCCATTTTCGAGTAAGACAGTTCTGGACTTGAATCCCATCTCTGCTGCTTACAAAGCTGTGTGACCTTGCCCAAATAACTTAACCTTTCTGAAGCCTCATTTGCAAAAGTAGAGATAGGGTCACACAGCAGTTGATAGAGGAGGCAGCCTTGCAGAATTATAGTAAAGATTAGATGAGGTCAGGTGCAGGTAAATGACACAGGGGAGGCCCCCATGTTCCTCAGAGTCCTTTTGAAGAAAACCTATTCAGAAAGTTTCCATCCTAATGCAATTTCCCTCTGTGCTCTTCCCCAGGAAATATCAGGGTATTGTTAGTAGAAGAAGGGACAATGTCTGGCAGGAGTGACAAAGGTTGACCACTGTGCTGGTGGCTGTTTTTATTGCCATTGGAAGCATCTATTAGTATGTCCGGGTCTTTGGGCCAAGCTCAAGCCCAAAGCCTGGGCTTGTGCCCAGCTGTTTTGTATGTTGTCTCAGAAGTGTGTTGTGGCGGAGCATCTTGGCAACCATCTAGGCCTGCCATTTTTTAGAGGAGGAAACAGAGAGGTTAGTGACTTGCCTGAGGTTGCACAGTATCATGGTGGCGATTCTGGAACCCAGGTTCCCTGGTCCCAGGTCATGGCTTTTTCATTCTCTGCTGCTGCCTCCCTCAGACACCAACTATGTGGGAACCCTAGGCCCTCCAAAATTTATTGAATGGCCAGGTGCAGTTACTCACAGCTATAATCCTAGCACTCTGGGAGGCCAAAGCAGGTAGATTGCCTGAGTTCACAGGTTTGAGACCAGTGTGAGCCAGAGTGAGACCTCATCTCTAAAAGTAGCTGGGCATCTGTAGTCCCAGCTACTTGGGAGGCTGAGGCAAGAGAATCGCTTGAGCTCGGGAGTTGGAGGTTGCTGTGAGCTGTGATACCACAGCACTCTACCCAGGGCGACAAAGTGAGACTCTGTCTCTAAAGGAAAAAAAAGAAAAAGAAAATTAGTAAAATTTATTGAATGGTCAGTCCTGGACCCCCTTTCCAAGCTCTGGATCCAGATCAAAGGTTATCTCCAGCAGAGTCTTCCATGGAAAACCTGCTGGTGGGGGCCAGACTTTGGTGGGGCACTGAAGCTAGAAGATAAAAAGCTGAAAAAGTATCGAAGCTGAAGGCAGAAGGAACTGCCATGATTCCTCTTGATCCGGGAAGGAGACCAGGTAATCGGAAGGCATACTATTTCCTCTTCTTTCATCCTGACCCAGTGCCAGAGCATCAGCTCACCCACAAGGAGGAGATGGAGGAAGGTTCCCTGAGCTGGAGCGTCTACCACCGCTACATCCAGGCAGCGGGAGGTACGGTCTGCCAGATATCCCGCCACCCTGGGGCTCTCTCAGAACAGCCCTGCCCCTGAACTGGGTCATTCTGGAACTTGTGAGGTCATGCGGAGTAGAGCAGTACCAAGGAGTCTGCCTTGTGCTGGCTTACCCTGCACAGACCCAAGCACACTGATCATGCAAGGGGGAGAGATAAGGACCACTGACTCAAATTAGAAGTTCAAAAAGGAGTCTTTTATTAACCATGGGGCTGTCTCAGCAAAGTCTAAGGCAGACTAAGTGAGAGAGAGTCGGGTTTTTCTAGTCTGAAAGTTGGCAAAGGGACAAACAGGTGGGCTGAAAGTTGGCAAAAGAAGCAAATAGCAAGCGTGGGGTAGGGGACCTTGCAATTTAGCAGATTAGCAGATGGGTAACGTAAGGATCATATCAAGCAGATCTGGCAATTAGCGAATAAGTGAAACAATTTGTCACAGCACTTAGCATGTTGTTAGCTTTCATCATGACAACAACTGAGCTTGTCAGCTCTCATCTTGTTTTGTTCCTGTCCGATCTAAAGGTGATGTACTTGGTATCATTTCATTTCCCTCTTTTTCCCCTTTCTCTTCCCCAGCCCCCTGGTCTTATGGGAGGGGTGGTGCGAGGCTGTCATGAGGCCGCCGGCATCCATCTCAATCACAGTAACTCTATCACCGAGTTATGTTTTCACATGCACTCATCATTTCAGGGATTTTCAAACTTTAGGCTCTGAGCAGTAGTGACTTGTGAAATCAACTGAGAGAGATCATGGGTGGCACTGAAAGATGATGAGATATATTGTCTTATTTCCCTTATGCGATACAGAAGTGAAATAGAATAAAACAGAAAATATCAGCAGGGTGGTGCCTGTGGCTCAAGGAGTAGGGCGCCGGTCCCATATGCCGGAGGTGGCGGGTTCAAACCCAGCCCCGGCCAAAAAAAAAACACACACACACACAAAAAATAAAATATCAGCAAATATTGAATGTGGTGATGTTGGCAGAACTTGTTCTGATGTATTTATATTAGGCGTGATTTAAAATATATTTCTTTTTTTTTTTTTGAGACAGAGTCTCACTTTGTCACCCTGGGTACAGTGCCATGGTGTCACAGCTCAGAGCAACTTCCAACTCCTGGGCTTAGGCGATTCTCTTGCCTAAACCTCCCGAGTAGCTGGGACTACAGGTACCCGCCACAATGCCCGGCTATTTTTTGTTGCAGTTTGGCCAGGGCCGGGTTCGAACCTGCCACCCTCGGCACATGGGGTGGGCACCCTACCCACTGAGCCACAGGCGCTGCCCTAAAATATATTTCTTAAGGCAGGCAGATGGTAGTTAGAAGTTCAAAGGTGCTGCTTCATTAAATGGAGATATTTCCATGTATATTTACTACATAGTGTAAACACAAAACCAAGTGCATGGTACTCGGCTTTTTGAGTAACTTAATAGATTTTTGAGAGTAAATTTGACTCCATCCAACCTTTTTTTTGAGACAGAGTTTCACTATGTTACTCTAGGTAGAGTGCTGTAGCATCACAGCTCACAGCAACCTCAAACTCTTGGGCGTAAGTGACTCTCTTGCCTCAGCCTCCCAAGTAGCTGGGACTATAGGTGCCCACCACAACGCCCAGCTATTTTTTGGTTGCAGTTGTTTAGCAGGGCTGGGCTGGGCTCAAACCCGCCAGCCTCCGTGTATGTGGTCAGTGCCCTACTCACTGAACTATGGGCACCGAGCTTCTATGCAACTTCTTACTCTTTGTTGCCTTTGGACACAGAAGTGTCCCCAACCCTCTGTAAGCTGTGTCTCCTCTGTCGCTGTCTGGGGGAGGATGAGGTAGGCTGTGGACAGGAGCTCACCATGCTCACTCCTTCCAGCATCATCTCCCTGCAGAGCATGACGAAGGGCCTGCCTGGGGGAGGAGAGCAGAAAATGCTTGGGAAATGGACAAATTGACCACGCAGGCAATTGATCTGTATTTACAAAGGACAGGCATGTACCAGGCACTGTGCCAAGCTGTGGAGGGGAGGTGGTATAAAGTCATCTAACAACCAACCCTAGAATCTGGCTGGAGACTTCAGACATCGCTTTCCCCAGATAGCAAGAGAGAGCTCTGTGCTCAGGGAATCTCAGATCTCATCCAAGAAGCATGACCCTTGAGGGATGTGTGGCCCTTGAAGGAAGAGTACAATTTTGGCAGACTATGGGCATGGGTAGGTGGGCAGAGTGCTGGGGCATGAGGCTGGGAGGAAAGCAGCCTTAGTTTTCCCATATTAGCCTTTTTAAATCCCAGGTCTTCTCCTTACTAGGTTTGTGACTTTGAGCAAGTTACTTTCCTTCTTTGAGATTCAGTTTCCTTATTGTTTGTACTACTACAACAAAATACCTGAGACTGGGTAGTTTATAAAGAGCAGACATTTGTTTTTCATAGCTCTGAAAGCTGAGAAGTCCAAGATCCGGGCAATAGCAGGGTCAGTGTCTGCTGAGGGCTCCACATCTGCTCCCAAGATGGTGTCTTGAACACTGCATCTTCTGTTCTCGGGAGAGGACAGATGTGTCCTGGAGGGGCAAAAGAGACAGAAAACAGGGAGGCAGGACTCTGGAGCATCTTTTGTAAGGGCACTAATCCCATTCATGAGGGCTCCACCCTCATAACTTAATCACCTTACAGGCGCCCCACCTTCTAATACCATCACCTTGGTAATTTGGTTTCAACATGAGAATTTTAAAGTGACACATACATTCAAACAACAGCACTTACATAACTGGGGATGGAAATCACTGCTTCAGCAGTAATGCATATATGCAGTACTCTTCCTGGCATAGGACATGCTAGTACACAGTATGTCCTGCACAAAAGGGGGCCCACTGGTCCTGCATAAGGGGGACTCACTTCCCTAGAATATGCTGTGTCACAGACGCTGGGCCAGGTGTTCGACACATTATCTCATAATCATCTTCAGCCCAGCCCTGTGGCTGGTGTGTCTGTCACCATCACACAGGTAAGGAAGTAAAACATCACTGATGCTTGGTACCTAGTCCAGTGTCACATAGCTTGGAGGTCGCATAGCCAGGATTTGAATCCAGGATTCTCTGACTTTGGAACCCAGCTCTTCCGAGTCCTCTAAGGTGTCCAAGGTGGACAAAGGTCAGGGATTTCCAAGGATCAGGGGCTGGGTGGCTGAGCAGCACTGTCAGCAGGTGCCTGGAGCCTTTGTGTGGGTCCTGGGCGTGACCTCCATCTCCCTCGCAGGGTACGTGGTCTCCTTCCTGGCCTTCCTTCTCTTGGTCATGTTTATCGCCCTGACGATCTTTGACTTCTGGTGGCTGAGCTACTGGCTGGAGCAGGGCTCAGGGGTGAGTACTCTGATGCAGGTGTGTTGTGGTTCTGTGGGCCTCAGTGCAGTGGGACTGGGAGGACCAGAGTGCTACCAGGGACCCTGGGACAAGCCCAGAGCTGGTTGGCAGTCAGTGTCCCAGAGATGACCATCTGGGAGTCAGGATGTGGGCAAGGGGGTTCACAGAATGGGTCTTGTTGGGTTAAAATTAACACATTTAGTCCCAAAACAGCTTCTACGAATCTTTAAATTCCACCCTAGTGACTTTCTCCTGTGACTCCCAACTCGTCTTCTCATACTGGTCTGTTTAAAATGTGCCCCTGCTACAGAGCTGGGAGCCATTGTGGCCACACTGTATTGGGTCATTTCATCAATCTTCCCAGCCACATTCAAGGCGGTTTCCCTGTCCCCATTTATCCACGAGGATCGTGGAGAGGATAAAGACCTTCCCTAGGCTATGAAGGAGCCAGAACTTGAACTTGGTGCCCCTGGTGCTGGGAGCTGTGCTTTTCCCACAGGGCTCCACTCAGGTGGCTTTTGAGGGGCCTGGTCAGGAGAACAGAAGCTGCCCTAAGTATTTAGAGTCCCAAGATCTAACACAGGGAATCCGAGGCTTCCACGGCAACTGGAAGGGAGGTGGCCGCCAGTCATGTCAGCAGCCAGCAGAACTGACTTGGGTGGTTCTTGGAAGGGTCCCTGGGAGACTCTGGCAAAGTTCACGGTAACTACGGGCAGGTGTGTGGGGCGCGGATTATGCCAGAGGCTCCCAGGGATCCTTCTGAGGACCCATAGTTGCTGCCAGAATACTGTGGATTCTCTTCTTCCACCCTTCAGGTTTCTTGTGAGTGCCTCTCCTTGGCAGAATCTAACCTGAAAACAAGGTGGCTTCTCCCTGCACGGCAGTGGGTAGTGTTAGGGGGCCTGCTGTTATAATGGACCCGAACCAGGGCAGGGCAAGCTGGCTGCTCCCTGCACGGCAGTGGGTAGTGTGGGGGGCCTGCTGCTACAGTGGACCTGACCCAGGGCAGGGCAAGCTGGCTGCTCCCTGCACGGCAGTGGGTAGTGTGGGGGGCCTGCTGCTACAGTGGACCTGACCCAGGGCAGGGCAAGCTGGCTTCTCCCTACTCAGGAGTGGGTAGTGTAGGGGGCCTGCTGCTATAGAGGACCTGACCCAGGGCAGGGCAAGCTGGCTGCTCCCTGCACGGCAGTGGGTAGTGTGGGGGGCCTGCTGCTACAGTGGACCTGACCCAGGGCAGGGCAAGCTGGCTTCTCCCTGCTCAGGAGTGGGTAGTGTAGGGGGCCTGCTGCTATAGAGGACCTGACCCAGGGCATGGCAAGCTGGCTTCTCCCTGCACGGCAGTGGGTAGTGTGGGGGGCCTGCTGCTACAGTGGACCTGACCCAGGGCATGGCAAGCTGGCTTCTCCCTGCATGGCAGTGGGTAGTGTAGGGGGCCTGCTGCTATAGCAGACCTGACCCAGGGCGGGGCAAGCTGGCTGCTCTCTGCACGGCAGTGGGTAGGGTAGGGGGCCTGCTGCTGAGTGGACCTGACCCAGGACAGGGAAAGCTGGCTTCTCCCTACTCAGCAGTGGGTAGTGTAGGGTGCCTACTGCTATAGTGGACCTGACCCGGGGCAGGGAAAGCTGGCTTCTCCCTGCACGGCAGTGGATGGGGTAGGGAGCCTGCTGCTATAGCAGACCTGACCCAGGGTGGGGCAAGCTGGCTGCTCTCTGCACGGCAGTGGGTAGTGTGGGGGGCCTGCTGCTGAGTGGACCTGACCCAGGGCATGGCAAGCTGGCTTCTCCCTACTCAGCAGTGGGTAGTGTAGGGCGCCTACTGCTATAGTATACCTGACCCGGGGCAGGGCAAGCTGGCCTCTCCATGCACAGCAGTGGGTAGGGTAGGGGGCCTGTTGCTGCAGTGGACCCGATCCAGGGCAGGGCTGGAGAGGGAGGAGAAGAGACAGTAATCAAAGCTCTCAGCAAGGAGGTCTTCACACAGTGTCACCTTCTACCAGCCACTGAGTCTTATGTGGCCACAGGGAGGATTTTCCTGCCTCTGAATTTCACCCTGGGCTCATGTGCTCTGATCCCCTGTTCTCTCATAAAGACCAACAGCAGCCAAGAGGGCAACAGGACCACTGCTGACCCAGGCGACATCATGGACAATCCCCAGCTGTCCTTTTACGAAATGGTGTACGGCCTCATCCTCGTTTTCGTGGTCTGCGTGGGGGTCTGCTCATCAGGCGCTTTTACCAAGGTCACGAGAAAAGCATCCACAGCCTTGCACAACCAGCTCTTCGGCAAGGTATTGGCCTGGTGCTAGGTGCGGCCATAGGCCCTGACCACATCCAACTTTCGTTTGTTTGAGAGAGTCTCACTTTTTCATCCTCTGTAGAGTGCTGTACTGTCACAGCTCACAACAACCTCAAACTCCTGGGCTCAAGTGATTCACTTGCTTCAGCCTCCTGAGTAGCTGGGACTACAGGCGGCCACCACACCAGGCTATCTTTAGAGATGGGGTCTCCCTCTTGCTCAGGCTGATCTCGAACTCCTGAGCTCAGGTGATCCACCTGCCTCGGCCTCCCAGGGCGCTGGGATTATAGGCGTGAGCCACCCCACCCAGCTTTTTTTTTTTTTTAATTTAGTAGACTTGGTTTTTTGAGCTGTTTTGACTCCTTCTTTGTGTCACACGGTCTGTGGTTTTGTAAATGTATCTACTGTGCAGGATCGTCTCACTGCTCTAAAATCCTCCCTCCTGTGCCCACCTATTCAGGCCTCCCTTCCTCCCCAACTTCCTGGCAAGGCAACTACTTGTCTTTTTTTTACTGTCTCCCTAGTTTTGCAGGTGGGAGGACTGGTTCACTAGATGAGGGAGGAGTGGAAGGAGCCTCACAGTGCTTCTGTGGCTAGAAATAGGGTTCTCCGAGTACAGTGCATACTGGAGCTGGCCTCTGTTGGCTGAGCACTGTCACATGCAGGGCTGCTTATAATTGCCCCACGTTCCCTTTGAAGTGGGTGTTATTGTCATTTTACGTGTGAGAAAATGGAAATCTCATGAAGGTGGCACCCCAGCTTGGTCTCTAAAACCCAGCAGACGTGAGGCCCCTTGGCAATCAAAGCACTTTCCTTCCTTCCCTCCCTCCCTCCCTTTCTTTTTCATGCTCTAACCTTCTGGTTAGAGCACATGTGTGGTGAGAATACCACACTGTCTATGGTATCACACTGCCTCTTGGAAACATTGTTTCTCTCTCTCACTGTTCAAGTGTCATGTCTGTAAGGGGCAATGGGCTCACCAGTGAGTGAATGACCAGTGCAGGTAGGGCTGGGCCATCATGGGCCTGTAGTCCAGTGGGAAAGATGGACGAGGAAAAGGCTGCTGCAATATGATGACTGAAGGTTACCACAGACCGGGCCCCAGGGTCAGGGCAACTTAAGAGGCACCTGCCCTCAGTGCAGGGAGTTCAAGAAGGCTACTTGGAAGAGGTGACCAGTCTTTTCAAAGGATGAATTAGATTTAGCAGCTCAAGATCAGGAGGTAGGAGGTAAAACAAAAACAGGGCATTCCTGGGGAGGTGTAAGGAGTTCAGGAAGGCTGGGGCGCAGAGGGGTGGGGCAGGGGTTGTGACTCAGGAAGTAAGGAGGGGACCGTTATTCTGCGTACACTAAATGCAAATTGTGTTGCTAGTGAGTGTTTCAGTTTCCGGAGGATGAGGTAAAGCAATTGGCTTGGTGGAACCAGAAAGCAGGAGAGGGAAATTCTGCCTGAGGCCTGTGGTGCCGGCCCTCAGCTAGGTGGTGTCTGAGATTCTTGAAATACACTGTGCCCAGGCTTCCAAGGGACATTTTGTATTTTACTTTTGAGAAATGTTCAAGTTTCTTTCCATTAGAATGTATATTTCATATTTAAAATGTTTTTCTTTTTCTAGTCCTTTTCTGGCTTTATTGAAATGCATTTTGACTCAGCGCTCATAGCACAGTGCTTAGGGCATCAGCCACATACATTGAGGTGGGTTCGAACCTGGCCTGGGTCAGCTAAACAACAATGGCAACTGCAACAAAAAAATAGCCGAGTTTGTTGTGAACTGTGACGCCACGGCACTCTACCAAGGGCAACATAGTCAGACTGTCTCAAAAAAAAAAAAAAAAAAGAAAGAAAAAAAAGAAATGTGCTTTGATTATCAAAGGGCCTCATGCATGCTGGGTTTTAGAGACCAAGCTGGGGTGCCACCTTCAAGAAGGGGCAGTTATGGTTACATTTGATCCCATAGTCCGAATCTTGTGCAATTGCAGTTGAATTGCAGCTACTCATTCTTGGCAATCCTGAGTGCAAATAGTCCCAGCTGTAGGGAAGAATAGAGCTGGCAGTGGTGGAGTGCGCACGGGGGCAGGCACTGCTTTGAGCTTGCTCATGCATCCTCTCTTAGTGACAGCTCTATGAGAGCTAATTTCACCTTTGAATTGTACAGCTCAGAGGTGTTTGGTGTGTTCTGTGAAGCACCATTATCATCCCCACTTCACAGATGAAGACCTCAAGATCAGAGGGGTTAAGTAACTTGCACAGGGCCACACAGCAGTTGGTAGAGGAGGTAGCCTGGGAACCAAGTCCAGAGCCCGTCCATGCTTTTAGCCTATAGTGCTACACGTCTTCCCTGGGGTGCCTCCGGCTGCAGCTGCAGCTCCCAGGCTTCCTCCACCACCCCCAGCAGGGCCTGCTCTCACCATCTGGGTTGCTCTCTGTCCCTGCAGGTTTTCCGCTGCCCCATGAGTTTCTTCGACACAACCCCAACAGGCCGACTCTTGAACTGCTTTGCGGGGGACTTGGACGAGCTGGACCAGTTCTTGCCTGTTGCTTCCGAGCAGTTCCTGCTGCTGTCTCTGTTGATAATCTCCATCCTGCTGCTGATCATCATGCTGTCTCCCTACGTCCTGTTGCTAACAGCTGTGGTGATGGGTTTATGCCTCATTTATTATAAGTAAGTAGCTTCTTTTTGTTCATGACTTAGGGTTGGTGTGTGGCTGGGACCAACCTGGCTGGGGGTCCCAGAGGTGGATGGCTCAGGTCACGTACCTTGATTCCTGATACAGGGTGTTCAGGAGAGCCATCAACTTGTTTAAGAGGCTGGACAGCTACAGCCGGTCTCCTGTATTCTCCCACATCCTCACCTCCCTGCATGGCCTGAGCTCCATCCACGTCTACGAAAAAACTGAAGCCTTCTTCAACCGGTGAGTTCTGCAGCTGCTGGAGGATGACGGGTGATGGTGGGGAGCGGGATCAGACAGAACATTGTTCTATTCCATGTAGTTCTCTGATCTGCCAGAACCTTATCTGTGAGATGATGTTTATGAAAAACAAAAATGTAAATGATACGGAAAATGTGTGTAACCTATAAAGATCTATGGATATTTTGTATACATGGGTACATATATAATAATTTACATATTATTGTGTAAATACATCTTGCATGACACTTTTTTCTTTCACTTCTAAACAAATGTCTACCAGGCGTCCTCAAACTTTTTAAACAGGGGGCCAGTTCACTGTCCCTCAGACCATTGGAGGGCCGGACTATAGTTTAAAAAAAAAACTATGAACAAATTCCTATGCATACTGCACATATCTTACTTTGAAGTAAAAAAACAAAACGGGAACAAATATAATCACACTGCCTCATACGGCCCGCGGGCCACAGTTTGAGGACCCCTGGTCCGATGAGGAGTGACAGCTTCCTAAATCATGCACTACCTATACCGATAGATTTGCCTTTTGAATGTTTTTTGAAATATAGAAACAAGCAAAAAAATCCTATGATGATTTTTGAGGCATAATTGTGTAACGTAAACTTATCTGTTTATAATAATTGTCTTTACTCATGTGGGGCTCACAGCCTGGTGGAAGAGCAGAGCCATGGGCATGTATTTTTGTAATGATACAGGATTGGATAAGAGGAGCAGATATGCTGCCTGGGAGTTCTGAGGGGAAGGAGGTGGCCTGTGGGGGGAGGATTCAGGGATGGTTTTGGATAGGAAGTGGCATCAAAGCTGGCTCTGAAGCCTGGACAAGGAGTGGGCACACACTTGGAGATGGTACGTTCTCAGAGGACTGGAGTATGGGATGAATCACAGCACCTGCTCTTTCTGTGGCACTGCAGATCCAAGGACTGACTGAAGGGTCTTGGAGCAGCTCATTAATTCAGTCCACCCGGAGAACCTGCCACGTGCCCAGCACCCACTAGGGATACAGCTGTAGACAAGATAGACACAATTCCCCCCTTACCCCCCAGGTGTAAAGCAGGGCGAGGGGACGGAGAGGGACCATAGGATTGGAGCTGTTGCTGGGGAAGGCTCAGAGGCAGGGACCCTGAGCAGAGGGTCTAAATAAAGTGAGGGTTGAGCTATGGAAATATGTGGGCAAGAACTTTCCAGGCAGAGGGAACAGTAAATGCAAAGACTCTGAGATGGGGACACAGTTTTTTTTTTTTTTTTTTTGTCACTGTTTCACTGCTTTGCCTTCCACGGTGTCAGCTCACCTCCAAGTTCTTGGAGACTCCCTGGCGGCTCCAGGCCCCCCTCATAGCAGCAGATGGTAGTTTCAGATGTCCCACTAATCCCCTCCCTGCACCTCTCACAGATCCTGGCAATCACTCCCTCTCCTTAGTCCAATGAGGGTGACTCCCCCATCCCTGGATGAGTCACAAAGTTTAGGGGTCTGGGATCAGGCCACCTCCACCACATCCATGACTTAGAACAGGCACATGTGAAATTTACTAAGTGTAGAATGTAAATGTCTTAACACAATAACTAAGAAAATGCCGTGAAGGCTATGTTGACCAGTTTGATGAAAATATTTCAAATTGTATATAGAAACAGCACATTATACCCCATGATTGCATTAATGTACAGCTATGATTTAATAAAAAAAAAAAGGGCTGGGAAGAGCCCCAGAGATGACCCAAGTTCTGCTGTGGGCGGGTGGCGGGGATGCTGGAGGAGCCCCCAAGATCTGCCCCAGGGCCACCCTGGGGCGGCCACACCGTGGTTTCATGCTGGGCTTTCTTCCTCAGGTTTAAACACCTGATGGACACCCAGAACAACTACCAGCTGCTGTTTCTGACGTCCACGCGATGGGTGGCCTTGCGGCTGGAGATCATGATCAACCTGCTGACCTTGGCTGTGGCCTTGTTCTTGGCTTTTGACGTCTCTTCTACCTCACAATCCTACAGAGCCATGGCCATCGGCCTGCTGCTGCAGGTGAGTGCGGTGGGCTCAGTGGGGCTCTCCCAGCTGGGCCTGTCCTCAGCCTGTGGCCTTGTGGGATCTCAGGAGCCTCCTAAATTTGGCTACTTCGCTGCATTTCCTGTGGCACCTCTAAACTGGGCAGTCTGCATGTGGAGGAATTTAATGGAATCATAGAACACCGCAGTGAGGGGAGCTCACAGGCAACAGTATCCCATGTTTTTCCTGGGCAGACAGGGAAACTGAGGCCCAGATGGGGGAGGGACTGTGTACACGGAGGTAGTGTACAGCTGGGATGAGAACCCTGAGCTCTTGCTTTGTACTTTGTACTTGACTGATCTTACCTTGATTGTGTTGTCAAACTTCTGCTTCACCTGGGAAGGTGATTAACAGGTAGGTTTAGGTTTCTAGCCCCTTCCCTAGAGCAAGACTTGAAACAAACTACTGGGCCCCAGCCCGGGTCTAGGAGGGGTGACAGGGGACCATACTCTGGGGCACAGCAGCAGATATTCTGAGTCTGGCCCTGGGTCATGCTCTTACAATGTAATTTGGAAACAGATTCTTTAGGAGATTCTGATATAGCAATCCACGTACCTCACGACCTGAATTCCTCTGCCCAGCAAGTGAGGGGTGGGGGGCAGGGGGAGGGTGTGGAGGGAGTGACTAGCCAAGGTTCACATCCACAGAAGCCAGCACAGGGTTGTCCATGAAGGGCACCCTGGCTGGGTTATTCATTAATGTCTCCACTGCGGCTGTGTGGCTTTCTCTCTAAGTGGCCTGGAGTCTCATGTGTGCCTCCATTAGTCCTCAAGGCAAGGTGCTTTGGGGTATGCAAAAGAGGCTCCCTTTGGTTCCTCAGGGAGCCCCTGCAGTAGACACATCTTTGCGTAGACATGCACTCCTGTACACGTGTGTGTGCAGAAGCTTCCCCATGGGCCTGCAGGCCTCACACTCAGATGCCTGACGAGTGCAGCAGCGGCAGGTTTACTGGGAGCTGGCGCCATGCCAGGCCTTGCCTTGGGTTCTTCCACCCGCCTCTCACCACAGCACTGCAGGACACATGGTGGGGTGGTTAGGAACATGTGGTTGGTTTCAGGACGGGTGCAGTGGCTCATACCTGTAATCCCAGCACTCTGGGAGGCCAAAGCAGGTAGATTGCCTGAGCCCATAG
Organism: Nycticebus coucang; assembly: GCF_027406575.1. Classification (NCBI taxonomy): domain Eukaryota; kingdom Metazoa; phylum Chordata; class Mammalia; order Primates; family Lorisidae; genus Nycticebus; species Nycticebus coucang. The sequence continues at coordinate 146,910,692 of NC_069781.1, read as the reverse complement.
GTTTGAGACCAGCCCAAGCAAGAACCAGACCCCATCTCTACTAAAAATAGAGAAACTAGCTGGGTGTTGTGGCAGGCCCCTATAGTTCCAGCTGGGGAGGCTGAGGCAAGGGGATCACTTGAGCCCAGGAGTTTGAGGTTGCTGTGACCTATGACACCACGGCACTCTATCAAGGTGACAGAGTGAAACTGGGTCTCAAAAAAAAAAAAAAATGTGTGGTTTGAAATGGCCAGGTTCAAGGCAGGATCCGCGCAATGTTAGCTGTGTGACTTGGAGTAAGTTTGTTAGCTTGCCTGTGTCTGGGATTCCTCATCTGTCAAAGGGTGATAATAAAAGTTCTGAAATCATAGACTTGTGAGAATTATGTGTAAACGTGAGAGTTAATGTGTGTTAAATATCTAGAATGGTGCCTGCCCAGAATATAATAAATGCTCAGTTCACAACAATAAATTGGCTGCCCTGTCTTATACATAGGAAACTTAGGGAGTTTGGTAACCTCTTGTGTTCCCACAGCTACTAAGGGACAGCTGTGTCCATAGTGGCCACATTCTCTCTGTCACATGCAGATGCTCAGACACCTGCAGTTCTAGGTGCAGAGTTGCTCTCAAACCTTCTAGAACTCTGGGGGAGAGGCACCAAACCATTGTCTCAGGGGGTTTGAAATTATTGAGACTCTGAAAGCCCCCTGTGCTGCAGGGCCTGGGCCAGAGTTCACAGCTCAGGGGAGGGGTCATGCTGTGCTGTGTGCCCTGAGCACCATCCTGCAGGGGAGGGACAGATGCTCATCTCTCTGGGGAGCACTACCCAGGACCACTCAGAACAGCCCTGGAAGCACAGTCTCCTTTCTCAGGCTCTGCCGCCCTGCTCCAGTGTTACATGCCCACTTGGGTGACAATCTCCCAGCCCCTCAGCACCTTCCATTCCACCTTCCACGCTCTCACTAGACTGGAGTGGTTCTCAACCTTCCTAATGCCGCAATGTATTTTCATTGTTACAAGGGGTTGCGACCCACAGGTTGAGAATTGCTGCACAGAGCAACCTTTAATTATAGAGTTTTTATCTTGTCACTGCCTTGTTCAGTAACCTTCAGAAACTCATCTCCTTGTGCACCAAACCTGACCCCAACGTGCACTTTACTCTGGTCAAGCCAGTACCTGGATGACTTCCGCACGCAGTCTTGAGGAGATACGTTCAAGGTTTGGGAAGCAAAAATCACACACCATCTTGCTTTGCAGACCTAAGAGGTTTCTCAGTGCACGTCAGAGATGCGTCTAGCTGCCAAAGACCCAGGTCACAGGGGCCTCACCTGGGACCTTGTTTTCTGATGTGAGCAGAAGGCCGGGAGAGGGCCATTCTCAGCTGGCTGGCTTAGTGGCCCAGCACGAACCCATGACTGTTTTATCTTTTTGCACCGGCATCCACAGCCCAGCTCTGTCCTCAGCCACTTCTCAGGCTACTACTCACTATCACAGGGGCTGCTGCTGACTGAAGCTTTGCATATTCACACAATAATAGCCAGAGGATGGAGAGGAGATAACTTTCTCCGTGTGTCCTTTTTAAGAGCAAAGAAAAGTTCCCAGAATACTCCCATCTGACACTTCCTCATGTTTCATTGGCCAGAATTGTGTCGTGGGTCCATACCTCAAGAGGAGTAGAAATGACATGATTGGTTTGGATCAACCAAGCTATCCGAAGCACAGGCTGCCAGATGGCTGTGACGGTGGCCTGCTGGCAAGGACACCTGCAGTGTCTAGCTGGCAGGGGGACAGGACGGAAGGCGGCCTTCCAGTCCTCCCTGCCTCCCGCACAGCCTGGCACCTTTCTGCCATGCTGGGCTCCTTCTCGGGCTCAAGAGGTCTTCTCCTTTCCCCACACTTCTACACCCATCTTTAGCTTGCTAAATCTTAGCCAAAGACTTCTGCACCCATCTTTAGCTTGCTAAATCTTACCTCTCCTTGCAGGATCCCCTCCTTTGGGCCACTCCCTTGTGGAGTGAGTCCTCTGCACCACTGCTCTCTGGGGACTTATTTGCTACCCAGCCAGTGGGGAGCTCCTCAAGGGCAGGGCCTGTGTCTGCTGCACTTTGGAACACAGAGCCTGGCCCAGCACTGGGCACAAAGCCTAACAGCAGAGTTTGAGGAGTGAATGCGTAATAGACTTGTTACCCAGCACCCTCTGCATACCCTGTTTGCCCGTGTCTTGGACCAGGGTAAAGAAGCCTAAAGACTGGGATCTCAACTGCAGCTCTGCCTCCAGCTTTAAGATGATGCTGTGTATGTCACGCCCCCTCTGTGCACCCCAGTTTCCTCACTGGGGGTGCCCCCAGTTCCCCAGTGTCCCTAGCTTCCTGTAGCCTTTCTCTGAAGGCAGGGCCTGAAACAAGGACTGGGTACAGGCAGCTTGTCTGGGGAAATGCTCCCAGCAGACAGGACGGAGGGAGCAGGCGAGGGAGGCAGGGAAGGAGGAAATTCACATGGGAGTGTCATTGAGGCGCCTGTTCTCGGTCTACTGAGCACTCCCAAAGGAGCATTTGAGAAATTCCCAGGATTGTGCCCCCAAAGGCTGAGAGACGGGAGCATTTACCTACCAGCTCTTGTCCCTATCAGCTGAAGCTTGTTTTCAACAGCCTTAGCTACCCGGGGCTTCTGGGAAGCACTTGCACCTGGATTGAGTGGGCTCCTCGGTGTGGGTGCAGGTTTTGAGCAGAAAGCAGAAAGACATCGAGAGGGCACTTGAGGTGGAGTGATGTCCAGTGGGTTCTCACCCTGAACTGCCCACCACAGCTGCGGCTAAACTCAGACATGGGCTGAGAGGGGTCTGCTACACTGAGTTGGGAAATTGTCTTGGTCCGAGAGGCCACTCAGGGTGATGCTACCAGGGGTTTTCAGGAGTGTTGAGAGCTTGAGCACACCCCAGGCAGCCTCTTGACCTCCTGACGCTTCTCCTTCCTTCCAGCTGGCGTCCAACTTCCAGGCTACTGCTCGAATGGGCTCAGAGACAGAGGCGTACTTCACGGCTATCGAGAGGATGCTGCAGTACATGAAGGTGCTGGGGAGCGGTGACGTGCAGCCGGTGGCCCTGCTTCCAGGTGGTGGGGAGTGGTGATGTGCAGCTGGGGGGCGTGCTTCTTCCCCAGCGATCTTTCCTCTCAATACACCCTACTGCTTACTATGGAGTGGTGGGCTTGGAGTTTGGCAGATCTGTGTTTGAGTCCCAGATCATCCACTCATGAACCGCATGATCTTAAGCAAGTTGTTTTATCTGTTGGAGTCTTTCTTTCCTTGCTTGGGAAATGCATCTAAAAAGTATCACAAGAATGGAAAAGCAAGTATGCTATATACTCAATACTAGTATGAAGCCAGTAGACCAACTAATACATGCCCACAGAAGGGAAAAACTCAATTTAATTCACATTAGGGGGAGAGGAGAAGGTAGGAGAGGGGAAGAGTGAGGGGGAAAGGGGAAGAGGGGACATTGGTGTGCTCCTACCCAGCAGGCCCGATGTAAGGATACATGGCACACCTCCTGGGGCACAACTGCAACCAATAAATGAAAACATTGTAACCTAATCATTTGTACCCTGTAATAATCTGAAATAAGAAAAAAGAAATATAGGGCGGCGCCTGTGGCTCAGTGAGTAGGGCGCCGGTCCCATATGCCGGAGGTGGCGGGTTCAAACCCAGCCCCGGCCAAAAAACCACAAAAAAAAAAAAAAAAAGAAAAAAGAAATATAATAAAAGATTAAAAAAGAGAAAGGCTCATCTCATAGGACAAGGATAGAGAAAGATAAAGTCTGCCCATGGCTTTGAGTGACAGAAGGCACCCCATAGGGATGCTGCTTTCTTAGTCATTATTCTGGATTCTATTGCTTTAGAGCAATAAATAAGAATAAATTAGAAAAAGTGCTGTAGGCTAATAATGGGGCTGGCTATATGGGTTTCATACTCACCTGTGAGAAAAGTAGGTGTGTGAGGTGAGTGCCGGGGATTGGTGCTCCTCTTGGGGTTCTCCTTTGAGCACACAAAAGCTTTGGGGTTCTCCTTCCATCATACAGTGGCTCTTGGGGTTCTCCTTCGATCGCACAGCAGCTTTGGGGTTCTCCTTTGATCACACAGTGACTCTTGGGGTTCTCCTTCGATCACACAGCGGCTCTTGGGGTTCTCCTTTGATCGCACAAAAGCTTTGGGGTTCTCCTTCGATCACACAGCGGCTCTTGGGGTTCTCCTTCGATCACAGCGGCTCTTGGGGTTCTCCTTTGATCGCACAGCAGCTTTTGGGTTCTTCAATTGCACAGTGGCTCTTGGGGTTCTCCTTTGATCACACAGTGGCTCTTGGGGTTCTCCTTTGATCGCACAGCAGCTTTGGGGTTCTCCTTCGATTGCACAGTGGCTCTTGGGGTTCTCCTTTGATTGCACAGTGGTGGCTGACAATGGTGCAGGGCAGGCCAGGTGGGTCACATACCCAACAGCTGGAGGTTGGCAGGTCTGCAGGTGGTAGGCAGAGATTGATGATAACAGGTGATGGGCAGAGATTGATGATAACTATTGATTTCTTTTTCTTTCTTTAAAAATAAGATGTGTGTCTCTGAGGCTCCATTACACGTGGAAGGCACAAGTTGTCCCCAGGGGTGGCCGCAGCATGGAGAAATCATGTTCCAGGACTATCAGATGAAGTACAGAGACAACACATCCATTGTCCTTCATGGCATCAACCTGACCATTCATGGCCACGAAGTGGTGGGCATTGTGGGAAGGACAGGTTCTGGTAAGCTGAGCCCTCTTCTTTGGCTTTTGGGTACCAGACCTGGTTTTGTGTCTTTGTTGTTTTATTTTTATTTAAAAATAATAAAAGGGTACAAGTGTTTTTGTTATGTGGATACCTTGTATAAGGCTTAAGTCAGGGCTTTTGTTGTGTCTACCGACAGAACAGTGTTCATTATATCCAATAGATAAGTCTTCATTCCACATTCATCTCCCAACCTATCCCATCCCATCTCTTTCTTGGTTTCTCATGACATTTGATGTGTGCCATCGTCTAGCTCCCACTTACTAGGCAGAACATATGGTGTTTGCTTTTCCATCCAGTTGCATCAAAGTTGCTGCAATTTCATTCCTTTCTATGGGTGAGTAGTACTCTAAGGTATGAATATACCATGTTTTCTTTATCCATTCATGAATTGGTGGGCACTTAGGTTGATTCCACATCTTTGCAAAGGTGAATGATGTTGTGATAAACAGTCAGGTGCAGGTGTCTTTTTTTTTTATTTTTATAAAATGACTTTATTTCCTTTGGGTACCCAGCAGTGGGATTGTTGGATCAAATTTCTTTAAGGAATTTCCATGCTGTTTTCCATAGCAGTTGTAATAATTCACAGTCCCACCAACAGTGTATAAGTGTTCCTTTATCTTGGCATCTGTGCCAGGAGTATCTACTGTGTTTTGACTTTTTATAATGACCATTCCAGCAGGTATAAGGTGGTATCTCATTGCAGTTTTAGTCTACATCTCACTGATGATTAATGTTGTTGGCATTTTTCATGTTTGTGGGTCATTTGTCTATCTTCTTTCAAAACATTTTAGTTCATGTCTTTTGCCTACTTTTTTTTTTTTTTGTGGTTTTTGGCCGGGGCTGGGTTTGAACCCACCACCTCCAGCATGTGGGACCAGCGCCCTACTCCTTGAGCCACAGGCACTGCCCACTTTTTTTTTTTTTTAACAGACAAAGACTTAACTCTGTCATTCCACCTAGAGTGCTGTGGAATCAGCCCGGCTCACAGCATCCTCAAACTCCTAGGCTCAAGTCATCCTCTGGCTTCAGCCTCCTCAGTAGCTGGGACTACAGGTGTATGCCATAATGCCCAGCTATTTTTTCTATTTTTAATGGAGATGGGGTCTTATTCTTGCTTAAGATGGTCTCAAACTTCTGAGTACAAGGGGTTCTCTCCCTTTGGCCTCCCAGAGTGCTGGGATATGGGTATGACTCACCACACCTAGGTTTTGTCCACTTTTTTTTTTTTTTTTTTTTTGAGAGAGAGCCTCAAGCTGTCGCCCTGGGTAGAGTGCTGTGGCATCACAGCTCACAGCAACCTCCAACTCATGGACTTAAGCGAGTCTCCTGCCTCTGCCTCCCAAGTGGCTGGGACTACAGGTGCCCGCCACAACGCCTGGCTATTTTTTGGTTGCAGCCATCATTGTTATTTGTCAGGTCCAGGCTGGATTTGAATCAGATGTATTTGGTTGGCTCCTTAGCCACTGGAGCCACAGCCGCAGAGCCATTGTCCACTTTTTGATGGGGTTTGAGTTCTTTGTAGATCCTGGATACAAGTCCTTTGTTGGATTACAGTTTGAGAATATTTTCTCCCATTCTGTAGGTTGTCTATTCACTCTAGTGATTATTTCCTTTGTGGTGAAGAAGCTTTTGGGTTCTTTTTGGTTCCAAATCAAGATTGGGATTATTTTTTCTAGATTTGTGAAATATGAGAGTTGGTATTTTAACAGGGATTTCACTGAATTTATAAATCACTTTGGGATGGATGTTTTAATGATGTTGATTCAACTGACCTGTGAGAATTGGGATGTTTTTCCATTTGTGCCATCTGTGATTTCTTTCATCAGGGTTTTGTAGTTCTCCTTGTAGAGATCTTTCACCTCCTTGGTTAGATATATTTCTAGGAATTTTATTTTCTTTGTAACTATTGCAAATGGTATTGAGTTTTTTATTAGACTCTCAGCTTGACCCTTAATAGTATATAGACATGCTACTTATTCATGTACATCGATTTTGTAACCTGAGACTTTGCTGAATTTATTTATTGATTCCAGGAGTATTTAGGGGTTTCTAGATACAAGATCACATCATCAGCAAACAGGGATAGTTTGACCTTCTCTTTCCCAATTTGAGTGTCCTTTATTTCTTTTTCTAGCCTGATTGCTCTGGTTAGGATTTCCAGTGCTATGTTTTAGTTCTTGGGAATGCTAACAGTTTTCCCCCATTCAGTGTGATGTTGGCTGCGGGGGTGTGGGGGGCGTTCATCATATATGGCTTTTATAATTTTGAGGTATGTTGCTCCTATGCCCGATTTGTTCAGGGCTTTTATCATGAAAGGGTGTTAGATTTTATCAAATGCTTTTTCTGCATCTGTTGAAATGATTCTGTGATCTTTGTTTCTGTTTCTGTTTATGTGATGAGTGTTGTGTACTGATTTTTGTATTTTGGAACATCCTTGTATCCCTGGGATGAAACCCATGTGATCATGGTGGATTATCTATCTTGAATTCGGTTTGCTAGTATTTTGTTGAAGATTTTTGTATCTTTATTCATAAGGAATATTGGTCTGTAGTTTTCTATTTTTGTTATGTCCTTTCCTGGCTTTGGCATGAAGGTGATATTGGCTTCATGGAATGAGTTAAGGAGAATTCTCTCCTTCTTGATATTATGGAATAGTTTCTGCAGGGTAGGTACCAATTCTTCTTTGTAGGTCTGGAAAAATTTGGCCATGAATCCATCCACCAAAAATATGGTCCGGGTTTTGTTTTTTTGTTTTTGTTTTTTACTGTTGGGAGATTTTTCTATAACTGCGTCAGTCATACTGCTCAATATTGGTCTGTTCAGTATTTCTGTTTCTTCCTGATTCAGGTCTGGGAGGTTGTGTGTTTCCAGGAACTTATCCATTCCTTCTAGGTTTCTAGTTTGTTTGCATAGAGGTTATCATAGTGTTCATGGATGATATTTTGTATTTCTATGGTTTCAGTTGTTATGTCTCCTTTTTCATTTCTGACTGAGGTTATTTGAGTCCTTTCTCTTTTATTTCTGGTTAATCTGGCTAGAGGTGTATTGATTTTGTTTATCTTTTCAAAGAACCAACTTTTTGTTTCCTTGATCCTTTGTATTGTTTTTCTTTTTTTGGTTTTCATTTCATTTAGTTCTGCTCTAAGCTTTCTTTCTTTTCTTCTGCTGGCTTTGGGGTTGGTTTGTTCTTCTTTTTCTACTTCCTAGAGATGTGATATTAGGTTGGTAATTTGTGATCTCTCTGTCTTTTTAATGTAGGCATTTAAGGTTATGGGGTTCCTCCGTAGGATTTCTTTTACTGTATCCCATAGATTTTAATAGCTTGTGTCCCCTTTGTCATTCTGTTTGGGAAATCTTTTGATTTCCATCTTAATTTCATTATTGACTGAAGGATCATTCAGCCACAGGTTGTTTAATTTCCATGACTTTGTATAGCTTCAAATCTTTCTTTTGGAATTGATTTCTAGTTTTATTCTAAGAAATAATAATTTCTAGTTTTATTCTAGTTTTTGTCTAAGAAAATAGATGGTATGATTATGATTTTTTTGAATTTGCTTAGACTTGTTTTGTGGCCTCTGACCAATCTTAGAAAATGTCCCATGTGCTGACAAGAACCATATTTAGTAGTTGTTTTGGCAGAATGTTCTGCAAATGTCTTCTAGGTCCATTTGTTTTGGAATCCTGTTTAAGTTCAGTGAATTACGGGTTCTTTATTAATTTTCTGCTTTGATGAGCTGTCCAGTTCTGTCAGTGGAGTGTTGACGTCCCCAGCAATTGAGATGTTACTATTTATTTCTTTGTTTAGATCTAGAAGAACTTGTTTTATGAAATAGGACCTCCTATGTTAGGTGCATATATATTTGGAATTGATATGCCTTATTGTTAAATTATTACCTTTACCATTATATAATGTTCTTGTTTGTCTTTTTTTCACTAATATTTTAAAGTCTATTTTATATGCTATGAGAATGGCTACACCCACTTGCTTTTCATTTTCATTTGCATAGCATTTTTTTCATCCCTTAAGCTTGAGTTTATGTGATTTTTTGTGGTTTAGATGTGTTTCTTGGAGGTAGCAAATACTTGGATTGTGTTTTCTCATCTATTCAGCCAATCTATGTCTTTTAAGTGGGGCATTCCCCTGACCATTCATGTTGAGTGTTAATGTTGATATGTGGGATGCTATTCTGTTCGTCATGTTGGATGATACCTTATTGCTTTGTTTTCTTTCTTGTTCTATTGCTTTATAAGAGCTGTGAGCTATAACTTTGGGGTGTTTTTAAACTAGTGGGTATCTATCGTACTATTGTACGTATAATGTACTTTTGAGCATTTCCTATAGGGCAGGCCTAGTGTGACAAATTCCCTTAATGTTTGCTTGTCTTTATTTCTTCATCATATATGAAAATTAGACTGGCAGGTTTGTTTTCAATTTAAGAATATAAAAATAATTGGCTCAGTACCCACAGCTCAGTGGTTAGAGTGCCAGCCACATACACCAGGGATGGCGGGTTCAAACCCAGCCTGGGCCTGCTAAATAACAATGACAACTGCAACAAAAAAATAGCTGGGCATTGTGGCAAGTGCCTGCAGTCCAAGCTACTTGGGAGGCTGACGCAAAAGAATTGCTTGAGCCCAAGAGTTTGAGGTTGCTGTGAGCTGTGACGCCATTGCACTCTACTGAGGGTGACATGGTAAGACTGTGTCTCAAAAAAAAAAAAAAAATGGGGCCCAGTCCCTTCTGGTTTATAAGGTCTTGAGAAGTCTACTGCTAGCCTGATGGGTTTTCCTTTGTGGGTTAGTTGTTGCTTTCATCTTGCAGCTTGTAGAATTTTTTTCTTTCATTTTGACTTTGGCCAGGTTTATGACTCTATGTCTTAGAGATGTCCCATTTGCTATGAATATTCCTCATGTTCAGTGACTATCTTGTATCCAAGTATCTGACTCTCTAGCAATACCAGGGAAGTTCTTCTCAGTAATTCTCTCAAATAGGTTTTCCATGCTTTTTAACTTTTCTTCTCCTTCTGGGATACCGGTAATTCAAGGAATTGGTTCATTTCACATAGTTTTGTATTTCTCTGGGTTCATTATTCTTTATTCTCTTTCTGCATCTTTGACTGACTGGGGTAGTTCAAGAGGCATCAAGCCCTGAGATTCTCTCTTCTCCAGAGCTAGCTTGTTGTTAAAGCTTTCTGGTGTATTTTGTAATTCCCTAAATGCCTTTTTCATTTTAAGTTCTGTTATATCGTTGCTTATTTTGTCTCTTCAGTGAGTGTTTCATTTTTCATTAATGTCCCGAAATATTTTTTTTGGCTTCATTCTTTGTGTTGGTTTTCAGCTCCGTCTTCAATCCCATTCATCTTTTTTATTATCCATATTCTGAATTCCATTTCTGACACTTTGACAATTTCCTTTTGGTTGGGGTCCATTGCTGTGGATTTATAGTGATCCTTTGGTATTGTCCTTGTTTTTTCATCTTGCCAGAATGTTTTTGCTAGTTTCTTCTCCTCTGAAACCTTCTCTCAGCTCAGGGCTGATAGGTTTGCAGCAAGCCTTTTCTTTTCTGGGAACACTTCTGCTTAGGAGGAAAGGTCCCTAGATGATGCTTTTGTGTCCTACTCCCGAGGATTGACTTTGTGGGAGAGGGATGGAGCCATTGACAGACTATGAAATAGCTGTTCTCCTGCACCATCTTGATCCCCTGTGCTTGTTATAATCCAATTCAATGCTGGAGATAGTTATTAAGATTGGTGAATCGGTTCCCAATTCACAGTTAGAAGCTCGGTCAGGTGCCTGGGTGGGTCATGGGATCTTGGCACGTGCTTGGAAATGTCCTGGGACTGTAGCTGGTGCTGGGGTGAATTACAGGTTCTTGTCAGGCACCTAGGTGCATCACAGGGCTGCAGTTTGCAATGGGGTAGGTTGGGAGATCTTGGCAGGTGCCTTTGTGGGTCATGAGACCTGAGCCAATAATGAGAGAATCTTCATGTGGAGTAATGAATCTTTCCCTAGGCTGCTGTTGGAAGCTTAGGCAAAGGGCTGAGTGAGTCCACTGAGGTAGGCATTACAGGAGATTGCTCTGCCCATGTTTCCCCATGGTGGTACCAGTGGCTGTTTGGTGAGGCTATCTAGGTAGTAGTCACAGGTGTCTGGGCTGAGGGCTTTTGCTCCATCCAGTCTAGGTGTAATGGTGGCACATGGCTGGAGGTGGCCTGTGGCGGGTGGATCTGCGGTGGAGTGCTGAATTGCAGGAGTAGCCTCTTGTGGTGCCATGCGGATATGGCCATTTGGGTCAGGGAGCTTGTTCTTCTGGTCAGCACTCAGGGCCATGGGGGCATGACCTACCAGCTGGCACACAAAACCAAGTGGTGTGGTTCAACACAGCGTGTGTATTTGATCAGTTACTCCACAAATATATTTTGCACCCTCATGCTGTGTAGGGCCCTGTGGAAAATAGACCCTGGAGAGTGAAACCCAGGGTTCCTGCTATCATGGGACACCAGCAGAGGAGACAAATGTTAGAAAATACAACAAAGAGATAAATGTGACAATTATGAATTGTGGTGACTTCCATGATGGAAATAAACAGTGTGGGAAAAAAAAAAAAGAAATAAACAGTGTGGTGCTATGCAGAGTAATGATGTTGGTGGTACTCATAGCATGGAGGCTAGGGTTTGAGCTGAGATGTGAAAGGTGCGCAGGGTCCACAGAACAGCACTTCAGGCGGCAGTGAGGGCTCTGCCAGGGTGAAGCATGGACCTAGGAGTCAAGTGTCCTTGGTGGAGCCCACAGCAGTATGGATCCTCATTGATGGCGTAGACATCTGCAGCATTGGCCTGGAAGGCCTGCCGTCCAAGCTGTCAGTTACCCTCCTTTCCCCTCCTCCCCTCCCTTTCTGCTCCTCTCCTCTTAGCCTCCTCCCCCCGTCCCCTCCTCCCCTCCCTTTCTGCTCCTCTCCTCTCAGCCTCCTCCCCCCGTCCCCCCTCCCCTCCCTTTCTGCTCCTCTCCTCTTAGCCTCCTCCCCCCGTCCCCTCCTCCCCTCCCTTTCTGCTCCTCTCCTCTTAGTCTCCTGCCCCCGTCCCCCCTCCCCTCCCTTTCTGCTCCTCTCCTCTTAGCCTCCTCCCCCCGTCCCCTCCTCCCCTCCCTTTCTGCTCCTCTCCTCTTAGCCTCCTCCCCCCGTCCCCTCCTCCCCTCCCTTTCTGCTCCTCTCCTCTTAGCCTCCTCCCCCCGTCCCCCTCCCCTCCCTTTCTGCTCCTCTCCTCTTAGCCTCCTCCCCCGTCCCCCCTCCCCTCCCTTTCTGCTCCTCTCCTCTTAGCCTCCTCCCCCCGTCCCCCCTCCCCTCCCTTTCTGCTCCTCTCCTCTTAGCCTCCTCCCCCCGTCCCCTCCTCCCCTCCCTTTCTGCTCCTCTCCTGTCAGCCTCCTCCCCCCTCTCCCCTCTTCCCCCCCTTCCTGCACCTCTCCTCCCAGCCTCCTCCCCCCTCTCCCCTCCTCCCCTCCCTTCCTGTGCCTCTCCTGTCAGCCTCCTCCCCCCTCTCCCCTCCTCCCCTCCCTTCCTGTGCCTCTCCTGTCAGCCTCCTCCCCCCTCTCCCCTCCTCCCCTCCCTTCCTGTGCCTCTCCTGTCAGCCTCCTCCCCCCTCTCCCCTCTTCCCCCCCTTCCTGCACCTCTCCTCCCAGCCTCCTCCCCCCTCTCCCCTCCTCCCCTCCCTTCCTGTGCCTCTCCTGTCAGCCTCCTCCCCCCTCTCCCCTCCTCCCCTCCCTTCCTGTGCCTCTCCTGTCAGCCTCCTCCCCCCTCTCCCCTCTTCCCCCCCTTCCTGCACCTCTCCTCCCAGCCTCCTCCCCCCTCTCCCCTCCTCCCCTCCCTTCCTGTGCCTCTCCTGTCAGCCTCCTCCCCCCTCTCCCCTCCTCCCCTCCCTTCCTGTGCCTCTCCTGTCAGCCTCCTCCCCCCTCTCCCCTCCTCCCCTCCCTTCCTGTGCCTCTCCTGTCCGCCTCCTCCTTCGTCTCCCCGTCCCTCTGCTTTCCTGGACTTTTTCTCACTCTTCCTCACCTATCACTTCTGGAAGATCTGGTCCAACTGTCCCTCCCTCTGCCTCCTTGCTTTGTTCAAAGATTCTGTTCGATTTGGTTCTTTCCTCTCCTGCCCTTGGGTGCCCTCGAGCTGCCTCCTCCGGGAAGCCCCCTGTACGACTTAAGCCTTTCTTTGTCTCCCCTCCTCAGCAACCCTGCAGCGTCTGCACTGCTGTAAGGTAGATTTGCCAGGTGTATTCTTTTGGGTCCTCTTCTATTTTTCACCTGCCAGTTGGTCTGAGAGGGCTGGTATCTGGCCTTGAGAAGCTCTTGGTAGATACTGGTCCAACTTACTATAATAATTCACTAGGTTTTTTTTGAGTACCTACTAGGCGCCTGGAGACCTAAACATCCATAGATTTTAATCTTCAAGAACTGGTGGGGTGGATTCAAATTCTCTGGGGCCTGGCAAGTCATAGATGAGTGTGGTGTGTCTGGGTGTGATGCAAGGGGGTGGAGAGGGCCCGGTGAGGACTGGAGGACACTGCTCTGTCTCAGTGAGGCCGCCACACTCAGCTCCACCTCTTTGTTCCTGGGGGGATGTGGGCCCAGTGTTGCCAGTTCTACTAAGTTTCAAGAGAACCATGCAATTTCAATTTTTAAATGTAAAATCTTCAGGGTTTTCTTTAAATGCTGGCAAGGGATTTAAAAGTAATTGTATACTGTGTCCATGAAACAAAACATATATGTGGGCTGGCTTTGATCCAGAGGCCCCACTGTGACCTCTGCTCTGGGCTGTAAGAAAGCTGCTCATGGTTTGGGGCACCCTGTGGAACAGAGATGCTCTCACAGCTCACAGTGACAAAAAATGGGCCACAGAGAGGACGGAGTCAGGGACAAACACCATACTTCTCTGTACTTTTCCAGAGCAGGTGAGGAAATTGAGGCACTCTTTCTTACCCAACAGGGAAGTCTTCCTTGGGCATGGCTCTCTTCCGCTTGGTGGAGCCCGCAGCAGGACGGATCCTCATTGATGGCGTAGACATCTGCAGCATTGGCCTGGAAGACCTGCGGTCCAAGCTGTCAGTTATCCCTCAAGATCCGGTGCTGCTCTCAGGAACCATCAGGTGAGGGCCAGGCCAGCGGCCAGCCTGGTGTGGAAGGACGGTGTGCTGTGAGGAGTCACAGGGCAAGGGTTGCAATTCTGGGATGCCTCTAGTTAGCAGTGGCCACAGCCCCAATTTGGGGGCCTCCAGTCTCTCCCCGGTGAGCTAGGCCATTCATGCCTTCTTGGCACACCTCACCGAGGTGTTGAGGCTGGTATACATCTGGGCCTCTCATGCCTCCCTGGCCCACCTCACCGAGGTGTCGAGGCTGGTATACATCTGGGCCTCTCATGCCTCCTTGGCCCACCTCACGAATGGGTCGAGGCTGGTATACATCTGGGCCTGTCTTGCCTCCTTGGCCCACCTCCCTAAGGTGTTGAGGCTGATATACATCTGGGCCTCTCTTGCCTTCTTGGCCCACCTCCCTAAGGTGTCGAGGCTGGTATACATCTGGGCCTCTCTTGCCTCCTTTGCCCACCTCCCTAGGGTGTCGAGGCTGGTATACATCTGGGCCTCTCATGCCTCCTTGGCCCACCTCATGAAGGTGTCGAGGCTGGTATACATCTGGGCCTGTCATGCCTCCTTGGCCCACCTCACCAAGGGGTCGAGGCTAGTGTGCATTGGGCCACTCACACCTCCTTGGCCCATCTCACCAGGGTGTTGAGCTGGCAGACTTGGGAGCGTTCTGTTAGCCATGATGCCCTGTGTAGAAACAAGGTGTATCTATTTCATCAGCGCCCACTGGGTGTGGTGGCACATGTCTGCAGTCCCAATCACTCAGGAGGCTAAGGCGAGAGGATTGCTTGATCCCAGGAGTAGGCATCGTGCCTGTGAGTAACCACTGCTCTCCATGGACAGCATAGCAAGACCCCATCTCTAAAAATAGAAAGGAAGCCCAGGTGGGATTGGTGGTGGTCAGGGCATTGTGCTGTCACTGCCACTGATGCGGCTGGTTCTCATCCTCCACCTGCGGGGCCAGAGCCTGGGGACATTGTTGGAAATGCTTCTCCAGTGGGTTCACAGTCTGGTTGGTGGAGAAGTGAGAAAGAGAGAAAGATCCAGAAGGAGATCCAATCTTTCAGCCTCTTTACTACTTGCTATTTCCTTAGAAGTCAACTCAAGGACCAAACTTTATCCAGATTAGTGCTCCCAACGATGCCTTCCCTGTGAAGGGAGGCAAAGGCATTGAACCTGAGGAAGACAGGTGCGTTCAAAACAGGACGGATCCTCCAGGTCTCGCTGACATGAAGGGTCAGAGGAGAAACCAAGTCCCAGCGCTTCATCTCTTCATTCAATTATCACTCATTCCCTTATCCTTCCACTTAACTTGCTTTTCCGACTTCTGCCAGGTTAGGGAAGAACATTTTTATGAATGAATTCTTCCCTTGCTCCTTGCCCCCATAAGAAACTCACAGTGTAGTTGGGGACAGCGGTTTTGTATGGGCATAAGGCCCAGTAAGTTATAATGGATGGAGGTAATTGCTAGATCAAAAACCTGAACCAAGTGCTGAGAGAGCCAGGAATAGGATGAGTAATTCAGCCTCAGAGAACCCAGAAAGACTTCACAGAGGGGAGGACATTTGAACAAAGTTTTTTGTTTTTTTTATCCCTGAAGATGATTTTATTTATTTATTTTTATTGTTAAATCATAGCTGTGTACATTAGTGCAATCACCTGTACCCATTCTAAGATGCACCATAGATGTGGCCCCACCCATTACCCTCCCTCCACCAAAACCTCCTCCCTCCCTTCCCCTTCCTTGGCCCTTTCCCCATAGTCTTGTGCTATAGTTGGGTTATAGTCTTCATGTGAAAGCTATAATTTAGCTTCATAGTAAGGCTGAGTACATTGGATACTTTTTCTTCCATTCCTGAGATACTTTGCTAAGAAGAATATGTTCCAGCTCCATCCATGTAAACATGAAAGAGGTAAAGTCTCCATCTTTCTTTAAGGCTGCATAGTATTCCATGGTATAAACGTACCACAATTTGCTAGTCCATTCGTGGGTCGATGGGCACTTGGGCTTCTTCCATGACTTAGCAATTATGAATTGGGCTGCAATAAACATTCTGGTACAGACGTCTTTGTTATATTGTGACTTTTGGTCTTCTGGGTATAAACCTAGTAAAAGAATTATAGGATCGAATGGCAGGTCTATTTTTAGGTCTGTAAGTATTCTCCAAACATCCTTCTAGAAGGAACATATTAGTGGGCACTCCCACCAGCAGTATAGAAGTGTGCCCTTTCCTCCACATCCACGCCAACATTTCTGGTTTTGGGATTTTGTTATGTGGGCTACTCTTACTGGGGTTAGGTGATATCTCAGAGTAGTTTTGATTTGCATTTCTCTGATGATTAGGGATGATGAGCTTTTTTTCATGCGTTTGTAGATTTTGCATCGGTCTTCTTTAGAGAAGTTTCTCTTTAAGTCCCTTGCCCACCCTGAAATGGGGTCACATGTTCTTTTCTTGCTAATACATTTGAGTTCTCTGTGGATTCTGGTTATTAGACCTTTATCGGAGGTATAACCTGCAAATATTTTCTCCCATTCTAAGGGCTGTCTGCTTGGTTTACTCACTATGTTCTTGGCTGTGCAGAAGCTTTTTAGTTTGATCAGGTCCCAGTAGTGTATTTTTGATACTGCTTCAATTGCCTGGGGAGTCCTCCTCATAAAATATTCACCCAGGCCAATTCCTTCAAGAGTTTTCGCTGCACTTTCTTCAAGTATTTTTATAGTTTCATGTCTTAAGTTTAAATCTTTTATCCAGTGAGAGTCTATCTTAGTTAATGGTGAAAGGTGTGGGTCCAGTTTCAATCTTCTACAGGTTGCCAGCCAGTTTACCCAGCACCATTTGTTAAATAGGGAATCTTTTCCCCACTGAATGTTTTTAATTGGCTTGTCAAAGATAAAATAATGGTAAGTAGCTGGATCCATCTCTTGGCTCTCTATTCTGTTCCAGACATCTACTTCTCTGCTTTTGTGCCAGTACCATGCTATTTTGATCACTATGGATTTATAGTACAGTCTCAGGTCTGGTAGCGTGATTCCTCCTGCTTTGTTTTTATTTTTGAGTAATGTCTTGGCTATTCGAGGTTTTTTTCTGATTCCATATAAAACGAAGTATTATTTTTTCAAGATCTTTAAAGTATGACAATGGAGCTTTAATAGGAATTGCATTAAAGTTATATATTGCTTTGGGCAGTATGGACATTTTAACAATGTTGATTCTTCCCAGCCATGAGCATGGTATGTTTTTCCATCTGTTAACATCTTTGGCTATTTCTTTTCTTAGAGTTTCATAGTTCTCTTTGTAGAGATCTTTCACGTCCTTTGTTAGGTATACTCCCAAATATTTCATCTTCTTTGGCACTACTGTGAAAGGAATAGAGTCCTTGACTGTTTGTTTGGCTTGGTTATTGTTGGTGTATATAAAGGCTACAGATTTATGGGTGTTGATTTTGTAGCCTGAGACATTGCTGTATTCCTTGATCACTTCTAAAAGTTTTGTAGTAGAATCCCTAGTGTTTTCCAGATATACAGTCATATCATCTGTGAAGAGTTAAAGTTTGACCTCCTCTGACCCTATGTGGATACCCTTCATCGCCTTTTCTTCCCTAATTGCAATGGCTAAAACTTCCATTACAATGTTAAAGAGTAGTAGAGACAATGGGCAGCCTTGTCTGGTTCCTGATCTAAGTGGAAATGATTTCAATTTAACTCCATTCAATATGATATTGGCTGTGGGTTTGCTGTAGATGGCCTCTATTAGTTTAAGAAATGTCCCTTCTATACCAATTTTCTTTTTTTTTTTTTTGATTTTTTAAAGTTTTAATTGAATTTAGAAATTTTAATTTATTATAAATAGAATAAATATAAATATATTTTTTATACTTTACAGTCAGAGCAAGAAAACACTGTATAGTATTTTTTTTCTTTTCAAAGGCCTATTCCACTTCCAAAGGATGTTCATTTTCATGATTAATATAGAGATCCTCTTTACTGTCCATGGTTCCTTTGTCCTTGGATTATATTTCTGTATACCAATTTTCTTAAGTGCTCTGATGATGAAGGGATGCTGGATATTATCAAAAGCTTTTTCTGCATCAATTGAAAGAATCATATGGTCTTTATTTTTAAGTTTGTTTATGTGTTGAATTACATTTATAGATTTACATATATTGAACCAGCCTTGAGACCCTGGGAAAAATCCAACTTGGTCATGGTGTATAATTTTTTTGATGTGTTGTTGGATTCTGTTTGTTAGGATCTTATTGAGTATTTTAGCATCTATATTCATTAGTGATATTGGTCTATAATTTTCTTTTCTTGTTGGGTCTTTCCCTGGTTTGGGGATCAAGGTGATGTTTACTTCATAGAATGTGCTGGGTAATATTCCTTCTTTTTCTATAGTTCTTCTTTAAATGTTTGGTAGAATTCTGACGTAAAGCCATCTGGTCCTGGGCTTTTCTTTTTAGGGAGATTTTGTATAGTTGATGCTATTTCAGAACTTGATATAGGCCTGTTTAACATTTCCACTTCGTTCTGGCTAAGTCTTGGTAGGTGGCGTGCTTCTAGGTATTGGTCAATTTCTTTCAGATTTTCATATTTGTGAGAGTAGAATTTCTTGTAGTATTCGTTAAGGATTTTTTAAATTTCTGAGGGGTCTGTTGTTATTTCATCATTACCATTTCCGATTGATGAAATTAGAGATTTTACTCTTTTTTTCCTGGTTAAGTTGGCAAAAGGTTTATCTATTTTATTGATCTTTTCAAAAAACCAGCTTTTGGATTTATTGATCTGTTGTATAATTCTTTTGTTTTCAATTTCATTTAATTCTGCTCTGATTTTGGTTATTTCTTTTCTTCTGCTGAGTTTGGGGTTGAAGTGTTCTTGTTTCTCCAGTTGCTTGAGATGTTCCATTAAGTTATTGACTTCCTCTCTTTCTGTTTTCTTGAGGAAGGCTTGCAGTGCTATAAATTTCCCTCTTACGACTGCCTTTGCAGTGTGCCAGAGGTTCTGGTAATTCATGTCTTGATTGTTGTTTTGTTCCAAAAATATGGTGATTTCCTTCTTTATCTCGTCTATAACCCATGTATCCTTCAGCATAAGGTTGTTTAGCTTCCATGTTTTTGTATGGGTATGCAGGTTCCTGTTGTTATTGAGTTCAACTTTTATTCCATGATGGTCTGAGAAGATGCAAGGAATAATTTCTATTTTTTAAAAATTTTCTGAGGTTAGATTTGTGGCCTAGGATGTGGTTGATTTTGGAGTATGTTCCATGGGCTGATGAGAAGAATGTGTATTCAGTTTTTTTGGGATGAAATGTTCTGTAGATGTCTGTTAAGTCCAGATGTTGAATGGTTGAGTTTAAATCTAAAATTTCTTCACTTAACTTCTTTTTGGAGGATCTATCCAGGACTGCTAAAGGGGTGTTAAAATCTCCAACTACTATGGAAGTTGAGGAAATCGAGTTGCTCATGTCTGTTAGAGTTTCTCTTATAAATTGAGGTGCGTTGTGGTTGGGTGCATAAATATTAATAATTGAGATCTCATCATATTGAGTATTACCTTTAACAAATATGAAGTGTTATCCTTAATTATTTTGGTTGGTTTAAAGCCTATTACGTCTGCGAACAGGATTGCAATCCCTGCTTTTTTCTGCTTTCCATTTGCCTGAAATATAGATGACCATCCCTTCACCTTGAGTCTATATCTGTCTTTTAATGTAAGATGCGATTCTTGGATGCAGCAGATATCTGGCTTGAGTTTTTGTATCCAGTCCGCCAACCTATGCCTCTTTAGAGGACAATTTAAACCATTCACATTAATTGAGAGTATTGATAAGCCTTTTGAGAGACCGGTAGACATTTTTAATCCTTTTGCGACTGTGGAAGTTGGAATTTGATCAAAAATTTTTTGGGTGGGTTTACTTTTGTGGTGGAGAATTACGCTGGTCTTTATGGAGGATAGGCCTAAGAATGTCCTGGAGAGCTGGTTTAGTTGTGGCAAATTTCTTCAACATGTGAATGTCGTTGAAGTATTTAATTTTTCCATCATAAATGAAGCTCAGTTTAGCTGGGTACAGGATCCTGGGTTGAAAGTTATTTTGTGTTAGGAGATTAAAAGTCGAGGACCATCCTCTTCTAGCTTGAAAGTTTTCAGCAGAGAGATCTGCAGTTATTCTAATATTCTTCCCCTTGTAGATAATGGTTTTCTTTCATCTGGCAGCTTTCAGAATTTTCTCCTTCATATTAACTTTAGTGAAATTGATTATGATGTGTCTGGGGGATGTTTTATTTGGGTTGAGTCGTGCTGGAGTTCTGAAACTGTCTGCTATCTGAATTTTGGAATCTCTTGGCATGTCTGGAAAGTTCTCCTTCATAATCTCATGGAGAAGAGACTCTGTGCCTTGTGAAGCCAGTTCATCACTTTCGGGGATCCCTATAAGACGAATATTGGTTTTCTTCAAATTATCCGAGAGCTCTCTGAGAGAGTGGTCTGTTTTTGCTCTCCATTTATCTTCTTCTTTGAGAGTTTGGGAGCATTCGAAAGCTTTTTTTCAATGTCAGAAATCATTTCTTCTGCTTGCTCCATTCTGTTACTGAGGGATTCTACTGTGTTTCTCAGATCTTTGAGTGATGCAACTTCTTGTCTCAATGTGTCGAAATCTTTGGTCATTTGGTCTTTGAATCCATTGAATTCTTGAGATAACTTTTGGAATTCTAATTCGATCTTATTTGCTATCCAGATCCTGAATTCGATTTCTGACATCTCAGCTATTTGTTTGCGCATGGGGTCTTGTGCTGTTTCTGCCCCATTGATCCTTGGGGGAGTTGATCTACTCTGATTATTCATATTGCCAGAGTTTTTCTGTTGATTTCGCCTCATGATTGTTTTTCACCATTGCCTCTGGCTGTCCTCAGAGTTGGGGAGGTGTCTCTCCAAGATTAGACCCCAGCAGGTTCACTCTATTGTTGCTGGATTTTTGTAGGGAGTGACCCTGGGTAGTTCCTCTGGGGCTGCTCTAGCTAAGGAGTTCCTGTTGTGGAAGCAGCTCCGGTTTGTGACACACCCGGATCCAGCAACAGGGCTGGGGGTGGTGTGCACGGTTCTGGGAGTGCCAGGCGCCCAGTGACTTTGGCACATAGAGCCCAAGGCTCCAGCAGTCTCTGGCCAGGAGAAGAGCTCTGTGCAGAGGCAGGGAGGGCTCCAAAGGGCATGCAGCTACCAGAGTCCCTGTCCAGATGAATGGGCTAGTGTGGAAGTTGGGAGGAAACAGGAGGGAGGACGCAGGGTTGCGTGGCTCCTGCAGTTCCTGGTCAGGGAATGTGGAGGCCCGGTGGGTGCGGGTC
Source organism: Nycticebus coucang (assembly GCF_027406575.1). Classification (NCBI taxonomy): domain Eukaryota; kingdom Metazoa; phylum Chordata; class Mammalia; order Primates; family Lorisidae; genus Nycticebus; species Nycticebus coucang. The sequence continues at coordinate 146,889,441 of NC_069781.1, read as the reverse complement.
ATTGGTTGGGAGTCGCTGCACAGCTCTTACGGAGGTCTGGGTGGCGCCAAGCCCAGGAGTTTGAGGTTGCTATGAGCTGTGATGTCACAGCACTCTACCCAGGGCAACAGCCCAAGGCTCAAGTGTGCCAAAACTGTCTCACTCTGCCCCTAAGGATTAAGGCTGTAAGGCAGCTCAGTCCCCGCCTTTAGGCTGCTCAGTCAGTAGGTTACTTTGACCCGCCCAATCCTTGCTCTGAGACCCTGAGGGTGGAGCTTGCTGGGGCAGTTCTTTCACAATGGCTTTCTGCGCCCAGCTCAGTGGCTCAGTCTGGGGCCCCAGACAATGCCCAGAGTTCTCCACACTCCTGCTCAAGCTCTCCCCAAGGCAGTTCAACTGAGTGCCAAGTCCAAGAACACCAAAACAGTTCACAGGTAAGGCCTTTCCGGTTTGCAGTCTCACTGCTGCTTGTACTTACGGTTGCCGGCGTGATTAGGTCGATCGGACACACGAAACCACTTGCCAGTTTTCCACTGTTTTTGTCCTCTTGGGGTCCAGAAGTCCCTTGCTGGCTTCCTGTATCCTCAAAGGGATGATTATAGGCAGATCCCACCGGCCAGAGATGCCTGGAGTCTTGTCTCCCCAGACTCGCTGTTCCCAGTTGCAGGAAAGCTGTTACTCAGCGCCATCTTTAATCTCTCCTCCTGAACAAAGTTTTGAAGGATAAATTGAAGCTTGTCTCGCAGAAGAAGAGGAGAAAATCTTTGTAGGGAAGGCGAACAGCATATGCACAGACACAGGGTTTCAAAATGACTGGTTTGTGTTAGGGAGTAACAAAACATTTAGTGACAGATTTCTGTGTTAAGGGAGAACTTGGCCAAAGCTATTATATCTTGGTATAAAGAGCAGTAAAAATATGAAGTATTATTGAGCATTCATATGTGTCAGCCAGATGCCTTAATACACCACCTGGCAGGCACAACAACCCTCTGAGCGTGTGTTATCACCTCATTTTATGGATGGAGAAAATGGACTCAGAGGGAAAGGTGATTTGGTTAAGGACACACAAGTAAATGAAAAGGATGAGATATAACCCCAGGCCATCTGAACCATAACCTGGCATACTCTCCCTTTGCTGCATGAAGAAATACGGACTAGAATATAGGAGATCTGGGTTCTACACCCTTAAGGTTCTGTCTAACTTTGAATGTCTTTAATTCCAGCCTGGCTCTCATACTAATTTGTGATGTGACCTTGAACGAGCCATTTAAAACTGATAAGCCATGGTCTCATCATCAATTAAAGGGGGATACACATCTCATATCAAATAAGCCTGTCTGTAAAAATGCTTTGGAGAATGTCAAATGTCTGCAAACAGGATATTCTACCTGCTGTTTCTTTAATACCATTTAACCCCACACACAGAACATGTGTGGCTAAGGTGGAGGCTAGCAGGTGTTACCAGAGCTGTGTGTCTGCGGAACAGGGCCGTGTCTGTAGTGTTGCCCATGTCAGAGGAGAGTGCAAACCCCACCGGGTGTGACAGCCACATAGACCCCAATCTGATGCTCATTGCCTGGATGATTCGTTAGGACTCTTTTCATAGCAAAAGACAGAAAAGCCATCGACTTATACTTGAGTCACTGTCCATCCCGGTGTGGAAGGTTCCCCACTTGGAACATGTGGACTTGAGCACAGGGGAAGAGCTGGTCCCCAAATAAAACTTGGGGGCTGATGCTGCAGAAGGGAAGGGTGACAAGGAGGCACAAGAAATGACCACTCGTGTTGGTTCCATGAGTGTCCCTAAACTCCAAAGTCCAGTTCTAAGCATTCCAGGTGAGTTGCTGAGCATGTGAGTAAGTGTCCAAAGGTTGGTATGGTCACTGAGTCCTTCTCTTTCCCCGAGGCAGATTCAATCTCGACCCCTTCGACTGTTACACAGATGAGCAGATCTGGGATGTCTTAGAGCGGACGTTTCTGGCCAAGACTGTAAGTAGGTCCAAGGCCGGATTCCTGGTCTGGGTCTGTGTCTTCAACAGGGGGCTGGTTCTTTGGGGCCCCCCTCCTGTGGTATTCTGAATGCTGCTGGTTTAGGTCATGGATTAAAAATCTCACAGAGATGAGCTGATGTGGGATCCCTATGTAAAGACTGAGGGCACTCAGAGGCAAAGCTGTGCAGGCACTGTGCCCAGCTAAGGCCACAGCAGAGACAGGGCAGGCAGGGACTCCTGCACCCAGTGGGTGAGGAAGGTGGGTGCGCGGGGTACTGTCAGATAGTGATGAGTGCTGTGGGGTAGTAATGAGACCAATAGAAACTTCAGTGGGAAACAGGTCCTTTCTGTGGGGTGGCCAGGTGAGGCCTCTTTAAGGATGTGACAGCTGAACTGTGACCAAATACTAGGGCAGCAGGGAAGACCTAGCTGACACAAAGGGCCTCAAGCGGTCCAGGCCCGGTCAGGAAAAAGAGGTCTGGAGGCTGGAGTGCAGAGAGGGGGTGGGGGCTAGAAAACAGGGCGGGAGAGGTGACATGCAGCCCTGCTGGGTCTCACCCTGAGGTGGTGACCTGTTGCCTGTCATCCCCATCTCCTAGATCTCAAGGTTGCCCAGCAGGCTGCAGGCAGAAGTGGTGGAGAATGGCGAGAACTTCTCCGTTGGGCAGAGGCAGCTGCTATGCATCGCTCGAGCCCTTCTCCACAACTCCAAGGTGAGACTGCCACTGCCAGCTGGCGGGGACCCACCTTAGGTCTTTCTCCTTCCAGTACCCTTGACAGTGGACACCAAGTTGTATGTCCTCTCCAGGAAGAAAGAAAACACCTAGGGGCATCCTGTTGCCCCCGTGGTTTGGGGAGGCGTGGCAGCTGGGGATTCTCAACCATGGCACCCTGATACCCTGAAACCCTGCAACTTAGGGAAATGGTGCCACTCGAACAAATCTTTCTTTGTCCAGAAAAAGGCAAAAGGTTCGAGACTTGACTTAAAAAATCACCCACTACACATTGTTTTTAAAACTTGGCTGCAGGACATCCCTTTGATATTTATTAAAATTAGGGAAAATGGCATATTATTAAATGTTTGATGTAACAGTGTTTCTAGAACGTTTTCACATATTTTATCCATAATATTCAGCTATTTGAGTACCTTAGCTGGCAAGGGGCAAACATGTTCTCTCACAAGTGATGCAACACACACGTGCCTGGATAGGCCTCCTCTGTGCTCACATATGTGTACATGTCTGCACACAGGTGCACACACAGGCACACATGTCATGGGCAATTAATGACAAACGCAAACACTGCTGGTGCGGACAGTTAGAGCTGTGGCAAAAGAGCTCAGTGGGGCCTGAAGTGGGGAGAATGTTGGGAGGAAATAGGACTTTGCCCCTCTTCTTAAAAGAGAGGAACAACAGAATTTGTGATACATACTGGGCATGCCAAAATAATGTATACTCCTGTAGCTCAAGGGAGTAGGGTGCCAGCCCTATATACTTGAGGTAGTGGGTTCAAACACAGCCCCAGCCAAAAAAACAAAACAAACAAACAAAAAAGAAAACAGAAAAAAATGTATACACATTTTAAGTGATGTTATCTATGTTAATTTTCAAAGTTGAATTGAATTACAGTAGCAATGTGTAGTATGACATTTGCTCAAAAGATGGCATTAGTCAAATGAATGCTAGCATCACCATGTGACAGGTGTGAATAGGACAGTTTTTTCTCTTAACATGTGTATACATGTTTTTGGCACCCTCTGTACCACCCTCTGTAGCACTTTTCTAACTTCTTGGTTCCTTATTCCACTCACTTAGCTATTTGGTTCGTCCTGAAATTGCTTCCTCTATATTGCTTCCCAAATTGGAGTCATCCCTTTATGATTTTTCTCATATCTTTTTACCACCTACCCTATGGTTCACTAATGATAGTCCTTCTTTTTTTTTTTTTTTTTTTTTTTGTAGAGACAGAGTCTCACTGTACCGCCCTCGGGTAGAGTGTCGTGGCGTCACACGGCTCACAGCAACCTCTAACTCTTGGGCTTCCATGATTCTCTTGCCTCAGCCTCCCGAGCAGCTGGGACTACAGGCGCCCACCACAACGCCCGGCTAATGATAGTCCTTCTTTAAAAACGGTTTCATCCCAAACTAAGAAACATTTATAAAATCATTCTTTCTCTGCCAGTTCAGTGTTCTAATGCATATTTTAATGACATGAATACAAACATATCAAACTAAAAGGAATGTTTATCTGTGTACTGGATGAATTGCCTCTGCACCTCTCCATGTACACACACCTTTCTTTGGAGGCCACTGTTCTACTTTAATTTGGGCAAATGGGAAGGCAGTTAATAAAATGAGAAGTGGTCACTGGGCCATTTTCACTTCCAAGAACTTAGTTCTCTGGTCACTAAGATATCATTAGTTCTTGGCTGAGACATAACACTTTCTTCATGACGTAATGGAGAACTAAGGCCCAAAGTGGACTTGAAACTCAGCTCAGTTCTTCAGACAAGGAAAATGGAGGCTTGGAGAGGAAGGGACGTGAGGAATTAGTGGTGGGACCAGGACAAGGCCAGTTCTCTTGGGCCCAAAGAGGCTGCCTTCACCTGTGTTTTGTATCCACCAGATTGTCCTTATTGATGAAGCCACAGCCTCCATTGATGTGGAGACGGATGGCCTGATCCAGGGCACAATCCGTGAGGCCTTCCGGGGCTGTACAGTGTTGATCATTGCCCACCGAATCACCACCATCCTGAACTGTGATCGCATCCTGGTCATGGACAATGGGAAGGTGAGAGCTGCGTGCCTGGGTGGGGTTGGTGTTGGGGGAAGGAATGGATGGATGCTCAGCCACTGCCATGGGAGGCCTCTGAATTCTCCAGGACTAAGCTCAGCTGTATCCCGGCCCCTTCTCTCCATTCTCCACCTTCCAGGTGTTGGAGTTTGATCGGCCTGAGGTCCTGCAGAAGCAGCCTGGCTCAGTTTTTGCAGCCCTCCTGGCCAGAGCCAGGTCTTCACTGAGCTAAGGAAAAGGGAGACTGCTCAGAGGCTGGCGGCCCGGCTCAGAGCTTCATCCAGGTGCAGCTTCGAGGTCTGCAGTCTGTGACCTTCTTGTCTAGAGATGGCATCTTCTCCTGGAAGCAGGGCTGACATGTGGTGAGGGGTTTGGGGAGGGGAAAGGAGAGTGAGGGAGAGAAATCTGTGATAGGCCATTTTGTGGCTCCAAAGCCGCATAACCCCAGCACTGTTTGAGACCATGGGGGTGCAATGATCTCATGTCTCCTTCTAACTTATATGTTGAATAATTTAATGATATTTCAAAAGCCTATTATAGTGTTCTCATCTGTGTTAGAAGTATTGCAGGTGATGTATCGATTTTATAAAAAATAAAACAAACAAAAAGTCACATGCTTTGTTCTGTGCTCTTCATTAGCTAGTACTTGTTTGGTTGTAAGGAACATGAACGCCCTCAGACGGACTTCTGCAAAACAGGACTTTATTGGCTCATGGAGTAGAGAGGTCCAGAAAAAGTCCTGGGTTGGGGGCCAGTGTTGAGAGGGTCATGCGTCTTGGGGTCGCCGTCTCTCGAGTGTCAACTCTGCTTTCCTGGGTTTGCCTTCACCTTCTCCTGTCTTTGGCCTCGTGGTGGCAATTACAGTGGCTGGCAGCTCCAGCTCACGTTCTGCCTGCTTGGTGCTCCCAGGTCTTCTTTCCTCAGTGATTCCAGCAAAAGTTCCAGAGCTAAATCTCACCAGGCCAGTTTGTGCCTGTCCCTGATCAATCATGTGTTAGGCTGCTGGAATTCAGTGACTTGCCAGACCCAGGTCAATGCCCAAACTTGGGCCTGGGGATAGGCTTGGCTGCCCTGGATCACACAGGCTGAGAAGAGAGAGGTTGTTTCTCCAAAGTAAAAATAGGAGACGCTTTTACTACATGAAGGAGGAATGGTTATGGATAGTAGCTGCCTGCCATGTTTGTTTACTGCTGGGATCTTAGGCAGGTGCAATAAAGAGTTACTTTATAACATGCCCAGGAGATAAGATTGTTGGTTCTCTCTCATTCTTGTTCATCCCCACTCCACACGTGATTACGGTAGAGGAGGAAAGGTAATTATTTGCAGTTTACTTCTAGGGAGACCTCATTGTTGGGGGAAATATGTTTCCAAGTACTTTCCTTTTGTTTTCAGATTATGGTGTCTGATTTTCCTAAAATGCCATAAGAAAAATAAATTCAGTAAACCATTGTATCTTACTATTTCTTGCATTTGAGTAGGTGCTGGGGAGGGAAATGATTCCCTGTCCTCAGGGAATTTGGAATATCATGAGAGTGAGTAAACAGTGAAACAAAGACAGGTAAACAGGCGGTTCCCAAACAGCTATGGGAGGCCCGCAGGGGGCGGATCTTGTGGGCAGTGAGAGCTGGTTCCTGGTGAAAGGGAGGGAAACCGAACAAACGTTTACTCAGATGTGGGCGACTGAGGCAAGAAAGAATGTTCAAGGCAGAAGGAACAGCAAACAAATCCCTGTGGGAACCAAGTATGGCAGGGCCGATGCGGTCCTGGAGCAAACAGGAGAACGGTGCCCGCATCCCGGAGCTAGAGAAGCTTCTGTCCCCCCAGGATTCTCCAGCAGCACCTGCTTCTTCCAGGGCGTTTCTCTCTCTTAAAGCCCCCCTCTCCCAATCCTTGCCGAAGAGCCCATGGGAGCCCCACCGGCGCCATCCCGTTCACTCTGCGGTTGCTGATCTGCAAGCTGAAGGCGACTCTCCCCACCTTGTCCGCCGCTCCCTGGGCCGCGCAGTGGTGGGCGGGACCGCGCAGTGGGCGGGCTCCCCGGGACGCTGCCCCGCGTCCTTCTCACTGCGCCAGCAGATGGCAGCCTTGTCCCGGAAATGCCCGACGGCCCGGCTGCGCCGGAGCTCGGAGAAGGCTCTGATCTTCTGAGTCAAAGGACGGAGATGGGCCCACTTCTACTCAATCCGCGAGGCCACATCCCATCTGCCCCTGTCCCCAACTCTAGCAGCAAAATCTGACTGGCTGAATCCAAATTGCAAGAAAGCAGATTGTTTTTTAAAAATAGCATCAGTTTTTAGAACAATATTGATAGTATTTTATTTCTTAAGCTGAGTGGTGAGTACATGAGGTTTTTTGTTTGTTTTTTGTTTTTAATGATCCTTATACCTTTACTGGTTTTAGAAATATTTCATAATAAAAACTAAAAATAGGGTGGCGCCGGCCCCATATACCGAGGGCGGCGGGTTCAAACCCAGCCCTGGCCGAACTGCAACAAAAAAATAGCCGGGCGTTCTGGCAGGCGCCTGTGGTCCCAGCTGCTTGGGAGGCTGAGGCAGAAGAATGGGGAGGCCCAAGAGCTGGAGGTTGCTGTGAGTCCTGTGACATCATGGCACTCTACCAAGGGCGGTAAAGTGAGACTCTGTCTCTACAAAAAATAAATAAATAAAAACGAAAAATAATTGGTATTTGATATTTCAAACATAATACAAAAAATTATAATCAGAGAATTCAGGGCTTTGTTGTACTTTTTAATACTTATTTAGTGGGTTGCCATTATTTTGTTTTCAGTTACCTACTACTGGAGAGGGGACCATGGGGCTCTAAAGGCCTCCCCCTGTGCAGGAGCTGAGCCACAGTCCCCAGTGACAGCCCTCCGCAGGCCAAGGGAGGCAATAGCCCCGCTGGCCCTGGCTCTGTCCTGCCTTCTGTCTCCAGTTCTGGACTCTCCATTTTAAGGGAAACACTGCGTAAGTGGAGGGTCTTTAAAGAGCAGCTACTGTGGTGGCCTGAACATTGTTGTGGGAGGGACCAGAGGAAGAGTGAAGGGTGCAGGCTTCAGTCTTAAGGTCCCTGAAGGGCCGGCAGTCCCAGAGGGCAGCCCCAGCCTGGGTCACCAGAAGGCACGGAGTGGGCTCTCCACCGGGGAGAGAATTTCTAACTCTGAGAGCTCCAACCTGTGTACTGTGAGGGGCACTGTTGTTATCCCCAGGCTGGAGGGGCTCTGCAGATGCCTCTGCAGGGACCAGGACTCTGGAACTCACCCTCCACCCTTGTACTTTCTAACCTGAAGGCATGCGAATGGTAGGTTGGAACCGACCTTTCTAACAAGTTCCCAGACGTTGCTTGTGCTGCTGGTCCTGGGACCATCTTTTGAGGACGCAGAGGTTAGCCATGGTCACTCTGTTCTACACTATCTAGAAAGGAAGGGCCCAACCCATTTTAATGTGCTCCCCAAAGTAACATGCATCTCTAGGGCACTTTTTTCTTTTTTCCCCACTATTCATCATTGCCTCCCGAATATTAAAGGAGTATAAATGTTTTGGTTACGTGATCTGGTTTTGCGCTCTTTAAGTTAAACTTGTAAGCATGCCTGTTACGAACAGTGCACTGTCCCCGTGAGGTGTGAGTCCTCTCCTGCCCCTCCCCACCTTTCCATTGAGTTTTACTACCAAATATGCACAGGGTTGTTGATTAGCTCCAATTTAATAGTGGGTACATGTGGTGTTTGTTTTTCCATTCTTGTGATACTTCACTTAGAAAAATGGTCTCCAGTTCCATCCAGCTTGTCACAAAAGGTGTTAGCTCAACATTTTTCCTAAGACAATGTAGACCACATTTTATTAAAACTCACATATTGATGGGCACTTGGATTGATTCCACGTCTTTGTAATTGCGAATGGTGCTCCTACTTAAGAAGCCCCTGTCCATTCCCACTCCTTCTGGCTCCAGCTTCCTATCAGTCCTCCCTGCCCTCACCTCCCAATTCTTGAACATGTTTGACTCAGAGCAGTTTAGTTCTTGCTTTTGATGCCTTTTCCCGCCAAGCAAGTCATCAGGGTCTCATAGTTGGCCCCAAGAGACTTATGAAGACAACTCTCCAAAGCAAAAATGTTTTCTACCAGGTAGCACCTGTGGCTCAGTGGGTAGGGCGCTGGCCCCATATACCGAGGATGGCGGGTTCAAACCCGGCTCTCGCTGAACTGCAACAAAGACATAGCCGGGTGTTGTGGCGGGAGCCTGTAGTCCCAGCTTACTTGGAGGCTGAGGCAAGAGAATCGCCTAAGCCCAGGAGTTGGAGGTTGCTGTGAGCTGTGTGATGCCAAGGCACTCTACTGAGGGCAATAAAGTGAGACTCTGCCTTTACCAAAAAAAAAAAAAAAAAATGGTTTCTACCCTATGAGACATCCTGTGCCAGCTGTTGAGATAGTAGAATTTCACTTCATTATTCTAAATGTCCTTATTTTATCCCCTGTCTCATTTGGATAATTCTATGGAATCCAACTATGTCGGAATGAGAAGCAGCCTTACAGTCTTCAGTCAACATATTCTTAGCCTGTGGTCCACGGACCTGTGAATTTGGATGGGAAAAAATGTTACATTTTATCTTTACTAAGTGAAATCGTTTCCCTTGACTAAGAATGGGGCAACAGACTATGCAGTGTTAGCAATACCTATGACTTTGTCACCAACAGAGATCAGAGGAATTCACAAATCTCATTTGTTTTAGATATCTCAAAACACCACTTAATTCGTCAATGCTTTGAAATCACAGTAGACATTAGGCCTCTGCTAGGTCATGTTACTTAGTGCATCAGTATGGAAGTACATTCAACTTTTAAAATATATATTATGATAACCATATTTCTGCATAATTGTTGTCTATGTCTTTTTAGAAAGACTTTTTTTATTTTTTTGAGACAGAGCCTCAAGCTGTCGCCCTGGGTAGAGTGCCGTGGCATCAGAGCTCATAGCAACATCCAACTCCCAGGCTCAAGCGATTCTCCTGCCTCCACCTCCCAAGTATCTGGGACTACAGGCGTCTGCCTCAACACCTGGCTATTTTTTGGTTGCAGCCGTCATTGTTGTTTGGCGGGCCCGGGCTGGATTCGAACCCACCAGCTCAGGTGTATGGTGGCTGGTGCCTTATCCACTTGAGCCTCAGGCTCCAAGCCTTCTTTTTTTTTTGGTGGGGGGTATTCACTAGGGTGCCATAGATGTCCATGGCTCAAAAACAGTTTAAGAACCCTCATCTAATTCAGCTCTTTTATTTTATAGAGAGAACAAGAGTCCTAGGCAAGGGAGAGTTCTTGCTCACAACTATACCACTGGCTTAGAACTGGAATGTAAAATAGGAGGAGCAGACAGTGAGAAGGAAGGACTGTAAAGACTGGGCACAGAGGCCTCCCACAAATGGGTCAGCACAGGCTATTTGCAGCAGAGGGTGGGAGGATGGGTAGGCTGGCCCTTCCCACAAGTTCTATTTCTGATACCTGGACTCCCCTTATACCAGGCGTGTCCAACCTGCAGCCTGAAGTCCACATGCGGATTTCATGAGGACCTTTTATTTTCTATTTTTTTTTTTTTGGCTGGGCCCGGGTTTGAACCCACCACCTCTGGTATATGGGGCGGGCGCCCTACTCCTTTGAGCCACAGGTGCCACCCTTTTTTTTTGAGACAGAGCCTTAAGCTGTCGCCCTGGGTAGAGTGCTGTGGCATCACAGCTCACAGCAACCTCCAATTCCTGGGCTCAGCAATTCTCCTGCCTGTGCCTCTCAAGTAGCTGGAACTACAGGTGCCTGCCACAATGCCCAGCTATTTTTTGGTTGCAGCCGTCACTGTTGTTTGGTGGGCCAGGCTGGATTCGGCTACCAGCTCGGGTGTATGTGGCTGGAGCCTTAGCTTCTTGAGCCACAGGGGCCGAGCCCATGAGGACTTTTGTTTTGCTTCTCTGTGGTGTCACATATCAGGAAAAGTATGCACGGACCTTTTTTTGTTTGTTTTTGTTGCTAATCAGCTTTCTTTAGTCTTTGTGTATTTAATGTGTGGCCTAAGACCACTCTAATTCTTTTAACACAGTGATTTTCAACTTTTTTATCTCACAGCACACTTGGACCTATAGTTAAACTTCTGCAGCACACTTGAATTATGTCGATCACAAAAAAAGAGTAAAAAAAGAGGCTTGGCACTCTGGGAGGGCGAGGTGGGAGGAATCCGTGAGCTCAGGAGTTTGAGACCAGCCTGAGCAAAAGCGAGACCCTGTCTCTACTAAAAGTAGAAAAACTAGCCAGGCATTGGGGTGGGGGCCTATCGTCCCGGCTGCTTGGGAGGCTGAGGCAAGAGGATCTCTTAAGCCCAAGAGATTGAGGTTGCTGTGAGCTGTGATGATGCCACGGCACTCTACCCAGGCTGACAGAGTCAAATTCTGTCTCAAAAAACAAACAAATAAAAAACACTCAAAAAAGAAAAGGGAATAAAGGGGGAAAAAAGGGGAAAAAAATACTGTGCTTTGAACTTCTTTCAAAATAATTTAATGAGTGATCTTTAAAAATCCATGTGGCAAACCTACGGTGCTCTCACAGCACACTGGTTGAAAGTCACGTTCTAAGGTGTGGCAGAGGAAAAAAACTGGTTGGACACCCCTGTCTTATGCAGTTCTTGCCACACGCTGTAGCAACTCTGAATAGTATTAGGGTCAAACTGTCTCACTGGAGCAAAGAGGAGTTTGATTTCCTGACTTAGTAACTGTGTTCCTTGCCAAATTCTTCGTGGCCAAATGCTTTGTGGTCTGTGCTGGACTCTGGAAACTGCTGTTCCAACATAAGGGTCTCAGTCCCCCTTGGTGACGTTCTCTGAAGTGCTTCCTGGTGCCTTCTCTCCACGTGTAGATGCCCTTCTGGGGCACCTGTTGCTGACTCAGAGCTGAGGCAGCACTTCCACGTCCATCTCTTCGCATACACGCAGGCCATGAGATTGTGTACACTTGTTAGGGATGGCTGAGGTTTTTGCTCTGAGCTCCTTGACAATTACTGAAAGAAGAAAACAGGTGTATTAACAAGATTGTCATGACCCAGTCATTAAAGAAAAAAACGTGGTTGTTCACAATTAGCATGGTTTTCCTGATGCTGAGAATGGAGAAATCCTTCACATGTGTGAGGCCCATTTTAATTAATTCCCAGGCTTGGCTTGGTGCTTGGGGCCAAGGGACTTGCTTGAGTCTTCAAGTTGGGTGGAGCTCAGGCCAGAACCCACATTTTTTGCCTCTGAAATCTGTTTTTATTGGAGGGCTTGTCCTCTGATTGTCCTAGGCGTGCATTTCTGCTTGGCTGACTGGTTACTGCTTTGCTTCCACTTATTTCTTCCACTGACTATTTTGCAAGTCTGGTTCAATTCCAAACGACTTTCCAAAGTCATTTGACATCAGCTATGTTTGGTTTTCCACCTGTATCTCTCTCCTTAGTTCATCAAACAAACAAACAAAATGAACAACCCAAACCCTTTCTTTCAGCAGACACTTTGGCGTACTTTCCAACAGACAGCAACCCAGAAAATGGACTCTTTATTTTTCATGATACCCTAATAATTCTTTTTTTTTTTTTGTAGAGACGGAGTCTCACTTTATGGCCCTCAGTAGAGTGCCGTGGCCTCACACAGCTCACAGCAACCTCCAACTCCTGGGCTTAAGCAATTCTCTTGCCTCAGCCTCCCGAGTAGCTGGGACCACAGGCGCCCGCCACAACGCTCGGCTATTTTTTGGTTGCAGTTTGGCCGGGGCCGGGTTTGAACCCGCCACCCTCGGTATATGGGGCCAGCGCCCTACCGACTGAGCCACAGGTGCCGCCCGGACCCTAATAATTCTTAAATTATTCTTCACAAGCAATAGTTACGACTTATTATTTAATCTATTTAAGGCATACTATTTCACTTAGATTATCTAATTTAATCCTCAATTACTATATAATACTTTGAGGTTAGTGTTCTCATTTGGAGAAATTGAAATTTAGAGACTTTGAGGTCAGACCTCATCCCAGAGCAAATTATGTACTCTTAGCCAGTACAGGCTACTGAGTCCATGGAACTCCTCACACTGATTTCTGAGTGTTTCCGGGGTCTTTGGCTTGGGTATCTCTATCTTTGCCTCTGTGTCTCTCTGTCTCCTTTTCTCTCTCTCTCTCTCTCTCTCTCTATATATATATATATATATATGCACATTATTTTTGAGATTTTACTAGAGCTTCACTCTGGAATAAAGACCTCACAGAGCCTCAGAGCTAGGACAACTCTCTTTCCCCCTGAGCAGTAATTTCTACTTGTCACCAGACACTGCCGCAGGTACTCGGCACACAAACCCTTAGCACAGGCATTTATAGTCACTTACAAATGACGCATAGGTCATACGTGTGCTGGGGCCCAAGAAATGATACACTTGGCATGCTGAGTGCTCTGAGCTAAAGGAGTTTGGGAGGGCTTAGAAGCAGCCTCGGGGCAAGTTCTCTCTGACTTTCCCCCTCCCTTCTGTCCCTCACTCCTTTTTCTTCCCTGAAGTGAGTCGTAGAAACCAGAATTCCTCTTCCCCAAGATAAGTCATAGAAACTCTACCCCAGAGCAAGTCATAAAACCTAAAGATATTACTCTGATTCCCTCGGCTTTCAGGGCAGGCGCTGGCAAAGAACCCCACCCCCCACCCTGTCCCACCTTATTAATAGTGGGTCATAAGGCCCTCATTCCAGAGACAGCTTGCCTTGTACCTGGGAGGAAGATGTCAAATCAGGAGGTTCATAAATTGGCAAAGGAGAGATTGATTTCTCACAACAGGTTGCAGCCTAGGAAGCCTAGCCTCAGGCAGAAGGAGGGCAGGAGGGCTGTGTGAGGTTCTAGGAGGAGGAGGAGTGTGCCCAAGGGTGGCACATGTGTGTAGTAGGCCGACCATCTTCTCTGTGGGGTAGAGACTTAACACTTCATTGTGTTACAGTTTAGGGTTGGGCCCTTACGTGAAGAAGCAGAGGACACCAAGGCCCGGACCAGTCGGCAGCCAGTGGTCTCTTATCAGGAAGTAATGCTGGTTGGTTGTTGTGTCAAAACTGCAAAAGAGAAGGGCAGTCACAGGTTGGTCGAGGTCAGCAGTGGAGCAAGTCTTTCCAAAGGGCCAGTTTCATGGCCAAATTCCCACCTTGTAGTGGCTGGAAACTCCATTTTTAGGGTATCTTGGGGTTCCATTGGCAAAGAGGACATCTGTTCAGTTGGTTGGGGGGACCTAGGATTTTATTTTTATTTGTCAAAGGAGTGCTACACAGAGAAACCAGGAACCCTGCTGGGCCCCACCTCGGTCTGGCACCATCAGGCCACACTCTTTTTGAACAATCACATTCCTACCTTCCTGTCCATTCTTCCTTGAATCTAAGTGTAAAAATGGACAGTTTCCCTTGAGTCTTTGGGTCTTCATTTCAGAAAGCTCTTGTGTCCCACAAACTTTGATTAAATGTATTTGCCATGCTTTTGTCTTGTTAATCTGTCTTTGGTTACGTGTATAGAAGTGTCTGCCATGACCTTAGGATGAGTGAGGAATTGTAATAATCATTAGCATACCTTTCCTTCTTTGCACATATATGTCACTGTACTGATAAATCTGTACATAAAATTGAAATGTTTAAAGGATGAGGAAAAACATAGAGAAGATTTCTAATTTTTTCTTCTTGTACTCCAAGAGATTCTCTTGTCGCCCAGCCCCCCTCCAGGGGGTGGACACCCAGGCTGGATCTCATTTCCCTAAGCTTGGGCGAGTCTGTGCACTGTCTGGAATAGGAGCTTGTCTATGCTTTTCTTAAGAACCCCTTTGGGCAGAGAATCTGCTCCCTGATAGGACAAACAACTTTATATACAATCAAAAAAACTATCTGTCTTGGTAGAATCCACCTGTGCCCAGCCTTTCATGAACAGGGAGAAAAACTGCTCATCTTTCTTCTTCCATTAACTTGACAGCATTTGCATCTGCTGAGACTATGGCCTTGAGTCTGAGCTGTGTTTATGAGACCATGGGGTTGTTGTGAAGATTCAGTAATAAGAAGGATAAAGAACTTTTTGATACACGAAGTGCTTGACAAACGTCTAGGGACATTCTTAGCAACGATTGGGTGTTCATGGAGGATGGAACGGAGGCAAAATAAACGGGACATGGTAGACATGCATGAAAACCTCTGTGGGTCTAGTCCACCCCAGGCCAGGGACGCTCCACAAGTACTTGTTTCCCTCTGACACTACTGTTTGCAGGCATCCCCAAGGGTGGCACACGTTTTGGGCACAAAGAGATAGACACAAGGTCAGGTGAAGGCAGTGAATTGCCTCTCCAGGAACTGGAGAAGCCAGAAACAGCCAGCAGGGGGAGGAATTGGCCAGGGTAAGAGTAGAAGAGAGCTGGGCGGGTTTAAAATGCTACAGCAAAATATGTCACGAAATCCATGTGAGTTAGGTGAAGATCTTCCAAGATGTCTAAATAATTTTTCAAATGAATCAAGATTTATTGTTTCTGAATTCAGAGATTTTTCTCCCTCCCAGCCGATTCACTGAATGCTGTGGAGGTTGGGCATCTGTTCTGGGCAAACTGCAGAAGGATCCCAGGGGCAGGGCAGAAGTGTGCTCTGAAGTCTGCAGAGCTTGAAGTGTTTGCAGGGAATGTTTGTATGCAAGAGTCAGCAGCTCAAATCATCCTTGTATAAGGTCTTTGGCTACATGAATGGAGAATGAATGAATGAGATTTTCTCTGATTTGACAATTGGATGCCCCTTGCCTGGCCTCACCCCAGGGTCGTGTCACCTTTAGAAACACAGAGAAGGAAATGGGTCCATCTCGGAGGCAAGTGGCAGGAAACCGGAGGACTGGTCTCAGTCCTGGGCCAGCCAGGAAAGCCCTCTGTCCTGGAGCATATGCTGGAGGGAGGATTTTCTCCCTCTCTCTGCACAGACATGTGTGACAGGCCAACCAGGGGAGGGCTGGCTATGCAAGCACATGCCATGAACTCTGCCCTTGGAGCAGCCACACTGTGCCACAGGCCCATCCTTGGAGGGGGAAGTGCCCTTTAATGTGGGCAGAGGGAATGTTGGCCCCCAGAGTTCCCTCCGCCGGTGTGGTGGGAGCGGCAGTTGAATGGGGCAGTTGGAGAGCAGGGTCCAAGCAGGTGAGACAAGAGAAGCCGACTCCACAGGCTGGGACGAGAAGGAGGCCGGGTGTCGCAAGCAGCAGGGGCCACGCTCCACTACTGACCTTCCTCCTGTCCCTCTAGTTGTCAGGACGTGAGCATTTCCTGCCCAGGTAAAGCTCCTCGCTGTAGCAATTAGTGGCCACCATTTAGCCTGAGGGCTCTTGTCTCTCATCCCTGGGAGGGTTGGGGATGCCCACGTGGGAGGATGTGGGGACCCAGGGGCTCCCAGAGGGTCAGGGAAGCCTGGGCCCTTCCATTGTTAGAGTCCCCTGGTATTGTGAAAAAAAAAAAAAAAAGAGGAAAAATACCAAGTCAGGATTTCAAAATCGGTGATATACGACAACCTACATTGAATAAATTAAATCTTTTCACACATACCACACAGGCACAGTGGACTGTTCACAATTTAGTCACGGGATTTATCTGAAACTCAGGGAGCCTTACTGTGAGGAATGCTGAGGTTTAAGACGGGGGTTCTCATCTCTCTTGACTCATGTCAGAACATCTCTGTGACTGAGTGAGTTGGCCCTATTTGAAGACACCATCGCAGGCCCCCATTTTAGCCCCTGGGAATGACAGGACTTGGCGAAAGCACCTGCTTCTCTCCACTCCTCTCCCCTAGCCCCAACCACGTCCTTGCCAAACCCAGCTCCTTTTCCTGGGCTGGCTGGCCGTGCAGGACAGGCCGGGAGAGCCCAGGCTTCCCCACAGCACCTGTCTGTGCTGGGGACTGGGCAAGGTCCCAGAGGAAGAGGCTGCAGGAGCTGTAAGGGAAGGCCTGAGATATTGATCATATCTCAAAATACCAATCTGATATTGGTAATTGGAGTGGCTTTGAATTAAGCATGGATTTACTTGGCTCAGCACCTGTAGCTCAGCGGCTAGGGTGCCAGCCACAGACACGGGATCTGGCAGGTTCGAACCCAGCCCAGGGCCTGCCAAACAACAATGACAACTACAACCAAAAAAAAAAAAAAAAATAGCCGGGCATTGTGGCGGGCGCCTGTAGTCCCAGTTACTTGGGAGGCTGAGGCAAGAGGATTGCTGAAGCCCAAGAATTGGAGGTTGCTGTGAGCTGTGATGCCATGGCACTCTACCAAGGGTGGCAAAGTGAGACTCTGTCTCAAAAAAAAAAAAAGAATGGATTTACTGAGGAAGGAGGAGGGCCATGGTCTCTTATGTGGCAAAAAATGTGCGATTAAAGACGTGTCCGCATTTGTTTGATGCAGGGGAATCGTAAGGAAGGACTTCCATTATGGGCAACAAAGAAGACGGGAATCCAATTCTCAGACATGAAGCTGTGATTTTCTGGGTTGGAGGGGGCAGAGATGGGACAGCAGAACAATGCTGGCGGGCGCAGACAGCCTCTTCTTGAGCTGCCCTGCCACTGGCTTTTGTCCTCTCACTTTGGATAAAGGCAAGGATAGAGAGAAAGGCTCCAGGAAGCACTATAAGAGGAACAACGCTGGGAATGTGGTAAGGAATGCTCAGCAACCCACAACCCCAGAGAAAGGAGGCAACAAGGAGCGGGGGTGGGGTGGGGGGGGGACTGTGACAGACTAACGCATGGATGCCCTGCCCAGAGGGGTGCTCTGGAGCCACCTGACCATGCAGAGCTTGATTTTTTTTTTTGACAAATGCTAGATTTTTAAAATGTGATATCTCGATTTTTGAATATTTTCCATAAATTGAAAAATTTAAAAAACTGTGCAAGCCATATACAATGGATCTGCAGGATGCATATGGTCCACCATCTACCGGTTTTGTGTCCTCTGCTCTAAACAGAGTCCTTCCTATTGAGGCAGTGCACCAGAGACTTTGTGGCATTTTCTTGTGGCATTTCCAGGTGCTCTGAGTGCAAAAAGTCATGCCAAAAACAGAGTCCCCATGGCTGCAAGGGCCCTGGCCTGGTCAGGTGCTGGTTCCTTCAGTCTTTCTCAGCTCTGTGCATCTCCCCTTCTTGCCCGTGAGGCCAGCAAGCAGATTTCTCATCCCAGGCGGCTCCTCAGTCCTGGCAGAGGATGGTGAGACAGACGGCAAGAGAGACATTAGCCAAAGCAGCTTCCTGATTTAAAAAAGTCTCATTCCCCACTTCCCCGGGGCTGCCAAATTTAGCAAAGTGCTATTCCAGCTGCAATGCTTCTAAGTCGTCTTAGGTAATCAGAACTTTGCATTTCCTGGGAGTGCTCAAAGAAATGGTCTCCCAGCCCCAGTTTCCTGTGTACTCTGATTATTCCAGCCTGGCCTCCTGGGGTCGAGATCTTGGACTCAGGATCCTTTAAGACAAGGTGATAGCGGCTTGCTGCTGGACCATCTGCCATCAGAAAAGTGAACCCAAAATAGAAGGTTTAGGTGAGAATTTGCCACCAATAATGAGTTCCAGCCTCTCAAAATGTGGATGAGGATCCAGGGGCTGGGAAAGTTTAGCCCAGATGAGAGGAAAATAGTAATCGGGTGGCTGGAGGTGAGTCCCAGGGAACGATGATCATCTTCAAATGCCAGAGGGCATGGATGTCGTGGCATGGCCCCAAGAGGGGAGAAGTCCACAGGGGGAGAACCATTCACCCCCTGCAGGGTTATTACTTCAGAAAATGCTTAGCTTTTTATTTTGAAATGATTTCAACCTGATAATCTGCCTTCACTGAGATCTTCACGCCAGCGTTCTGCTGTGTCTGGCTGGTGTTTCCCCCACGGGGCCAACACACGGGAAAGAACGCAGACATTTTGCTCTGTTACCCCTACACATTTCAGCATGTGCTTCCCAAAATAAAGGCGTTTTCTTGTAGAACAATAATTATCAAAATTATCAAATTGTACAAGTACCAAAATCAGGAAATTTAACTTCAATCAAATATTATTATATTATCTATCGTCCATATTCCAATTTTTTCATCAGTTGTCTGACAGCCTTCATTATAGTAATTATTCCTGTTCCAGGGTCATATAGCTGTCAGCGCTCGCGTCTCTTTAGCGTCCTTTCCTCTGGAATGTTCCCTCAGCTTTGTCTTTCATGATGAAAGGCTGACATTTGTGAAGAGCACCGGCCAGTTGTTCCTGAGAAGGCTTCTCTGGGCTTGTCTGAGGCTTCCTCACGACTCCATCAGAAATGCTGCATGAGGGCTGTCTCGGGAAGAAGCCACTGGGCTGCTGCCAAGGCTTGCTGAAGCACCACGGAGTTGACCAGGGAGAAAGTTCCGAATCCTGTCTTCCTGGACTCTGGGATTCTCTCTCCCCAGCACACCGTGATTTCAGCTGGGTTTCCAAGCTGCCTGTGAGCTCTTTCTTCTCCACCAGCAACTCTGCTTTCCTTGCCCCTGCTTTGCTCAGGTCACTGAGGGCAGGGCAGGGGCCCAGCAGCCAGTGGGAGGTCACGGGCAGCTGGTGGGGGACCGCAGCTTGTCCACCCATGCTGTGGCAGGGACAGGGAAGATGAACACCCAGAAGAGAGAGCATGCCCAAGGCGGAGGAGCCTGGGTCCAGGCTGCACCCTTCTTGTCCCGATGGGGAGGCTGGATGGTGTTGACACAGCTGGGGACCTGTGCAGGGCCGAGGGGCTGCTTTCTTTATTTTTCTCAGCCAGAACAGCCCTGTGGGCTCGCAGCCCTCCAGTTCTCTCAGCAGCAAATGCAGACAAAGCATGGGGTGAGGTGGGGGCGTGAAGGGGAGATGGTGCCTTGGTAGAGAAAGCTGTGAAGAGCTTGGTGAAGATTCCAAGGGGACTTCTGCTCAGGGCTGGGTTCCCCTGATAGTCTTATACGCTGGTGCCACACAGCCAGGCTCAGCCAAAAACTTCTTCTGAGCTTTTCCTCCAACATTTTGTTCCACCTGTCTGTTTTTTCCAGACACCCAGCTCTAGGCTCTCCTCCCCATCCTCCCCCAGACCACACTGACCTCTACACCCTCAGAATTCAGCACAGGGCTGCTGTCCTCGGTGGCAGCTTGGTTTCAGGGGTTACATTCTTCAAGTTATGATTAAAAGTCTCAGTAACGTGGGAGGATCCCTGTGTGACTTCCGGGTCTTATTTTCCTTCCCCATTCACTTCTCAAAAATAAACTTTCTTTTTTGGAGATGTTTTTAGATTTATGAAATAATCATGAAGGTAGTGCAGAGAGTTCCCACATACCCTATACCCAGTGACCCCTAGAATTACCGTCTTTCGTTACTATGTGTATGTGTTATAATTAATGAACATATCGACACATGGTAACCAATATTTACACTTTGTTAGATTTCCTTAGCTTTTAGTACAATATCCTTTTACTATTCCAGGATCTCTCCGAAGACACCACTGCACGTGTTTCTTCACTGAGTCTTCTGACCCTGGTGGCTGGGCCAATTTATCAGACTTGCTTTGTTCTTGATGACTGGGGCAGTTCTGAGGGGCACTGGCCAAGTGTTTTTTTTAATTATTAAATCATAGCTGTGTACATTAATACGATCATGGGGCACCATACCCTGGTTTTAGAGACCGTTTGACACATTTTCATCACACTGGTTAACATAGCCTTCCTGGCATTTTCTTAGTTATTGTGTTAAGACATTTATATTCTACATTTACTAAGTTTCACATGTACCCTTGTAAGATGCACCGCAGGTGTAATCCCACCAATCACTCTCCCTCCGCCCATCCTCCCCCCTCCCTCCTCTCCCTCTCCCCCTTCCCCCTATTCTTAGGTTATAACTGGGTTATAGCTTTCATGTGAAAGCCATAAATTAGTTTCATAGTATTGCTGAGTACATTGGATACTTTTTCTTCCATTCTTGAGATACTTTACTAAGAAGAATATGTTCCAGCTCCATCCGTGTAAACATGAAAGAGGTGTTTTTTTTTTTTTTTTGAGACAGAATCTGCTGTGGCATCACAGCTCACAGCCACCTCCAACTCTTGGGCTTAAGCGATTCTCTGGCCTCAGCCTCCCAAGTAGCTGGGACTACAGGCGCCCGCCACAATGCCAGACTATTTTGTTTTGTTGTTATTGTTGTCATTGTTGTTTGGCAGGCCTGGGCTGGATTCGAACCCACCAGCTCTGGTGTCTGTGGCTGGCACCCTAGCCGCTGAGCTACAGGTGCCGAACCTGGCCAGGCATTTTGTAGACTATCCCTCAATTGATACCATGGTTTTCTCATGATTCGACTGAGGTTGTGGGTTTTTGAGAGGAACCCCACCGAGGCAAAGTGTCATTTTTGCCATATCACATCAAGGGTTTTTACCGTCGATGTGATTTGTCACATTGATGGTGACCGTGCTACCTGGCTGAGGTGATGTTTCTCCACTGTAAAGTTACTACATTTGTGCCCCTTTTCCTTCCTCTGGGAAGTGTCATGTTCCAGTTTATTGTTTCTCACAGGGTCATGGGCTGACAATTTTGACAGTACTGGACATGGGTACTTAATTGAACAATTACGTAAATAGGTGGTGTGTGGTGAGAACCAGGCTTCTCTCCCTTTGGAACTGAAGTTTGCAAACAAGCAGGGAGGAGGCTACAACCATAATTATGGCAATGGATTAAAGTTGGAGAATCAGTACGAATTCATCATCTGCTTAAAACACAGATGGTCACCACAGAAATGTTGATAGATACGTGTTTATGAGCTAGTTAATATACACCATATATTTCCTTACTTTGTCAGCTGAGAGGCCCTAGAGGCAACACCACTCCAGTAACAAAAAATAAACACATTGACTGCCCACACCTTGATTTCCAATGTTGTTCTCCAGTAGAAGTCACTACGTATGTGAGTCCATCAGTACATGGAGAAGTGAAACTTACCACAAGGGTACTTATTGGTAAATAGATATGTTATTGATTTGGAAGTATGTGAACTTTATGCAGATGGTAACAGAGCGTACGTATTTTCTGCAACTCATTTCTTTTCCTCTCAATTTATCACACGCTGGTATGTGGGCTCACTTCATTCAATTTTAGTGTGAAGTAGTAAAATATCGCATTCATAAAACAGTTTATTCATCTATTTTCCTATTTGTGAATGCTGAAGATGTAACAGAGCTGTTACAAATATTCCTGGATATTTTATTTATTTATTTATTATTATTTTTGAGACAGAGTCTCACTTTGTTGCCCTCTATAGAGTGCTATGACATTATAGTTCACAACAACCTCAAGCTCTTGGGCTTAAGCAATTCTCTTGCCTCAGCCTCTCGAGTAGCTGGGACTACAGTTGCCTGCTACAAAGCCCGGCTATTTTTAGCGATGGGGTCTTGCTCTGGCTCAGGCTGATTTTGAACCTGTGAGCTCAGGCAGTCCACCCACCTGGGCCTCCAAAGTACTGCGGTTACAGGTGTGATCCACTGTGCCTGGCCCTTATTCCTGGATATTTTAAAAGATATTTTAAAATGAGACCCCATCCTCAGTGGGTTGTTTCCTTGTGTTTTCCTAGATTGAACTTCAACGAGTATGAGGCAAGAGAGGATGGCAGGGGCAGGGGGCCTGTAAGGGGAATGGAATGGGCATGGAGGTTTCAGCCCCTCTGTATGTGATTGTTTGCTTGAAAAGGCACAATTTCTCCAGGGCAAGTAGGTCATTAGGAGGGTAATTGCTGCCTATGAGACTAAAAGGATTTTTAACTTCACCATGCAATGCCAAATTGCTGTACAAATTAGTTGTTCAATTTATATTCCCACTGATAGGGTTTGTGCCACACATATTCCAAGACTTATAATCTTTAGGCTTTTTAATAATGCCTATTTGAAGAATGAGAAATGGCTGTTATTATTATTGTGGTTTTATTTCACACTTCCCTTGTACTTAGAGATTGAGGTTTATTTGTTTGGGTCATCTATCAATTGCCTTTTGGTCACTTTTCCAATTGTTTGTCCTTCTATTATTGATGTATTGAGAATTACCTATATATTCTGCATACTAATTCTTTACAGTTAAATGCATCACATTTATATTAGCATGTTGCTTCTTTGAAAAATTATGTCTTTTGATTAACACCCATAATTTCAATGTTGTAAAATTTATAAGGCTTTTACTTTGGACTTGGTTTTTGAATATGCTTTAAGAAATCCTTTCCTGTCCTAACATAAACTTTTTTTTCTGTATTTACTTCTTGCTATGATCATGGTATTCTTTTTCCATGCTTTTACTTTCAATCTATTTGTGTCTTTATATTTAAAATACACTTCTCAAAGGCAGGATGTTGTATGATTTCATTTTTATATTCAGCCTGACAATCTTTTTTTTTTTTAATTGAAGTGTTTGGTTCATTTATATTTCATGTAATCATTGATATGGCTGGGTTTATCTCTCTATTTCTCCTTGCCTACATTTTTTAGGTTAATTGACTATTTAGTGTTTCATTTTATTTCCTTCATTAAGGAAAGGGGCTTTAACCCCTTTTGTCAGTATTTTTTCTCCCCTAGTGCTAACATATATTATCATTTGCATTTTAATGTTTGTTATTGTGTGCTTATTTCTCCCCTTCGGTGGGGGAGGATTTGTGTCTGAGACTTCTTTCATACTCATTATTATTCTTTCATTCAATAACTATGTACTGAACACATATAATGTGCTAGGTATTGGACATACAGCTGTGAACAAGACAGATGTGAAGCCCACAGTCTATTTGGGGAAATAGAAAAGTTAATAGGAAAGTTTTCCCAGAAAAGGCTATGTCTAAACTGAGCCTTGAATTATGAGCAGGAATTGGTCAAGTGAAGAAAGAGATATTAGATTGTTCAAGGTTGTGATAGTGATGAGTGTAAAGACCCACAGGCAGGAGAAACTGGCGATGTTTTCATGAAGTAGTAAGACATTCAGTATGGCAGGAGTGCAGCTAGAAGGAGCCAGTGGAAGGTGGAGAATAGAGGAGGATGCAGGCTGGACAGAAATTAACAGCTCCCTGTCTGGTAACGTCTCATTGAATTAGGAATCTTGGCCTGCTGCTATGGGATTCACATCATTAATATTCACTAACTGGATGATTTTGAGAGAACTACTACCAGTAAGACGTGTTGCCCCCTCCAGCTAATTAGATCGCTTCTGTTTTCACTGTGGGGGATTTACCCTTTTGAGGTGAAGACAGTTTGATTTTCAAATTCTACTGTAAAAACCCTCAAAGCATATTATTCACAGGGGTGCCTTTTGTAATATCAGCAAGGGATTTTGCAGGGTTAGTGGCAAAGGGTGGGACCGAAGGTTTTTCGTGTACAGAGACTACCCCAGATTAGAGGGTCTTGCTCATTTTCTGTCCATCTTGAGTAGCTCTCTCCTGCCTGTGGTCCTCTGTTCCCTCCTCTTTATAATGAGAAATTTGCAAAAGGTTGCAGCTGGAACACTTCCAGCTCTGCCATGCGGGTTTTATTTGCCATTAATAGTTAGGTTTGTGGACTGGACAGACTTGCCAAAAAGGATCCTTTCCAACTTGGCTGTTGGTTCTTGCTGGGTGCAGTGGCCAGAGGTGTGGGCAGTGGGCCTGTTCAGATGTGGCCAGTCCTGAGGGGTGGCTTTGTCACAGTTCTCTGACCGCTGCTATTGGGATAAAAGTCTGTGGGTATCAGGCTTCTGTATCTGAGGGTCTGACAAAAGAAGTGTGCATGTGACTGACACATTCTAGGTCACACTGAGACAGAAAATCCATTTTTCCGGGGGCTGTTTTGCTGGGTTGAGACTCAGCTTTGGCCACTGAGCTGTCTCCCAAGAGAAAACCCATGATAGCCTTTTCTGCTCTCAGCCAACCCAATGGTGGGAGAAGAACCAAACGTCTTACTAATAAGAAAGCCCCAGAGTGGAATTAGGGATAGGGAGGGGCTTTTTTTCACACTCTCCCATACATGTGAAAGCCAACTGGTGAAAACCCAGTTCTGAGGAGTCAAGCCGGGGAACTGATCTGGGTGGAGTAGGGCTGCCGACCCCATTGTAGAAGTCAACTCTCAGCAGGCCTTCCCCATCTCTCTGCTGTAGGGTAAAAGTGTCCCTCGCCCAGGGCTCCAGACTGCCATCAGGATGGTGGGTGAAGGCGCCTACCTTATCTCAGATCTGGACCGGCGGGGCCAGCGGAGATCCTTTGCGGAGAGATATGACCCCAGCCT
The DNA here is from genome assembly GCF_027406575.1 of Nycticebus coucang. Taxonomy (NCBI): domain Eukaryota; kingdom Metazoa; phylum Chordata; class Mammalia; order Primates; family Lorisidae; genus Nycticebus; species Nycticebus coucang. The sequence goes on along the minus strand of NC_069781.1, from coordinate 146,864,431 downwards.
GAAGACCATGATCCCAGTGCGTCCCTATGCAAGGTAAGTCAGGAGACAGGGAAGGAGCTGCAGGGATAGTCGGAGCCCCCCCAGGTGAGTGGGCCCTGCTTCCGCTCCCCTGTGCTGCCCCTCTGCTTGCCCTGTGGCTGTCCATCTGTCCACTCATCCACTCAGCAACTCACTTCTTGTCTCCTCCTGTCCTTTGGTGAGAGGGAAGCAATGACTCAGGTTAGGGAGGGCTTTCCATATGCCTAACGAACATCCTCTCACTTACTCTTCACAACCCCCCTGCAGGTACTGTTCTTATCTTTATCTGACAGGAGAGGAAACCGAGGCACAGAGAGGTTAGGGAATTGCGTAAGGCTCATCAGGTGGCCTTTGCTTTGTAACACGTCACCTCAACAATTCCCAGCTTAAAACAATTGCCACTTATTTAGCTTTCAATGTTATGGGTGGCCCATAAAATAAAGCCACTTGGGCTGAGCTTAGTTGGCTGGTTCCTTTGGTTTTGACTAGGCTTCCTGACGCACCTGCTGGTCAGTAAGGTGGCCGGCTGTTGGCTGGGGCGGTGGGGCCAAACGGGTGGTGCAGCTGCTCCGCCTCCAGTGGGCCAACCCCGGCTCTTTCTGGAGAACACTAGCGGCTCCTGGGAGAGTGCTGGAGCAGGCTGGGCTTCACCGCCACCGGCACACCATGGTATTCTACTGGCCAAAGTTCAGATTTAAGGTGTGGAGGAAAAGACTTGTCCTCTTGATGGAATGAGCACAGTCACAGTCCAAGGGGCTGGGACACAGATGGGGAAAGAATGGGGCTGTTTTTGAACTCTGGGATAGAAACGGAGGCAGTGTGACTTCCAGGCTCACCTGAGCTCCACTGTCAAGGTCCAGGAGCAGCGTCTGCCACACGCAAGGCTCTTACGGGTCCAGTACTTGGTGGATAAGACTCTAGTGTCTTTTACTATTTCTCAGTGGTTGATTTCTCAAGGGCAAATGTGGAAATTCCTGTTTTCAAGGGTTGATTTCCTCTTTCTTTCTTTCCTTCTCCTCTTCTTCCTGTTCTTTTTCTCCCTTCCTCCTCCTCCTCCTCTTTCTCCAGCTTCTGTCAGTTTCTCCTCCCTTTTGCCTCCCTTATCTTTTTTCTTATCTGACAGGTAATATCTATGTGACTCTTTACATGTATTAATTTTGGTTCTCACAATAAACCGTGAGTTGGCCCCCAGCTCTCGCCCTTTTGGGATGCCCACCCCCCGGGTGCGCCCTGCCCTGGCCTCTCCCACTCTCCTGAGAGCAGAGGGCATGTGCCTGGTCCTTCTGAGGGTCAACCAGCAGCTGTCAATTCCCTCACCCATCAAACAGAGCCAGGACTCTTGTTCCTGTTGGGTGGTCCTGAGGCTCAAGCACTGGTGGCTGTTCAACCACTGGCTCATGGGGAAAAACCCTTAGTTTGTAGCAATTACCCATTTTTATGGTGTAATACTCCCACTGTGGCCAGTTTCAAGCCACCAACATGACACTGCTGCATGAGGAGTGGGGAGAGGCGCATGGCAGCACACTGCTCTGTGGTCTGTCCACCACGCACAGGTGTGAAGAAAATAACCTGGAGGGCACATGTAATGGGTGAATAATTAGGAAGTGTTGAGTGCTATTGCCTTTACCTGTGAGATAATTTCTTTAAACTGATGTACTTTAATCTTGAATTAAATTACATACATTTAACAAATGACCTGCAAAATTCCTGAAAATTTAACAATCAGCTCATTAGTTGGCTCCAGCACACCACTGCTCAAAGGGCTAATGGGTGACAGGTTCTGTGTGTGGCTGTGGTCCTTACTGTACTGACAAATTCCAGCCAGAGAGAGAGTCAGGGCAATGACCCCAACACCCTGGAACACTGAGCACGTTGCTCGTCTGTAGGTCGGCGACCAACCCAATAGACGACGCAGGGCTGCTCTCCTTTGCCACGCTTTCCTGGCTCACACCAGTGATGGTTAAAGGCTACAAGCGTGAGCTGACTGTGGACACCCTCCCCCCCTTGTCACCGTATGACTCGTCTGACACCAACGCCAAAAGGTACCAGGTCACCTCTGGGGAGGAGCACACCCGGGAAGGGGCCCCGTGGGCCCTTTTTTTACCCTCCCCAATCTCCCCAGCATGGCAGTTGACACCCTTGGGCGCTAGTGGCCCTTCTCAGGGACAGCTCTGTGAGACTGAGACCGGACTGCCCAGTCTCTGGGGAGGTGAGGACTGGGTGGAGTTGGTGGGGAGAGGGGAGCTGGGGAGCTATGGGCTGTGTTCAGTCCGTCTGGGTGGGCTGTCGGCTGGGGCACAGAGAGGACAGAGGCTTGCTCTCTGCTAGTCAGAGCCCACCTGGGCTAGTTTAAAAACTGTTGTTGGATTTTTATATCACAACATATATTTGGGTCGATCCAAATGAAACTGCCAATATTTGACAATTTTGACTTGTAAAAACGTAAATGTCATTGGTCCAACCTAATTCATGTTCATTATACAAATGTTAAAGCAACAGAAGTTCACACGGCGGGAGCATCCTCACCATGCTCCCGCTGTACCTGGAGGGGGGCTCTGTGAAAATGTCAGTGCGGCTCTCTCCTGAATTTTTCTACCTGGATTAAACATGCCCTGGGCTACCATCTTCTACAGATCAATACCTCTTCTTCTCCCTCCCCAATCATAGGTCATGTTTTAAAAAATTTGAACAGCAAAGGGCACCTACTGCACAGTTGTTCATCACTGTGCTCGCTGCAGTTAAGAGTTCATAAAGATTTTCCATGTTGGCACCGAGATGTCCACTTTGCTCTTCCCAACAGCTGTGCTGGACTCCATGCCTCTGAGGACCTATAAAGTCATAAGCAATGGGGATGCACCGGGGGTGTCAGTAATGGCCTGTCATTGCCTCTAGAATTGTCCTTCCCCTCATTTGCACCCTGAGGAAATCTCAGTCACCCTGAAGTGGTAACTTCCAAAATCCACAACTTGGAGCAAGTTGCCAGGGAGCTCTGAGGAAAGCTGGGCCAGCATCCATGGAGCCTGGACTGGGTCTTCCCCCTCTGCTCTGGCTTCTGGCTCTGGTTTTCTATCCAACATCAGCTTAGGCTTTCCTCTGAGCCTCCATGCTCTGCCCCGCCCCGGGGTGATCTCCACCATTCCAAAGGCTCATTCCAGTGTCAGTCTGTGGCCAAGGCTTCTGCTCCAGGCCCACAGTCCCTGTGCCCAGCTCCTGGTCATGCACACGGACGCCTTCCCGAAACTGTGCCTGCTCTCACTGTTCTCCTTCCTTTCCCTGTCTCCATGAACTCCACTCACACAGGTGCTCAAGCCAGGAACCCGGGCCTGTCCTCCATCTTCTTCCCTCACCATCTGATTCACTTGCAGTCCCATCTACCTCCGTCCATCTGTCCCCACGCCCACTGCCGTCTACCTCCGTCCATCTGTCCCCACGCCCACTGCCGTCTACCTCCGTCCATCTGTCCCCACGCCCACTGCCGTCTACCTCCGTCCATCTGTCCCCACGCCCACTGCCACCCCAGCACTGGCACTGTCCTGCTGTGGTCTCTTGCTTTCTCCTTTGCTCTCCCCACAATCTGGTCAACCTCATAAGAGTTTCCAGGGCTCAAAATGATCTTCTCACAATGGCCTAAAACCCTGTGGCACTTCCTTTGCACTTGGAATGAGCTCTGACCTCTGTACTGAGGTCCCGACTGCCTGTGTCCATCAGCTTGGCCCGCCTTGCTCCTTGGTGCACCACGCTCCTGTTGCTTGTCCTTCCTTCAGATCTTTGCAGTGCAGGAAGTCCTCTCGGCCCTGGGGATGATTTTTCTCTCGGCTTCTCCCTTGGCTCTGTCTTCTTATCAGAGCTGAGATTACAGCAGATATGGGCAGAAGGCGGAGGAAACAAGTGCCCACACGCCACATGTCACACCAGTTTGTGCCCAGGCAGCGCCTCCACCCCTGCTGGTGCCACCGGCCCAGGAAAGAAGAAAGGAGAGCCAGTGTTGTTTGTTGGGGACACCCCTGCCAGGGAGAGGGCCGTGCTCAGCAGCCTTGCAAAGGCTTATTCCCCAGGGTGACACCAAACTGCAAGCAGAAGTGTCAGTCCCTTTCCCCTCCATCCTCTCATCACAGATTTCGAGTCCTCTGGGATGAAGAGGTAGGAAGGGTGGGTCCTGAGAAGGCCTCCCTGGGCCGCGTGGTCTGGAAGTTCCAGAGGACCCGTGTTCTGATGGACGTCCTGGCCAACATCCTGTGTATCATCATGGCGGCCATCGGGCCGGTGAGTTGGCCCTTCCCTGTGCTGCCTGTGCAGGCCCCAGCCTGGCAAGAGCATCATTAGTTACTTTCTCTATGAGCCAGCAAGTTCAGTGCACTGCCATTATCTCTGCGCTCCTTGGGGGCAAATTTTCCATAAAGCTAATCCTTCTCAATCAAGCACAGCAGCAGCCACCAAATAATTAAAAAGTTTGCCTCCTAAAGCCAGTGTGCTGACACTGTCTGGGCCTCCTCTGCCCCACTCCCTGTTTTACAGACGGTTCTCATTCACCAGATCCTCCAGCAGACCGAGAATGCCTCCCGGAAGGTCTGGGTTGGCATCAGCCTATGTGTGGCCCTTTTTGTCACCGAGTTTACCAAGGTCCTGTTCTGGGCCCTTGCCTGGGCCATCAATTACCGCACTGCGGTCCGGCTGAAGGTGGCCCTCTCCACCCTGGTTTTCGAAAACCTGGTGTCCTTCAAGACGCTGACGCACATCTCTGTCGGTGAGGTGAGCTGGTCCCAAGAGACAGGGTTAGAAGGTCAGCTCTGCGTGCTGAGCATGTGTGAGGTGCACTACTTGGCAGGTTTAGAAGGTCAGCTCTGCATGCTGAGGGTGTGTGAGGTGCACTGCTCGGCAGGGTTGGAAGGTCAGCTTTGCGTGCTGAGCGCGTGTGAGGTGCACTGCTCGGCAGGGTTGGAAGGTCAGCTCTGCATGTAAGCGTGTGTGAGGTGCACTGCTTGGCAGGTTTAGAAGGTCAGCTCTGCGTGTGAGCGTGTGTGAGGTGCACTGCTCGGCAGGGTTAGAAGGTCAGCTCTGCGTGTGAGCGTGTGTGAGGTGCACTGCTCGGCAGGGTTGGAAGGTCAGCTCTGCGTGTGAGCGTGTGTGAGGTGCACTGCTCGGCAGGGTTGGAAGGTCAGCTCTGCGTGTGAGCGTGTGTGAGGTGCACTGCTCGGCAGGGTTGGAAGGTCAGCTCTGCGTGTGAGCGTGTGTGAGGTGCACTGCTCGGCAGGGTTGGAAGGTCAGCTCTGCGTGTGAGCGCGTGTGAGGTGCACTGCTCGGCAGGGTTGGAAGGTCAGCTCTGCGTGTGAGCGTGTGTGAGGTGCACTGCTCGGCAGGGTTGGAAGGTCAGCTCTGCGTGTGAGCGTGTGTGAGGTGCACTGCTCGGCAGGGTTAGAAGGTCAGCTCTGCGTGTGAGCGTGTGTGAGGTGCACTGCTCGGCAGGGTTAGAAGGTCAGCTCTGCGTGTGAGCGCGTGTGAGGTGCACTGCTCGGCAGGGTTAGAAGGTCAGCTCTGCGTGTGAGCGCGTGTGAGGTGCACTGCTCGGCAGGGTTAGAAGGTCAGCTCTGCGTGTGAGCGCGTGTGAGGTGCACTGCTCGGCAGGGTTAGAAGGTCAGCTCTGCATGTGAGCGTGTGTGAGGTGCACTGCTCGGCATGGTTAGAAGGTTAGCTCTGCATGTAAGCGTGTGTGAGGTGCACTGCTTGGATGAGCGCCTGCACCCCCCTTTTGCCTGTCTGTGTCCCACCCAGCATGTCTCTTCTCCCTGCTGTGAGGTGGTGCCGGCTCAAGATGGCAGGTCAGTTCAAACTGGAACTGGGCTCAGGGATGACTCCATCCATCCTTGTGCTTGTCCTGAGGGCCCTGAGACAGGACAGAACACACTATGGGCATTTAATAAACTGATCAACTGGTGGGTCCAATAATCCCAACTGTATGGTGTTAGGGGTACCTCACTGGGATAAAGACCATGCTGGTTGGCCTTCAGAGCTGACATTTTCTTGAGCCCTTAATCTTTAGTGATAAAATCATTCCACTTACCCCAAAAAATATTTTCCTAATGAAGGGAGCCCCAGGTGTGAGGTAGGATGAAGGACTTGCTGCTTTCTCACAGCTGCTCTCAGTGCATTCTCTATCATTTATGAGTAAAGCCAGCTGCATGTAACAGAGCACTCAGGGGAAAAGTGGATTCCACAAGAAGGTTTATTTCAGTCTATGTCAAAGGAGTTGGGAAGTGAACAATCCAGGGCTAGTGCAGGGCTTCCAGAGCCCTACATCTTTCTTCACTGCCCCAGCACAGGGCTCCCATAGGGCTCAATATGGGTGCTGGAGCTCCAGCCATCACAACTGTCCTTCAGACAGCTGGGAGGAGGCATGAGAAAACCAAAGTGGTGAGCCTTCCAGGTTGAGGCAGCCCTCTTTTAAGAATTCATCCCAGAAGTCCCAGCTGATACTTTGAGTTACATCTCATTGTCCTTAATATGGTGACAGGGCCACACTCCTTCCACAAAGAAGCTGGGGAATGTGATCTTCTCACTGGGTCCCTGGCAAGATTGTCTTCACAAAGAAGAAGGGGAAATAGATACAGGGCAGGCAGCCGCCAGTCTCTCCAGTATGCTCTGGGATAGTAATATTACCGTTAAGTCTTTCTTCACCAGGATTCTCAGTCCTTACAGACTGGCTGCTCATACTCAGGCCAGAATGAGGCCCATGGAATCCACCTCATCAGCATCTGGATGGCTCCTCACGGGTCAGCCCCTCACTGAAGCCCTCAGCTGAGGATGTGCTGGGTGACTCTCCCAGAGCCTGAGCCCCTGTGCTTTCTTTACAGGTGCTCAACACGCTGTCCAATGACAGTTACTCCTTGTTTGAAGCGGCCTTGTTTTGTCCCTTGCCAGCCACCATCCCTCTCCTAATGGTGGTTTGTGCGGTGTATGCCTTTTTCATTCTGGGGCCCACGGCTCTCGTTGGGATCTCCGTGTACATCATCTTCATCCCCGTCCAGGTAACGGCAGGCCCTGGCCGTCGTCACTGCTATGGATTTGTGCTTCTCACACACACTTTTGGTGACTTAGATGGGGGGCTTCAGTTCTTTCTGGTGTGGGGACCTGAAGCCTGTGTCTTGCCTTGAGCTCTCAGGCATGCTTCCTTTTGCTGGCACAGGGCAGCTTTTTAAAACCTTGAATGCTCTGGGGCAGGGTGGAGGGGGGCATGCTTCTTCGTATTGCCAAAGTCCCTAGCACTCCTACTGTGTCCTGGCTTGTATCACCTGCCTGATACATTCCTGTGCTTGTATCACCTGCCCGATACCCAGACTGACTGCATCAGCTGGTCACCTCTCAAAGGAAGGGCTGAGAATCTCAGGCCAACTTCCCTTAGAACTTCTCCTGGCACCTGGACTCAGATCCCGGGATGTTTCGGCCAACTGCAACTCAGAATTCTCTCTGAACACTGTTTTTGTACCTTGATTTCAGATGTTCATGGCGAAGCTCAATTCAGCTTTCCGGAGATCAGCAATTTCAGCGACAGACAAGCGAATTCAGACAATGAATGAGTTTCTGACCTGCATCAAGCTGATCAAAATGTACGCCTGGGAGAAACCTTTCACAAACACCATTCAAGGTAGGGTGAGAGCGGCTGCTTAAAGAACCATTTACCTATAGAATGTGCTCTTCAAGGGTTTTTAACAGTCAAGTACCAAAGGGTGGGCTCAGGTCCTGACATGAGGAAGAAGCGGTTTTCACACATCTGATTAAGGCCAACAATTGAACAAGTGAAAACATCCATGAGGGGGGTCAGTGCCTGACATGCCCCTGCTCCCCGATTGGTACTCGACAGTTGGTTCCCAGGGCCAGGCATTCCAGAAGGAGGCTGAGAGGACCCTCTCTCCCCCAGCTGCTCTGCCAAGTCAAAGGATTTTCAAAGGATTGTGGCATTTTTTAAAAAGACCCAGGCACCTGTTCTGGTGAACTGAAGGGTGAGTGACACATGGTTTCCCATGTAGCTCCTGATACTGACCAATTACCTTTGCAAAAATAATCTACTAAAACATTGTGAGCAGGGAAAAAAAGCTGTCTCAAGCTATTTCCTTGACTTAGAAGATGTCTGCCTGTGAGTGCACCCTCCTCCCTCCCCCCACACAGAGGCTTCTCCTGTGTTGTCCTCCCTGTAGCAGCCCTGTTGTGCTTGGGAGACTTGCTGACTCAACCTGCCTTGGGCAGATAGGAGGATGCATATTCAGTTCTGTTTTTTTTTTTTTTTTTAGATGATATAGAAACAATTTCAATCAAATATAAATGCAAATCTAATTGCAGGGACATTTACATAATTGCTGACATAGACTCAGGTGGTTCTCTGGTTAATGACCTGAACCACTGTTACAATTGACTCTGGATCTGCAGTTACACTTTGCGCCAGCATGTAATTGGGCTGAAGCTGTGTGTCCCCACTTTAGGGAGTGGCTTTAGAAAGCCTGCTGAGTGTGACAAAGGCAGTGCCCCAGGTTGGGACACCAGCAGCCCTGGGGGACCCTCTTGTAGGGTCCAGAAACACCTCCTTACACTCTGAGTTCTCTTCACCATGATTTAATTTGATCTGAGTAAATTTGATTCTATTTGACCCAACTCAATTTAACTCATCAATTTAATTCAGTAAAGACATACCAAATTCCTAGTAGTTGCAAGGCTGGGGAGCTACACAAATGATTGGGAAAGGGCTCCTGCTTTGCAGATTAAGAGAGGATGAGATAACTAAGTTCAAAAATAGCTGCACGCTTGCTGGCTCTGCCTTCAGCATACATCCGGAATCCATCTGCTTCCCTTCACTCCACCACCGCCCCAGTGCGAGCTGACATCCTCTCTCGCTCCTGGACTGGGGCAAGAGCGTCTAGGAGACTCCCTGCTCCCCCCTTCCTCCTGCAATCTGTTATGCACTCAGCAGCCAGAGTGACCTTTGAAAAATGTCAGTCAGATCCTGTTCCTTGCCTGCTGGAAAATCTTTACTGGCTTCTCATCACACATAGATTACTCAAACTTAGGTCTTTTGAATGAAATCCAAATTCCTTCACATGGCCTGATAGGTTCAACGTGAGCCAGCCCCTGGTGACCTCTATGACCTCATCACATTTTACCCTAACCTTTCCTAACTCTGCTCCAGCCCTGGGAACCTGCTGTCTGTTTCTAGGATGCATCACTCACATTCGTGCCCCAGGACCTTTGCATTTACTGTTTCTGTTCCCTGGAAATACTCCCCTGCTGGATGTTGATGGTGACTTTATCTGGACTTCAGGTCTCTTCACAATGTCCAAAGAGGACTTCTGGACCACAGGCCCAAGCACATCCACACTCTGCCTCTTAACTATGCCACCCTGCTCATTTCGTTCATACCACTCAACATAATTTATAGTTATTTGGTTGTTCATTGAAAGCTGAGGCCCTTTCCACTACTTTACTCCCCAGCACCAAGCTTGGCACCTTGTACAGTAGATGAGTAATAAAATTTATTGAGTAATAGCCAGGCATTGTGGCAGGCACCTGTAGTAGTAGTCCCAGCTACTTGGGAGGCTGAGGCAAGAGAATCGCTTAAGCCCAAGAGTCAGAGGTTGCTGTGAACTGTGATGGCACAGCACTCTACCGAGGGCAACATAGTAAGACTCTGTCTCAAAAAAAGAAAAATTCATTGAGTAGTGATACATGAGTTAATTACCCTACAGGGTAAAATGAGGAAAGTGCCACCAGAGCAACTGGGAGAAGCCTGATGGGCCAGCACACTGGGTTGGGATGGGGGGTGGAGGGTCAGGAAAGGCTTCCTGGGGGAGGTGGATTTCAGGTGGTACAGAATAACAGGAAGGATTTGAACACAGCACTGGGGAAGTCCCCTGGGATGAGCGAAGGCCTGGAAGTGGTGATGTGAGGGTGCACCCGGGGAAAAGGAGGGGGCTGGGTGTCCCCCAGGTGAAGGGTGTGTGGATAGCAGGACTTGGATCCTGGAGTGGGCTCCAGTCCTGCCCCGACCACTTAAAGGCAAGTTACTCAACCTGATTTGCCAGTTTGCTTTCCTATTGAAAGGGCATAATAGGGGCCTCACTCTCACCACACACCATTGTAATGGGATGGCGCCTCTGCAGTGCTGGGCAGAGTGCCTGGCACCTGGTGAGTGATAAGAACAGCCATGGCTGCCCTGTCACTGATGGGAAGGGGCTTTGGCAGCTGAGGCTGGAGTTGGGATTGCAGACTGAACACCGGGGAAGGAGGCTTGAATTTATGCTGGGAGCAGTGCAGAGTCACTGGCATCTTCTAGACTTAGGAAAGGCAGAAAGGCTGTTGAATTTTTGTGGCTGGCTGTTCTTGGGACACCAGGCTGGGAGCCCCCAATCTGGCAGACTTCAGGCCAGATTGTCCCCTACAGTACAGTATTTAAAAACTTTTTTGTCAATGAGTAGAGAGATGCCTCACAAAAATTCGAATCTTAGACCGTGCGGGCAGTTGATGGTCTGGAAACCAAGGAGTGGCCACCCCTCTCATGGAGACACCTGCTCCTCATTCTGCTTGACTCTGCAGCCCCCCTCCTCCGTCTTACTTTTGGGATGCCCCCTTCATCCATAGGACTTGCTTGGGCCCTATGGGCATCAGGGGTTGTGACTCCTGACATGGAGGGTCTCAGGGCTGGAAGGGACCTTGGAGCCCATCTGGTGCTGGCAGCTGACAGGTCCTGAGCTCCCATCCTGTGCTGGCTTTGTGCTGGGACTTTCTATACTTCCTTGCATCTAGGCTCACAGCAGGACTCACTGGCTCACTTGGAGGGGGACAAGCCGGGTATGCATCTCTTAACGCTGGTGCTTGACATGCAAAATTAGACCACCTTGGACTCTTTCTGCTTTGCAGATATAAGACAGAAGGAAAGGAAATTACTGGAAAAAGCTGGGTTTGTCCAAAGTGGAAACTCGGCCCTGGCACCCCTTGTGTCCACCGTGGCCACCGTGCTAACGTTCACCTGCCACGCCCTTCTGAGGCGCGAGCTCACCGCCCCTGTGGTAAGAACCGGCTCTTTTGCACCCGACTCTGGCAAGTCCCAGGTGGGAAGCCCCGTACTGGCTTTGCACAATACCTTCATCCAAACGATCAATTGCAGGAGGCCAAATCATACCGGAATTTAAACCCCACTTTTTTTTTTTTTTTTTTTTGAGACCGAGTCTCACTATGTCATCCTTGGTAGAGTGCCATGGTGTCACAGCTTACAGCAATCTCAAACTCTTGGGCTTAAGCGATTCTCTTGCCTCAGCCTCCCAAGTAGCTGGGACTACAGGAGCCTGCCACAATGCCTGGCTGTTTTTTTGTTGTAGTTGTCATGGTTGTTTAGCAGGCCCAGTTGGGTTCGAACCTGCCAGCCTCGGTGTGGGTGGCCAGCACCCTAACCAGTGAGCTACAGGTGCGGACCCAGTGTGGGGTGACAAGGGCCCAGGAGGGCACGGCAGTGACTCTACCTGGTCCATGGCAGGGCAGGAGAAGTAGTTAAAGTTGGAACACAATTTCACATTTGGAAAAAAAGGAGGCCAAATGAACACTTGGCTGTTTTATTCATATAGACCACAAGAAGGAGACTTTGGGAGAGTTCTCTGGTTTTAGGAGAGGTGGTAATGTTGGGGGTAACCACGTCTGCCTTATTTAAGTCCCGACTCTGAGACTTACTGGCCATGACCCTGGCAGCTCACTGAGCCTCTCTTGCCTTGGTTTTGTCATCTGTAAGTGGGATGACAATAGTCCCCATTATTGCAGTCGTGAGGGCTGGATGCATTGTCTTATGTGAAGCAGGTGGCACCAGCCCAGCTGATAGGTGTAGCCCAAGTGTGGGCTTTTCTCACTGAGCCAGGCACATGAGGAGCCTCAGAGGGGGAACTGGGATGAAGGGGAGATGTTTGTGTTGTAAACAAGGCTTGCACATTTCCTCAGCTAGAGGGAAATGATCCCTGGCTTAAATAAAGAAAAAATCAGCGAGGGCGGCGCCTTGGCTCAAGGAGTAGGGTGTCTGCCCCATATATCGGAGATGGCAGGTTCAAACCTGGCCCCAGCCAAAAAACTGCAAAAAAAAAAAAAAGAAAAAAGAAAAAAATCAGCTAACCTATGAAACCAAGGGCAGATAGTTCGAGGAAGCTCACAGAGGAAGAATTGCACCCTAATCTCAAGGGGAACAGCAGGCTGATGTTTGTGAAGCCAGGAGGCTCTTGCCAGGGCATCTTGTGTGAGGCTGTTAATCCCATTCACGCCCTGTGTTTCTTGGTGAGCTGTTTTTATCTTCTCTGGTTTTTCAGTGGGTGACAGCTCATGTCCAGTTTACTCTGGCATCCTCCCGGGCCTTGAACCCAGCTGTGAACCCTGAGCCAGGATGAATGACAGTGATCGACCACACCCCAAACAGAACGGATTCCCCAGTTCTGATTATTGTGACTACTTTCCATGATCCCAAACAAAAAAAAAATTTTTTTTTATCTAGTAACGCATCAAGCAAATCATTTTGAAATCAAATAAAACACACGTAGTTAATATTTTCCAGCACAATGGTTTAGAAGAAATCCAGGACCAAACCACATTTTCTGAATGCAAAGCCCTGATTTCTTTGGATTCAGAATTCCTTGCAGTGACTTCCTCCTCTGGGGCCATGTCAGTTGTTGGTTGGCCCCCAGGTGCTCGGTCACATAAGGCCTCCTAGGAGCTCTGCCAGTTGGGGCCTGGGCTTCCTGAGCCTGGGTGATGGTTGGGAGCTGGGAGAATTGAGTTTCCTTAGAAACTGTTTTGGGCACCTGGTATATTGGGACCATCCTTGATCATCCTCTTAAGGAAGGGACAGGATTAGTTGGAGCCTGGGGCTGTCTGTGGTATCCACTCAATGGCAGGCAGGATCACTCTGGATTTGTAGGAGAAAGTTGAGTTATTAATTCCTTAAGTGGGTGGCTAGGGAGGGGCTGCTAATCACAAGGCAGGTGGCAAAATGGAATCTGAGATGAGATTGTGCACCCCTGGGGTGTGAAAGCAAGGGAGCAGACTCATCTTTATTGAGGCCATACAATATTCACCACCCACTAGGGGGCCAGGGGAGGGAGGCCCCGTGGAGGGAGGTGGGTTTCTTTGGGGACAATAATTGGACAAAGGCTTTCAAATCTGGCCTGGGTGTGTGAAGTGGCAAGGCATGGAGGCCTGGTCCTGGGGGTACGAGAGACTACACTCCAGCAGCCAGCAGGTCCTTCCAGGGAGCTCCTGCCTTTGGCCCTGGGCGTGCGTGCGCAGTGGGGATGAATTAAGATTCTACCCCTTATTTAACCCTTAAATCTTAATTCATTCCAGGAGGTTGAGTGCTCTAGCTCCTGGGGGTCTGATGTAAGAGCTGAGAGCAGGGACTTGGGAAAATCTGCACAGGGCAGATTGAGCAAATGGTCAGGCTCAAATAAAGATGTGGCAGGAATGGAGATTCCCAAATGTTTCATTTAGAGGCCTGCCTCAGACTCTTTCCTTCTGGATCAACAGAGGGAAGAGAATACATTTTCTACCATTTTGGTGGAAATCCAAAAGCAAAATAGATTAAGATGCTGCTGGCCTTAATTTGCCAACCCGTGGTTTCTGAGCCATGAAATGAAAAAATTGTTCCTCTGCAAATTCCAACTGTGCCAGCATTTCTCGTCTCAGTAAGTGTAACCCCCACGGGCGTAATGGTGTAGGCCAAGGCAGCCTCCCAACCTAAACCCCCACACCTCTCTTTTGTTCTCAGGCATTTAGCGTGATTGCCATGTTTAATGTGATGAAGTTTTCAATTGCAATCTTGCCTTTCTCCGTCAAAGCAGGGGCTGAAGCCAGTGTCTCTCTAAGGAGAATGAAGGTATAAATGACACTGGGTGAGTAGCAAAGAGAGATCTCATTTGTGGATGGGAAAATGCTCAGATATGGATGCTGTACCAACCCCTGGGGGGACTGGGTCGCCTGTTGGGCCGACACTGGGAGAAGGGCATCTTTTCAGAGTTGGCTGGATACATGTGCACAGGGGAAGGACCAGGCAGTTTTATGTGTGGTCTGCCCTTGTAGGAGAAATGAGATAGAGTCTCTGTGCATGCAGAAGGTATTTCTGGCCCCTTATCCAACCGTTAAATCTTAATTCATTCCAGGAGTGGGGTTGGGTTTGCACTGCCATCTCCCCTTTGTCCTGTGACGGTGAGGAGATGGAAGTGATTGAGAGGGTGGAGGGACTCCACGTTAGGCAGCCCTTTAGCTACTCGACTCATTTTTTTACTCATCAAATTTTTGCTGTGTGCCTCGTGTATCTGTAAGACACGCAGGAAATGGAAACAGAAGGAGAGGCCTTTGTCCTCAGGAGCCTCTAGTCCAGTGTAGGAGCAGGTACCCTGGTAATTTCTATAAATGGTGAGGTTCCTTATGATATCCAGGAAAGGCAGATCAGGTTTGTTTAATGTTCAGGTGAGCAAAGCAAAAGAGAGGAGGGCAGGGTAGTCAAGAAAAAAGCATGATTTGGTTGGAGGATCTTACAACCTGAGCTGGAAATAATCTGACAGGCATCATAAGCATCCCCAGTTTCTGCTCCCTGCCAGTCATTCACCATCTACACCCAGCCAATCAGGAGCCCTGTCAGGCACCTCCCGATTACTAAACTCCCGTCTCGTTCAAGAGCCACCATTGTAGGCTTGGTTTGCAAAGTGCACTGTCAACGCTTCTTACAAAGCACAAGAATCAACACCATCACATTCATTGCATATATTATGACATCAGAAAGACTCACAGGTGCTTCTTAGACTAGAGCAAGGACGGCCTTCACTCACTCTATTTTCAGCTGGGGACTGTACCGTCTCTCGTCTGAACTGTCACTGATTTATGAGCCAACCCTTCTTTTCCCAAAGAGCTGTTAAAATATTGATCTCACTGCTGACATTTACCTGCTGAACATCCCTAAACCCTTGTTCCCTCCAGGACAGAACTGGGGCCCTCCATCCGCAGGTCCTCAGTTTTGTCCCTCCCTTGTCTCCTGCCCTCTTCCTGCCCCGAGCTCTGTTTCCAAGCACTGCCGGTGTGTCTCCGGCCTCCGTCCCGGCAGTCTGGCCTCTGTGTCCTCTCACTTTGGCCCACGCAGTGCCCGGCGGCAGCTCATTGTCCTTCTCTCCCCTCTCTCGTCTCTGCCTGCCCAGGCTCCGCTCAAGCCCCAACCACATGACCCTCCAAGATGGGCACCCACTGTCCTTCTCTGGCAGTCAGAGTGCTTTGTCCTGCCACATTTCACTGACACAGTCTGTATGAGTTCCGTCTTCCCCACACTATACTCTCTTCAACAACCGGAATGATGCCCTATTTATATTTGCATTTCTGCTGTTTTTCCCAAAGTCTGGCACACAATAGGGGCTTGGTAAATGTTTTGTGGAACTGAGCTGAGTGGGAGCCTGGAAAGGGGACATAGCATCAGCTTCTTTGGATCTTTGCTGTTTGTGCCAGACAGTGAGGCCACCACCCTGAGATCAGCAAAGTCTGGCTAAGTTGGGCCCAAGGGTGAAATGTAGCTGGGACCAATGTTGTCCAGTGTGGGTGACCCACCTAGGCTTTGTGGCTGAGGAGGTATCTGTCCTAAATAGTAGGAGCTAGCAGACTATTTCTGCTGTAGCTTCTCCTAGGGGGAAATAACTTTAGAATCTCTTTCCCAGATGTCCTAGGTAGAATTGCCAAAATCATGACTTGGGGTCATTAGATGATATATTGGGATGATTTTGCAATTGGCGGATATCTGCCCAGTTAATTTTGTCTCTTTAATCTTAGAAAATTCTCATAGATAAAAGCCCCCCATCTTACATCACCCAACCCGAAGACCCAGATACTGTCTTGCTTTTAGCAAATGCCACCTTGACATGGGAGCAAGAAGCCAGCAGGAAAAGTGACCCAAAGAAGGTGCAGAACCAGAAAAAACATTTTTTCAAGAAACAGAGGTCAGAGGCATACAGTGACTGGAACCCACCAGCCCAGCAAGTCGCTGGCCCAGAGGAGCAAAGTGGCAGCCCCAAACCGGTCCTGCAGGGCATAAGTTTTGAGGTTAGAAAGGTGGGTGTGTGTTCGGAGGTGTGGCCTCCTCCCTCCCGCCTGGTGGTTCATAGCTGCAGCCTTTTCCCGGCCTCATATCCTTCAGTTAGGGCTGGACGTGGCGGTGCCTTTTCCCCAGATTGTAAAACTATGTCACAGGTATCGTAGGCGTCCTGGTCAAGCTTAGGGCAGAGATGGGGTGCCATGGTCTTTGACTTTGAATGCCTCCGTTGGTTTTAGTTGCAAGTCTTTTTAGATCTATTCTTTTTTGGTTTTTTGTTTTGTTTTGTTTTTTGAGACATTGTCTCACTCTGTCATCCTGGGTAGAGTGCTATGACGTGATAGCTCACAACAACCTCAAACTCTTGACCTCAAGTGATCCTCCTGCCTCAGCTTCCCGAGTAGCTGGGATAACAGTCACCTGCCACCATGCCTGGCTAGTTTTAGTGGAGATGGGGTCTCACTTTTGCTCCGACTGGTCTCAAACTCCTGAGCTCAAGCGATCCACCCACTGTGGTCTCCCAGAGTGCTAGGA
This sequence comes from Nycticebus coucang, assembly GCF_027406575.1. Taxonomy (NCBI): domain Eukaryota; kingdom Metazoa; phylum Chordata; class Mammalia; order Primates; family Lorisidae; genus Nycticebus; species Nycticebus coucang. The sequence continues at coordinate 146,847,804 of NC_069781.1, read as the reverse complement.
TTATAGGTGAGAGCCACCTCGCCTGGCTAGATCTGTTCTTAATTCTACATTGAAGTATTGTGGTGGATAATAATGACTAAATATTATGAGTACTTACTGTTTACCAGGCACATAATTAACCTATTCAGCCACCCTAATGCCCCTGTGTGGTGGGTCCCATAACTACCCCATCTTTGTGACTGTGAAACCTGAGGCTGAAGAAGGTTGTTATTCAATAACTTGCCCAAGGTCACACAACTGGCAAGTGGCAGAGGAGGGCCTCACACTCAGGGCACCAGAGTCTGTGCCTAGCCACTGTGCTCTTCTGAGAAGCAAAGAGATTCACAAGTGACCCAGCAGAGGCTGCCAGAGCAAAGCCGGCCAAGCTGCTAGAGTTTGCTTGCTGCTCCTTCCGTCAAGACTGGGGTAGAGTTTTTAGAGGGAGCCATGGATGTAGGGAGGTTTGGCCTTCTCCTGCGTCTCCTGTGAGCCTCTGCCCCCTGCTCCGGAGCTCAGCAGCCGCTCCCAGGGAGGCAGTGTTGATTTTGCTACAGAGGGCTCAGCATTAATCTCATGCTTAGTATTTTAATCTCCAGTCCTGTTGACTCTCTCTTTCCCTATGTGAGCACTGTAGAGGGGAGAGGTTCTTATTTATTATGCAGTATCAAGCTCAATAGTCAGCATGAGAATGCCACCTCTTGCTAATGAGGCTGTCTGGAAATAGTGTTTGGTTGGCTGAGTGCAATTGAGCTGAGCTCTGTTAAGTCCTGCTAGGGGCTCCCCACTTTGCCTCCTTGGCCCTCTCCTTGGGCCTGTGTGGTGCAGCACCTATCCTCCCAGCTGCTTCAGACACTGCCTCTTACCCCTCCCACGGCTTCACTGCTAATGCCCTTCTCAGTGTGCCGGTGATGACTGCCTTTGCAAGGACATGGTCAACGTTTTGTGAAATAAGTGCAAGATGTAGTGGGGACAATGCAATGATCCATGGATTAAGGTGTGCCTCTGGAGGTTGGTGGACCTCCTGGCCAGTCCCAGCCACTTGCTAGCTGCTTGACCTTGGGTGTCCTGTCCAACCTCCTGGAGTGTCTATTTCTTCACCTGCTGCACTTCACAAGGTGGTTGTTAGATCCGAGACACCAAATCAAAATGCTAGGCCCACAGTAAGCCTCAACTGATGTTAGCTATTGTTATTTTCCTTTAACAATTAGATCCAGCTTAAATGCTGGTCGAGATTTTCCAAGTTTAGCCCCTCTATTCCAGTGGACTGTATCCTTCACGGGATCAGGGTGTGCAGTTCATAGTCATGTCCTGAGCCCCAGCCCAGCACCTGGCACAGAGGTTCCCAGGACTGTTTGCTGAGTGAACAAGTAAATAATGAGAACCTTGAGGATGCAGGGCTCGGGGTTTTCTGGAAAGCACCTGATGTGCTCTACATGGAAGTTATTTCATTGTCCATCTCCAGCTAAAAGGTGAGCTCCGTGAGGGCAGACCCAGATCTCTAATAATAACAAACAAGGGTTGGTTGGGTGAATTAATAAATCTGCAGTTGTAGGATAATCCAGGAACCAGCCTGTTGGAATACTTTAAGGGCTTGATTATTTCAGATTGAGTTGTTATGGTAAAGGGACCATTGAAGAGCACTGTGCTCTCCATACTGCCAAGGCCGCCCTTCTCCCCCTGGCTTTTACCTCCCCTTAGGTTGGGTCTCTTGGGGTCTGGGCAGGGACAGCCCCTTGTGACCCAGGCCAGCACAAGGCTGTTTCACATCAGCAGTTATGCATGATTTCTAGAAGCCTCTGGGCACTCTGTTGTGCTGCGCGGAGAAAGTGCTTAATTGAGACTTACGTTGTTCTGAGTCCACCCAGGTGGAGCATGTGGAGGTGGGTGTGGGAGGTGGCGACTGCCACCCATAGAGCCAGCTCGTGGTCCCTCCCTGGCCTGGCCAAGCCCCTCTAAGAGCTGGGAGAGTGACTGGTCTTATCTCTGTTTCTCTGGCAGGGACAGGTCTTGGGAATATGCGGGAATGTGGGCAGTGGAAAGAGTTCCCTCCTCTCAGCCCTCCTGGGACAGGTAAGCTGCCCTGACAATGGAATGGTTCCCTTCCTGTCCAGCTTGGCCCTTAGAAGAGTGGACCCAGTGGATGGGCTCAGTGGATGGGCTGCACTGTGGACACTGTGCTCACATCTCAGGGTCATTTCTGGGAAGTTAACATTCTGACAGCTCCACACCCCAGGGCCATGCGAGGCTGAGCTTTTCACCCTCCTGGGTCTGTTCCTGAGGACTGTATGGAATGGTGACTGCTTTCTGGGTCAAAGGAAGAAATAGGTCATTAAATCCATGGCTTCCCCATGACTTGGGCTGTCCTAATTTAGAAAAGCTGGCCAGGCTACTTGGTGGGAAAGGGCCTAGGAGTCTGGGACTCACAGTGGCTTTAGGTGTCTCTGTCCCTCATCTATCTCCACATCCCCCCACTTGCCCAGTGTCTGCCCAGAGCAGATGTTCAGCCACAGCCTCAGGGAAGGGGTGGCCAGAGCAGTGTGTGCCCCCAGTTCTCTGCAAACACTGTGGGGGGAGAGGGGACTTGGGTTTTTGTCCCTTCTCTGCTATTTTTGGCTAGATGACCCCAGGGGCAATGGTCAAGCCATTTACTATATTCACAGGCCTCTACATTGCTGTGGACTCTGAGTTGTGGCCCAAATGAATGAGAAATTTGGGGGGGGGGGAAATGTTAAATCCCTTTTCCTCACGTTGCTGTCCCTAAAGAGAGGTTTGGGCAGTCTGGATTGTGTGTAGGGGGAAGAGGGGTGTCTCTGAGGAAAACATACGGCAGGGCACAGAAAGGCCTGCCAGACTGGTGGGGGGTGTGTCTCCAATGCCAGTGACTGCTTTTGGCCTCAGTTGACTCATCTGTAGGAAAAGTGCCTCGGGTAAGTTCCTGAGGTGAGCCACGCTCTGGGCTCAGTCTGTGTTCCTCCGTGATGACCCTGGAACACTCAGGTGACCCAGCTCAGTTCCCCACCTAGTAACGTGACCCCTTCCTAGCATCCTGTGTAGGAGATGGTCTACCCTCTGCTCAGGTATCTTGTGGGGCTCATTGTTTCCCAGCCAGTTTCTCTCTGGAGAGTTTCAATGTATTTTGGAGGGAGACTTGCCTCCTTTTAACTCCTACAGCCTTTGGTCTGCTTCTTTGGAACATTTCAGGGAAAAATAGATCAGGCCCCTCCTCGTGGTCAGGGGGAAGGGAGGGTGGTACTCTGGACCACCTGGGTTCCCCTACCAGCTGTCCTGGCCACCTGCTCACTGATGAACCTTGGAGAGGTAACTTAACCTCTCGGAGCCTTGGTTTTCTCATTGTGAAATGGGGCTGAGGATTGTTGTGTGAGGATTAAAGGAGATAGCATCTGTAATAGTTGCTTATAAAATAATCTGCAAGTCCATTCGTGGTGATGAGGATCTTACACAGCTAGCACAGCACATGGGACGCACCCACACACCACACTGCTGTTGTTATTTATTTATTTATTTTTTTTGTAGAGACAGAGTCTCACTTCATGGCCCTCGGTAGAGTGCCGTGGCCTCACACAGCTCACAGCAACCTCCAACTCCTGGGCCCAAGCGATTCTCCTGCCTCAGCCTCCCAAGCAGCTGGGACCACAGGCGCCCGCCACAACGCCCGGCTATTTTTTGGTTGCAGTTTGGCCGGGGCCGGGTTTGAACCCGTCACCCTCGGTATATGGGGCCGGCGCCTTACCGACTGAGCCACAGGCGCCGCCACTGCTGTTGTTATTATCCTTATTTCTCTCCACATTGTTCTCTCTGTCCCTGGGGCCATTCTTGAGATGAGTGGCCTTGTAGTCTTTGACCGCCTTGGCCACTGCATCCCTGCTCTCAGACACTGCTGCTGCCCAGAGCTTCACTCCAGGCACCAAGGCCTGCCTTGCACGCCCCTCTCCTGACAGCTTTGAACACTGCATCACCACCAGCGTCTGCCATTGTCTGTGTGTGGCACCATCTGTACAACCGAGTCAAGGCTGCTTCCTGAAGATGGGGCCTGCCAGGGTCATGGTCCATAGCTGTGCAGGCTGGCCCTGCTCCCAGGCCTAGGGCTCCTGAGGGTTCTCTGGTCTCGTTGCTCCAGATGCAGCTGCAGAAAGGAACCGTGGCTGTCAGTGGGACCCTGGCCTACGTCTCACAGCAAGCGTGGATCTTTCATGGGAATGTGAGAGAAAACATACTGTTTGGCGAAAAGTACGATCAGCAAAGGTAACGTGAACTGCAAAGCATGGTGGGCACGCTCTACCGTGATGTGAGGCCTGAGTAGTGACTGCTCAGGGGCACGCTCTGCCATGATGTGAAGCCTGAGTAGTGACTGCTCAGGGGTACGCTCTGCCGTGATGTGAGGATATGGGTAGTGACTGCACAGGGGGCACGCTCTGCTGTGATGTGAGGATATGGGTAGTGACTGCACAGGGGGCACGCTCTGCCGTGATGTGAGGATGTGGGTAGTGACTGCTCAGGGGGCATGCTCTGCCGTGATGTGAGGATGTGGGTAGTGACTGCTCAGGGGGCACGCTCTGCCGTGATGTGAGGATGTGGGTAGTGACTGCTCAGGGGGCACGCTCTGCCGTGATGTGAGGCCTGGGTAGTGACTGCTCAGGGGGCATGCTCTGCCGCGATGTGAGGATGTAGGTAGTGACTGCTCAGGGGGCATGCTCTGCCGCGATGTGAGGATGTAGGTAGTGACTGCTCAGGGGGCATGCTCTGCCGTGATGTGAGGATGTGGGTAGTGACTGCTCAGGGGGCACGCTCTGCCGTGATGTGAGGATGTGGGTAGTGACTGCTCAGGGGGCACGCTCTGCCGTGATGTGAGGATGTGGGTAGTGACTGCTCAGGGGCACGCTCTGTTGTGATGTGAGGACGTGGGTAGTGACTGCTCAGGGGGCATGCTCTGCCGTGATGTGAGGACGTGGGTAGTGACTGCTCAGGGGTGCACTCTGCCATGATGTGAGGCCTGGGTAGTGACTGCTCAGGGGCGTGCTCTGCCGTGATGTGAGGACGTGGGTAGTGACTGCTCAGGGGTGTGCTCTGCCGTGATGTGAGGCCTGGGTAGTGACTTCTCAGGAGCGCGCTCTGCTGTGATGTGAGGATGTAGGTAGTGACTGCTTAGGGGGCACGCTCTGCCGTGATGTGAGGATGTGGGTAGTGACTGCTTAGGGGTGTGCTCAGCTGTGATGTGAGGCCTGGGTAGTGACTGCTCAGGGGCACGCTCTGCCGTGATGTGAGGCCTCGGTAGTGACTGCTCAGGGGCATGCTCTGCTGTGATGTGAGGCCTGGGTAGTGACTGCTCAGGGGCGTGCTCTGCCATGATGTGAGGATGTGGGTAGTGACTGCTCAGGGGCGCGCTCAGCTGTGATTGAGGCCTGGGTAGTGACTTCTCAGGGGCGTGCTCTGCCGTGATGTGAAGACGTGGGTAGTGATTGCTCAGGGGGTTTCTTTGTGATGTCTGATGAGAAGTCAGCAGACCCCCCTACACACTGGCTTTTGTCCTTTTGACCCAGGGGGTCAGGAGAGGCAGTTTCTGCAGCCAGGTGACTGCACCTCATTCCTAGGGCACAGAGTGTATGTCCTGAGGTTCTGGCACAGGGCATGTGTTGTCTGAATAGAGAAGAATGAATGTGGCAATTTTGCTTTAGACTGAGTAACCCACCCTAGGCTGGAAATTGTGAGCTCTGAATCCGCCTGACACTACTGGTTGATATCAGAGCCATCAGGATATATTGTGTCTGTGTCCTCAGAATGAGGTGACTGACACCAAGTTATACTGACTTGATACACTTTGCACTCTTACCTTCAAACTCATGGCTCTTCGCCAGGCTTGGGATCTGGCTCTGTGCATCCTGGCTTTATGTCCCCACTTTACATGTAAGAAAGGAAGCCCCAGAGAGTTGAGTTGTCCCACCCAACATTTAAACGCTGTTAAATGGCAAATGGGGTAAGTCCCGGACTTCTGTCTTGAACTCCAGACCAGCATCTTTTGTTCCGGCTGGAGCTGCCTGATAGCTGGGTCACTCAGAAACCTTCCAAGCATCATAGTCCTGAAGCAGGGGAGAGGGAGCTACCTGACAGCTGGGTCACCCAGAAACCTTCCAAGCATCGCAGTGCTGAAGCAGGGGAGAGGGAGCTACCTGACAGCTGGGTCACCCAGAAACCTTCTAAGCATCATAGTCCTGAAGCAGGGGAGAGGGAGCTACCTGACAGCTGGGTCACTCAGAAACCTTCCAAGCATCACAGTGCTGAAGCAGGGGAGAGGGAGCTACCTGACAGCTGGGTCACCCAGAAACCTTCCAAGCATCACAGTGCTGAAGCAGGGGAGAGGGAGCTACCTGACAGCTGGGTCACCCAGAAACCTTCCAAGCATCGCAGTGCTGAAGCAGGGGAGAGGGAGCTACCTGACAGCTGGGTCACCCAGAAACCTTCCAAGCATCGCAGTGCTGAAGCAGGGGAGAGGGAGCTACCTGACAGCTGGGTCACCCAGAAACCTTCCAAGCATCGCAGTGCTGAAGCAGGGGAGAGGGAGCTGGCCTTAGGGGTCTGGCTGGCAACTCTCCAGTGGCGGTTTGGCCTTTCTCATCTTATGGTCTAAGCCTACAAATGGTCCCTGTTGGCTGGCATTCGCCACGTGTGGGTTCTCAGTGAGAGGTCTGTCTATTGTATCACCTCCTCCCCCCTGGCCATGGGGTCCTGTCACCAGGAGGCTCAGGGGTGGCAGGAAAGTGTGATCAGCATGGGAGCATCACCCGCCCAGCGTGTCCTGACCCCAAACCCTTGGCCTCCTGGAATGCCTTGTCTTTCTGAGGAAGCGGGCAGGAACGAGGGTCCCTTTAGTCATCAGTAAGGCCCTTCGGAGGGCAGATATTTACCAGCATGCAGACCACCATGGGGACACAGAGATGGCTCAGAGGCGTCCTTGCCCTGAGGTGCTTAAGTCTGAAAGGGGCTCCAAGAGAAGCACAGAAGCCACAGGCAGTGATGAGGGACATGCTGAGCGAAAAGAGACTGTTCAGAGACGGTGAGAAGGACAAGAGGGCAGCGTCTGAATTGAGCCTTGAAGGGGGATCGAGCACTTTGATACGCGGCATCTTTAGCGGAGGTTTTGATCCTAGGGCAGAAACTGTGGTTCTCGGGGCCAGGAGTTGCGGGAGGGTGGAGGAAACCGAAGATGGGGTTGCTGAGGGGGTGTGGGGGTGCCGAGCAGTCTGACTATGTGGCTGAGGACTGGCAAGTGTGACCCTAGTGACAGGGGTGGCCGCTGATGGAAGGTTTGCCGCGTACCAGACCCTGTGTCAGGGCTTTGCATGTCAACTCTCTCCAGTCTCCAGAAGACCCAACAAGAGTCTTTAGCCCAGTTTTACAGAGTGGAGAGTGAGGATCAGGGAGATACAGTCATTTGTCCAAGGTCACCAACTGGGATCAAGCCTACGTCTTCTGATTTCAAAGCCCCGTTGCGTGCCAGCCCCAAAGCTGGTATGTGGGCGCCGTGCTTGGGCCACGCCAGGTTCTGTTCCAGGCCAGGCTGCCCCTGCAGGCAGCTCTCCCGGATTCACCTGCTTTCCCCCTTGCCGCTGCTCTTCATTGCAAAGGTGCATCTTGCAGAGTCCAAGGCGTGAGGCCTGCCCACTGTTCTGTGCTGCAGAAAGAGAGTCCCACTGCTGGTTGTGCTACCGATATTAGCCAACCAATCAACCCACCAAACCCTGCGGAGCAAGTCACCTGTCTAGTGGGACAGAAACCTAGGGCCAGTCGTGGAGCAGTTCCTCAGATAGGGCACAAACCTCAACAGCTACCAGGCGTCCTGAGCCAGTTCGGGAGGTGGCTGTGTGGGGCACTGTGATGCCCCAGGGGGAGACTGTTTAAGGTGGGCTGAGTGGCCTAGAGGTGCAGAGAAAGCCAAGGGATGAGGGTGATGGGCTTCTCTCAGAACACGAAGCCTGGATGTCTCACGGGTCACTGGCTTTCCCAGATGGGTAGACATCCCCAGAGGGGAGCTGGCCCCACAGCATGGTCGCCCTGTGCAAGATGAGCTGCTCAGCTGCAGACTGGTGAGGGCTGCACCCAGCAAACTTCTGTGGCTGGGCTCCAGGGCCAGATGGGTGTGATGTGGAGGGAGCAAGGCAGAGAGGTCAAGGAGGTGGGGTCCTCCCCCGACTAAGCCACTTCCCCTTTGGGCAGCATTTTCTGAGCCTTAGTGCCTCCCGTCGTCCCTGGTTAGAGAAAAACCCTGTTCTAACCAGGTGGGAGTGATGTGCTGACCGAGTGTCTTTCTGGGGCAGAAGGTGCCAGGCAGATGGCATGGCCACCATCTGTGATCTCCCTGGCCTGGGCTGTTAGCCTCCATCTGCACCTGCCCTCGCTTCCCTCACAGCCTGGCATTAGCCTCTGCCCTCTGGAAGCCATCCCCAGAGGCCCCTGCCCACATAGGTGACCCTCCCTGCCTCCCATGAGCAGTGCCAGCAGTCAGTACCCCATGTCCCCTTCAGGGTTTCCTGTGTGTGGACATCATCTTCCCCACATGGTAGGAGCCCTGTGAGGGGAGGGACCATCCCCAAGTCACCTCTGCATCAGATCAGGGGAGGGGACCCAGGGACCAAGGGCTGGCTGCCCTTGGGGCACTGAAGACAGACCAACTGGCCAGGGAGCCTTGAACATGCCTCTCCATGTGCTGGCTTGCCTGGGGATGGGAGCAGCTGCCCTCAGAAGCAGCATGGGCAGCAGCGCCCTGGGCTCCTTCTCTCCCAGCCGACTTCGGACTCTGCACCCATAGGTACAAGCACACGGTTCGTGTCTGTGGCCTCCAGAAGGACCTGAGCAGCCTCCCTTACGGAGACCTGACAGAGGTGAGCAGGGTCGGGCTGACCCCACTGCAGCAGCGTGTGGCTCATTTGCCCCAGTGTAAAGGGCTGAGGCCAGCAGGGCCCCCGCTTCACGTCCAGGTGCCCTGGAGGGCAGAACTGTCCTGGGCTGGGCCCAGTCACAGGCCACGTCCAGGTCCTGCCCATCCTACACTTGTTGGGCCTTGCAGTGGTCGTGGTGCCAAGCCCCCTTGTGCTTGTCACAGGTGGTCACTTCCTGGGGCCACCCCTAGTCTGCCTGTGTTCTCGGGAGAGGTTTCTGGCAAAAACTGCTTCCTCACCTGGAGGGCCAGCTGTGTACTCCAGAGCAGGGGCCTGGGCACTGCACTCAGCTGGAGTCTTACTGGCCCTATTTAGGCCAGGAGTGTAGGGTCACCTCCAAACATGGCTCTTGCTGCTTGTCCAAAGCTCCAGCTCAGTCCAGGGCTGATCCTGTCAACTCAAGTGACCGGGTGTCACCTTGCCCTCTTTCTGTGTCCCTGTCTCCAGGATGTCATCTTGCCCTCTTTCTGTGTCCCTGTCTTGTGTATTCCCTCTGAGTGAACTAGAGAATGTGGCAGGGTGGACAGGTTGGTCTGTCCCCCATAACAGGTACTGCACAGCCCTCCTCACCTTGCCTGGGAGACCCGGAGATTAGGCAGCCAGTCCAGAGGACGCTGTCTCACTCTACTGGAGCCACATGGCCGCCCTGGCCCTCCTGTCCAGAACATGCTTCTTTCTAACCCTACCTGCCACCACAGTGTCTGCTCCCCTCCTAGCCTCTAAGTCTCTGCCTTGCTATTGTCACCACCCTTGGAGCTCCAGCCCCAGAGTACTTGGTGTACGCTCCTCAGTTGATAAGCTCTGCCTTGTCCGTTCCATGATTACAGTCTAACCATCTCCCCACTGCTGCCAGCTGCGTGGATGGGGGTCTTCTCCCACCCAGCTTCACATGTCCCACCCCTAGTGCCCAGCTCAAACATGGGGTTCACTTTCGGTTTGGCCGACAGACTCACCTGAAGTAAACGGCTAGGCTTTTCATCCTTTTAGTGAATGCCCCTGTTTACAGAGCACCTCTCTGACACGGCTCCTCTCTTCATGGAGCTGAAAGAGGCCTAGTGGGGGCAGCTACCTACCAGATAAACCCTTTTCTGCTCCAAGCGATCTGCTGCCCTCCAGTTCCCTCCCTGTCCTCCTCGCCCTCTTGCTCAGATGTCTCGCCTTGTGGGATATGCCTTGGACGGGCTGCCACACAGCAGGCACCCTCATCTGGCACTGGGAGGGGCTCCCCCAGTGGTCACCGTACACAAACCTTTCACTCGCACCATGTCTCATACACTTGGGGTCCCTGTGAGGGGCGGAGGCTGATGGGCTGATGACCAGTGTCGGTCGGGGCTCCCGCTGGGTCCTCCCATTGGATCCTGAGAAGCTTTGGGAAGCTGCTATTCTCCAGGAACTGCAGGGTGGCCCAGTGATGGGCAGTAGCATTGTCCTTATCTGCAGATTGGGGAGCGGGGCCTCAACCTCTCTGGGGGACAGAGGCAGAGGATCAGCCTGGCCCGTGCTGTCTACTCTGACCGTGAGCTCTACCTGCTGGATGACCCCCTGTCGGCCGTGGATGCCCATGTGGGCAAGCTGGTCTTTGAGGAGTGCATTAAGAAGGCGCTCAGGGGGAAGACCATTGTTCTGGTGACCCACCAGCTGCAGGTGAGGGGACAAGCAGGGTCGGGGAGGTCATGGGGGAGTTGTGTGGCAGCTGATGCTCTCAGAGCCCCACCCCCCTTTTGCCTGAACCTGCCTCTCCTAGACATGACGAGGAGGGAGCAGGGATGTGAGAGAACGGGCTCCCAGTGAGGCCTTGCCAGGGGTGGGCCTGGGGTACCTCTGGGGAAACACTTCAGACCCCACCCTTCCTCCAGCAGGGCTGGGCAGGCCTGAGGCCAGGGGCACCTTGTCAGGGGATGATGCGGGTAGTGGCCCCACACATCACACCAGGGAAGGGGGCCTGAAGCCAGGACTTTGTGGCCGAGGCTAAGGCCTTGGGGAAGAACTGGGCTCAGAGACACTCTGCCAGGCTTGAGAGCATGAATCTTGCCAAAGGAAGTGGCCAGCTTTGAGCTGAGTGAACTAGAGAATGTGGCAGGGTGGGGACAGGTTGGTCCGTCACCCATAACAGGTACTGAATGCCTGGTGGGAACGAATTCAAGACCCTGTCCACCCTGAGACAGGCCAGATGTCCCCTCTGTCACATCATCACCCTCGCCCCCCTCCATGATGAGCCCTCAGAGATGTGCATATGTGTCCTTGCAATGGGGAGACCCTGGGACCGGGCAGAGGGACTCTTGTCTTCTTGTCTTCCTGCCACCCATGGGGAGCGTGTGAACCAGGGCCTGGTCTAGGGCAAGGGTGAGCCAAGCTGGGGGTGAGGTTGCCATAGCTACAGGGTGCTACAAGGAGGTCCTGCCCCAACCTGTGCTCGGGGCTTCACTTTGGCTTCTGAATCAGCTCCAAGTGTCTGAATTTTGCATGTGGGGGATTATCTGGGTTTCCTCTGAGGGGCTGGACCACCCATGCACAGGATAGGTATAGACAAGAGCTGATAGTTACTTACTATCAGCTGATTTTCCGGATGGGGACACTGGAAATGGCCAGGAGTCAGGGTGAGTGAGAAAAGAGGTTAGTTTTCCTCTGGACCCCAGCCAGGGTGACCAATGTGGTGACCACAGCTCTGTGCTGAGAATGTCCACTGCCTGGAGACAGCCTGCAGTGGAAGGCCGTCCTCAGGAGGGCTCCCAGGATGCAGAGGGAGATGCCACATGCCTGCCAGGTGTGGTCAGAGCTGTCCCTCCAGGACTCCTGGTCCAGCAATGTAATTATGGGCCTCGTCTTACCTTGTGAGGTCTTGTCTCCAGGCCTCAGTCTCCACACAGGGTGCCTCTCCCCTTCATTCCGTCTCACTTAGGCATGTTGGAAAGTACAGGCAGCTATCAGGTAGCCCAAGGGCTTGGTCCTTTGTCAGGGATAGGTGTGAACAAGAGGGGACTCAGCCCAGAACAGGAGCCCCAGGCTTTTTAAGAACATTTCTGCTGCCTTTACTCCTAGGCCCACTGGCATTCCAGGTGCTCCTGAGTGGCTGGGCTGGGGAGTTGCTCGTCTATTACTGAAGGAAACAAATGGAAAGATATTGGGGCCATTGATGCCCAGCCCAGAGTCATGTTCGGGGAGAGTTTGTTTGCAGAACAAAGCTACTCAAATGGGCCTAGTCTTGCTGGGATGGGCTGGGGCTTGCTGGATGGCAGGGACTTCTCCAGGAGCTCCTGGGCTGCAGTGTGTGCCCTCGAACAGGCAGAGCAGGCTACAGGGCTGAAACAGGCCTGAGGTGCCTCAGTGTCCCCATCTGGAAAATCAGCTGATAATTAAGCTGCTTCCCTTTTTTACTGGGTTGCGGAAGATAGAGAAATAAAGAGGCAAGATCAGGCTTTGAGAAGTTAGGAGATCTGTGCAAAGCTGAGAGAAAAAAGAATCTGTCAGAAAATGTCTGGAGTAGATATTTCAGGCCAGGCTGTTCCTGCGTGGTCCGTGTGGGGAAGTAGATGTGGAGCTGGGCAGTGAGTCCGAGGGAGGAGCCGCGGCTGGGGCTCCACAAGCTGCCAGAACTGTGTCATTCAGCCCTTGGTCCCCCTGCCTGCCCTGCCCATGTGTGCAGCCACCCCTGCAGCTGCTGCTTTCAGGCCCCTGCTCCTCAGAGCAGCAAAGGCTGGTCTGTGCTTGGAGGGCCTGCAGCATAGACAGGGAGAAGCTTCCGGCCCTACTGTAAATCTCATAGGTCTTGACTACCTCTCGGGGGAGGGGGCTTCCTGCCCTGTGATGATCTTGAAGGTTGATGCTATGAGGACAGTTCTGTCTCCTTCCAAAATGAAAGGAAACCCCTCTTAGCAGAACTCTTTGATGTCAGGAGTGATATGGAAATGAAGGGAATTCAAATTAAAAAAGTGAAAGTGCTTTGGGCAAAATGTGGGAAGCCAGCCTTCAACTGAGCTGTATTTCTAGCAGGTAGTGCAAACTCCCAAAGCCAGGGGGCTGCCTGTTGACTTGGGGCGGTGGGGGGAGGAGGGCGCACCCTGGTTGGCCTCTCCTAAGCTAAATGGGGACATTAAAGGGTGGGTAAGGCCTCGACAGAGAGAACCACTGCAGAGATCATAGCTCCTTCCCTATGGGTGTGTGATGCCTCAACAGAGAGGACTACTGCAGAGATTATGGCTCCCTCCCTACAAATCTTGGCTGTGTGGCTGCCAATTTCATTTTCTGATTTCTCAGGAGGGCAGCTTGTTTAAGGAGCAGTAGCTAAGGAAGATTCAGTGTGCCTCACTGTGACAGTGGAAGGTGTCCCCCGAGACTGGTGGACACTGGATCAGTGGTTGTCAGCTGGGGGCCGTTTGCAATGTCTGGGGACGCGGTGGGGGGGGAGGGGGAGGAGTGCTACTGGCGTCTATGGGCAGAGGCCAGGGAGGCTGTTAAATACCCAGCAGTGCCCAGGACAGTCCCCACAACAGACAGTGATTGGTCCAATGTTAGCTGTGCCAAAGCCACAAGCCCCTGGCTAGCCAAGCCCTCTGGGTGGGAGCTGGGGAGGGTGCTCCTTTCTCTCACCATGGCCGGGGTCATGTCTCTGCAGTTCTTGGAGGCTTGTGATGAAGTCATTTTGTTAGAAGATGGAGAGATTTGTGAGAAGGGGACCCACAGGGCCTTAATGGAGGAGAGAGGGAGCTATGCAAAGCTGATTCACAACCTCAGAGGGCTGCAGTTCAAGGTAACTGATACTTACCCGCTGGAGAGGCAGGGGCATCCCTCAGCCCTCAGGATTTCCTGCCTGGGGAGGTCTGTCACTCAGAAAGAATCTCACTGTGCCTGCAGGACCCCGAGCACATTTGCAATGCAGCAATGGTGGATGCCCTGGAGGAGCTGCCTGCTGAGAGAGAGGAGGCCGCTGGTACAGTCAGAGTTAGAATTCGCCTCTCCTACTGCCCTTGGCACGAATGGACACAGATCTCTCTTTATTTCTCACCCTAGTTTTGGCTCCAGGAAATGAGAAAGAGGAAAGAAAAGAATCCGAAACAGACTCAGAGTTTGTAGACACAAAAGGTATTTACCATCTGTTTCTCCTTCTCCGCCACAGCTCTTACGGACTTGTTGGGCCACACTGTTTGGGATGGAGAGGTGGTGTGTGGCACAGTGTGTGTCGTGGGACAGCTGGGTCGTGACCTGTCCTGCTGGAGTGGCTGTCTGAATCCAAATGTTGGCTCCACCTCTTACTCTTTTTGTGACCTTGAGCAAGGCTCATGCCACGCTGAGCCTTTGTCTTCTGTTCTTTGCTAAGCTTGTAGGTCCCAGTAAGATTAAATGAGAAAGTGTGCTTTACGTGGTCGGCACAGTTACTCTTGGTGTTACTGTCACTAGCTGGGGAGCTGGAAGCAATGCCTGGGGGGTCATTCTTCATGGGGGCATTGAGCAGGGTTGAGGTTGGACAGTTATTCATTCTTTCGACAAATAAAGACTACGACTGCTAAAAGCCAGGTACTAGCTAGGCTGGGGTGAGACAGCAGAGACGCCCACATTCTCAGGCCTCGTTGGGGAAGTTGTGGGCAGATGGGCAATCACAGGAAATGGGCAAGAGTAATGGGAAATTGGGGTGTGAGTACCAAGCAAGTCAGGGAGGGCTTCAGAAAGGGGGTGACCTTTGGACTGGGCCTTCAGAGTTTGCCGGGGATACTTCGGTGAGATGGTGGGAGATGGTGGAGAGTGTGATGTTAGGGGCAAGAAGGTGGGAGGTGATTGCAGAAGGGCCACCTCACACCCTGCCACCCTCCACTTCTTCATCAACTCGGAGTTCCGGGGGCACCCACTCCATGCCCGGTCCAGGCCTCATCCTGAGAAGGGCAGGAGTCAGCCCTCCTCAAGGCAGACACAGTGAGGTGGTTTTCCAAGCTGCAGGTCTGTCCTCAGTAATGCATAGCTAGGAAAAAACTAGCACATTTCATCAAATTTAAGATGCCATCCATTTTTTAAAGACCACTATTATTTTACCTACCACTTAGAAAGAAAAACAATTATTGCTAATGAAAGGTACTATTGAGCGGGAGGTGCATCCAGACCTCAGAGGTGTTAAAATGTGAGGAGGAAATAGGGAGTCTGTACCTCCCTGAAACCTGGCACGCGTGCAGTGTTTGTGACACACGCATGCTCGTTTGGAAAGACATGGTGTTTTTACTGTTCCAGAGGCTTCCTAGCTGGAAGTGAAGCACTCACACATCTCTCCTGTGCTTTCCAGAGAAAGTTCCAGGCTGCCTAGGATTTGGGGTCCCAGGGAGGGAGTAACCCCTGCTCCTCATTTCCCCACCACCTACCCTCCTCTAGAGAAGAAAGTGAAATTGTGAAATTTTACCCTGGACTGATGTCCGTCCTCAAGGGTAAACAACTGGGCTGTTAAATGCTCTGAAATATTCAGGAAGAGCCATGTGGTGAATCAGTCAAAGGCAGCACCACTGGCCCGGCCGGCGCCAGAGTGCCTTGTAAAGCCCAGCGGAGGCTCTCGGAGCACCTGGGCTGGCGCTGGCATCTGCCCACTGCTTCCTGCACTTCAGGGTGCCCTTTGTTAGGCTCTGCCATGCTGAGGCTTCTCCCACATTTTGCAGCCCCGGAGGGAGACATAATGAGTGAAAGTCAGGCTGAGCATTTTCAAAGAGCGCACAGGTTCCCAGGCAGAGGGTACAGCTGTGGCTCTATTTAGCCAGGAGCCTTTGAGGTGTGAAAGCTGTCCCCATGGGGGTGTGCATAGAGTCTGTGTGCAGGGTGCCCTCCATTTCTTACTCTATTTATCTGTTTATAAAAGCCAAGTATGGTTTATGATTCTGCTTTGGAGCTGACATTTTCATGCTTCTCCATGGAGGTGAGCTGAGCTGGGAGCGGCTTTAGCTAGCATCCAACTCACAGTCTCTCCTCCCTTCCCCTTGGGGGATGGAGAGGACTTGGACAGCCAGGTGGCGGGAATGAGGTGCTCCTGCAGCAGCTGACCTGGATGGTGTGAGGAGATAGGGGCTGCCCCTGTCTCCTCACCCTGAAGTAGAAGATTCTGTGCCCTTCCTTCCAGCACAGGCCGCCCAGCTGCCTCCAGCCCTGCCACCTCTGCCTTCCTCTGCCTGAGGACTCTCTGGCAGCTGCCAGCCTAAGTCATGCTGGACATGCTGGGGAATTACCTACCCTACCCCCAACCCTGGGGCCACAAGGAGTTGCTATAGAGAAATCCCAGATCCTTTTCCTCAGTGCCAGTCCACACCGGCTCTGAGATTTCTCCGTGGGAGACTACACTCCAGCTGCCCAAGTGGTTGCTGGCTGGGCGACACGACTTCGTTGTTGCCTCCCTTCCCTGCTCCCTGTAGCTCCCAAATGAACCGGATGGACTCGTGTCCTCTTCCTGACTGCTGTTTCCAGGGCCAACCACATCGTAGGTGCTTAATAAACATTTCTCAAAAGATGGAAAACCCACCTCACAGGGCTGTAATGAACTAAATAGAATAAAATGAGCACAAGTGTGCTGGGAATTGGACAGCACAGGGCAGGTGGAAGGACGGCCTGTAGGCGTCCTTGGCTGTGGTGCTGTGCATGCAGAGGGCAGTGAGTGCCTGGGCCCTGTGCTTGTCTCTGTAGTTCCTGTGCATCAGCTCGTCCAGACTGAATCCCCCCAGGAAGGAACGGTGACCTGGAAAACATATCACACATACATTAAGGCTTCTGGAGGTTCGGTATAAAAATGACGGGTTTCTTGATTTAATTTGCATTTTAAAAATCCTGCCTTAAACTGTTGGGTTCACGTTTTATGATTTCTTTAACAATTACTCTCTTTATGCTAGAGCCATTTATCAATGCTTTTATTTTTTTCTCCCTCTAAAAACTAAAGTCTGATAATACAGCCTTTTAAATGGAATCATTCTTTATCTCCCTTAAAGCTGCCAGACTCTGCTTTATTGAAGTGGAGTGAGCAGCGGCAAGAACCAGCTATGGTTCTTCTGCGCCCTCACACTCCAAGGAGGTGTGCAGCAGAGTCAGCCCACTGCTGGCTTCCCTGCAGGACCCATCCCCACCTCAGGGTACGAGACACCTGCAGCTCCAATCCCTGTCTCTCCCTAACAAGACTGGGATTTATTGGTTTTTAACTCAGAAGTAACTGAGTTACTTCTATTAAAGTGTTCCTTGCTGTTTTTTCCAGTATGTTTACAATATGGACCCAAATTCTAGCAGGTGGAACAGATGTTACCACTGGGGTACAGGGGCTCAACACTCAGGTGTGTGTCTCCTCAGCCTCGCCACTTCCCAGAGATGGGGGTCTTTTCCTTGAAGACTTAGATTTCCCATCACGGTTAGGCCCTGAGAAGGGTGACCTCTTGCCCTCCCTTTTCTCTTTGCATGGCCCCTCTCCTTCTCTCTCCACAGTGACCCTCCCCCTCCTCTCTGCAGGGACCCTCCTTTCTCTCCCCACAGTGACCCTCCCCCCCCATTGCAGGGCCCCTCCTTTCTCTCCCCACAGTGACCCTCCTCCTCCTGATTGCAGAGCTGTTCCTTTCTCTCTCCACAGTGACCCTCCCCCTCCTGATTGCAGAGCTGCTCCTTTCTCTCTCCACAGTGACCCTCCCCCTCCTCTCTATAGGGCCCCTCCTTTCTCTCTCCACAGTGACCCTCCCCCTCCTCTCTATAGGGCCCCTCCTTTCTCTCCCCACAGTGACCTTCCCCCTCCTCTCTATAGGGCCCCTCCTTTCTCTCTCCACAGCGACCCTCCCCCTCCTCTCTATAGGGCCCCTCCTTTTTCTCCCCACAGTGACCCTCCCCCTCCTCTCTATAGGGCCCCTCCTTTTTCTCCCCACAGTGACCCTCCCCCTCCTCTCTATAGGGCCCCTCCTTTCTCTCCTCACAGTGACCCTCCCCCTCCTGATTGCAGGGCCCCTCCTTTCTCTCCCCACAGTGACCCTCCCCCTCCTCTCTATAGGGCCCCTCCTTTCTCTCCTCACAGTGACCCTCCCCCTCCTGATTGCAGGGCCCCTCCTTTCTCTCCCCACAGTGACCCTCCCCCTCCTGATTGCAGGGCCCCTCCTTTCTCTCTCCACAGTGACCCTCCCCCTCCTCTCTATAGGGCCCCTCCTTTCTCTCTCCACAGTGACCCTCCCCCTCCTCTCTATAGGGCCCCTCCTTTCTCTCCTCACAGTGACCCTCCCCCTCCTCTCTATAGGGCCCCTCCTTGCTCTCCTCACAGTGACCCTCCCCCTCCTCTCTATAGGGCCCCTCCTTTCTCTCTCCACAGTGACCCTCCCCCTCCTCTCTATAGGGCCCCTCCTTTCTCTCTCCACAGTGACCCTCCCCCTCCTCTCTATAGGGCCCCTCCTTTCTCTCTCCACAGTGACCCTCCCCCTCCTCTCTATAGGGCCCCTCCTTTCTCTCTCCACAGTGACCCTCCCCCTCCTCTCTATAGGGCCCCTCCTTTCTCTCTCCACAGTGACCCTCCCCCTCCTCTCTATAGGGCCCCTCCTTTCTCTCTCCACAGTGACCCTCCCCCTCCTCTCTATAGGGCCCCTCCTTTCTCTCTCCACAGTGACCCTCCCCCTCCTCTCTATAGGGCCCCTCCTTTCTCTCTCCACAGTGACCCTCCCCCTCCTCTCTATAGGGCCCCTCCTTTCTCTCTCCACAGTGACCCTCCCCCTCCTCTCTATAGGGCCCCTCCTTTCTCTCCCCACAGTGACCCTCCCCCTCCTCTCTATAGGGCCCCTCCTTTCTCTCCCCACAGTGACCCTCCCCCTCCTCTCTATAGGGCCCCTCCTTTCTCTCTCCACAGTGACCCTCCCCCTCCTCTCTATAGGGCCCCTCCTTTCTCTCTCCACAGTGACCCTCCCCCTCCTCTCTATAGGGCCCCTCCTTTCTCTCTCCACAGTGACCCTCCCCCTCCTCTCTATAGGGCCCCTCCTTTCTCTCCTCACAGTGACCCTCCCCCTCCTCTCTATAGGGCCCCTCCTTTCTCTCTCCACAGTGACCCTCCCCCTCCTCTCTATAGGGCCCCTCCTTTCTCTCTCCACAGTGACCCTCCCCCTCCTCTCTATAGGGCCCCTCCTTTCTCTCTCCACAGTGACCCTCCCCCTCCTCTCTATAGGGCCCCTCCTTTCTCTCCCCACAGTGACCCTCCCCCTCCTCTCTATAGGGCCCCTCCTTTCTCTCCCCACAGTGACCCTCCCCCTCCTCTCTATAGGGCCCCTCCTTTCTCTCCCCACAGTGACCTTCCCCCTCCTGATTGCAGGGCCCCTCCTTTCTCTCCCCACAGTGACCCTCCCCCTCCTTATTGCAGGGCCCCTCCTTTCTCTCCTCACAGTGACCCTCCCCCTCCTGATTGCAGGGCCCCTTCTTTCTCTCCCCACAGTGACCCTCCCCCTCCTGATTGCAGGGCCCCTCCTTTCTCTCCCCACAGTGACCCTCCTCCTCCTATTTGCAGGGTACCTCCTTTCTCTCTTTACAGTGGCCCTCTTCCTCCTCATGATTGGCAGCTCTGCCTTCAGCAACTGGTGGCTGGTTCTCTGGTTAGACAAGGGCTCACGGGTGAGTTCCCCTTTAGTGTTGGAACATGTTGTGTCTGGGTGCATAAAGGTGGCAATGGAAATTCTGGGTGCACCCAGCACCACACAATGAGCTTATTGGCATCCCTCTGCAAGAAGTCAAGGTTAGTTGCTTATACTACGTGACTCAAGCCACTGAAATCCCCTTTGATTTTTTGAGACAAGCAGACATCTGTATTTTTATATGCCACATTCAGATTTTCAAGGGTTGGCTGAAAAAGACATGTGCCACAGCATGTCTGTGGGTCCAGTGTGTGTAGGACAGAGACGGTCTCAGCCTCTGCTGTGCGTTTCCTCCAGGGAGGCCCAATAGAGACTCGTGTCTTCCTGCCTCTGAAGAGAAGCTGGCATCTTGTTGTTGGCACTGGCCAATGCCAGAAGATTCCACATGACTCTGCTCCCCAAAGTCGGGGAATGTGCAATGTTAGACTCAGGCCTGCAAATGCCACAGAGCCACTGGGGCCTTTCTCTGCAGGGCCCTCCTGGGAAGAGTTTGCTCTCCCTCGAGCTTACCAACAGCTCCCCTAGCTTTTGGCCTGGGGTTTTCAAGCTTTTCTTGAAGCTGCAGAGGTTGCTGTAGCGGCACCTGCCCATCCTCGGTGATGACATTTAGTACAGGGTTGTAAGTACACACTAGGGCACTGGGCATTGGGGGATGGGCAGGGGAGAGGCTGTTTGGTACAGCTGTCTGAGGCTAGTCCCAAGGGGTGCAGTAAAGGGTGGCCTGCTTCGTGTAGAAATCTCTGGCATACATATATTCTCCCAGGTCCTCACTCGGTCCTGAAGAGCCCTCCCTTGCAGAACCAAGGTTGAGGGCTGGGGGAAGCCTGCTCCAAGGCTTGCTGCTCCCCCACAGGCCAGCTGCCCTGTCTGAACACACAGCACAACAGCCAACCAGGGTGCTCGTCTCTAGCGCTGTGCTTGTCTCCAGTGCCACGGGCTCAACCCTAGCCCAGGAAGGCCTCCCCTTCAAGCTGGGCCTTGTCTCAGCTCACTCCCCAGGGATGCTTTTCCTTTTATGGATATTCATCCATCAGCCACTTCTGGTTTACACTTGCTATTACTGTAATCAGCAAAATGGCATTTAGTTTTCTTCTCAAAGGGAGCCCTGACTTTTCACACACAGCCTGGAGAAAATCATCAAACATTGTACCCCACATATGCATGAATGTATTCATGATCTATGTGTATATGATTTAATAAAAAAAAAAAAGAAAAAAAAAGTGTCAGCTTCTCAGGGGGAAGGGAGGGCCTCTCCCCAGAAATGCCGGCTAGGTTGTTCTGATGAGGGCAGAAAGGAGCCAATTTCTGTAGGTCCTCTGAGATCCTGGGGGGTGGTGGTGGTTCGCTAGGCTCCCTTTTCCCCGCCTGGGGTTTCAGGCAATGTTCTGCTGTCTCCCCCATTGCTCCTTGGGAATAGGAAAGGGGAGAGGCTGTGGGGCTGGCCCACTGCACAGAGAAGCCCCCTGAGACTCCCCAAAGACCTGGTGGCTGTTGCCAGACAACTCAGCTCAGCGCAGCTCAGCACGATGGAGGCTGGTCTCTGCTTCTTGTCTGGCCTGCTGCTGCCTCTGGTGCTCAGCCAGCCTCTTGGAACTCAGATCCCCATCTAGCTCAGCAGCACTTCTGGTCTCTGGGCAGCTGCCCTGCATCTGCCTGGCTAGTCTGCTCTGTCCTTCCCACTGAATGTGCTGAGCTCATGAGTCAGGTGCTGGGGCTTGTGGTCCTTCCTGTGGTCATGGGAGCCACCAGAAGGGACCACATGAAGCTCAGAGGCCCTCAAAAGGAACTGACATGATTTTACCCACCTGACTTATTCTCAGTGATTATGTATTTCTTTTTAGTTTTTTCCTCTGGAAAATTTTTATTTCCCTGACCGTTTACTGATTGTTGGTGCTTCCCTTTCTCTCTCTTTCCCCCCTAAAGATAAGCTGTGGACCTCAGGTCAACAAGACGGTGTGTGAGGTGGGCGAGGTCCTGGCTGATGTCGGGCAGCACATGTACCAGTGGGTGTATGCCTCGAGCATGCTGTCCATGCTTGTGTTCAGCGTCATCAAAGGCTTCACCTTCACCAAGACCACACTGATGGCATCTTCCTTGCTGCACGACAGGGTCTTTGACAAGGTTTATTGAGCACCTACTGTGTGTCAGGCACTGGGTTGGCCTCTGGGGACTGAGCACTTGTACCTACTGTGCACCAGGCACTGGGTTGGCCTCTGGGGACTGAGCACCTACTGTGCGCCAGGCACTGGGCTGGCCTCTGGGGACAGCACTTGCACCCAAGTCTGGGAAGGTAATTTCAGGGAGCTGTGGGTGCACTACCAACCCTTGGGTAGGCTGCAGGTAGAGGAAGGGAAGCTACTCTGGGCAGAGATATGCAGGCCAATGCAGCATCTCCTGCCCCAGAGTCCAGAGGACACCAAAGGCTTCAAGAGGTCCTTCTGGCCCCCTCTTCCTTTCACCACTGTAGGAGGCAATGGCCACTGGCTGTGTGGGCCCTGGGCATGGCATATGGGTGGAGTCTACACCTTGCGGGTAAAGGGACAAAGTGGAACTTTATTGCCCTGGAGCACAAAATTTCTCCCTCGTCCAAAGACTCCAGCCTCTCCCACCCCCAGATGCACCCCCGATGGGAGGGTGAGCCTGACCTCGGGGGACTTGCTCTGGATCCCTGCACAGTGGCCGAATCTCTCCCACATTCACTCTCATTCTGGGTGGCTGCAAGAATGGGGAGCATCTTCCCTGTCTTATGGAGACAAGGCTAGGCCCTGCGCCACATTGCAGAGCAGTGGGGCTTGCTAAGCACCCTCCTCAATCTGTCTGACTCTCTGCTTTTATCCACAGGTCTTAAAGAGCCCGATGAGCTTCTTCGACACGACTCCCACTGGCAGGCTAATGAACCGCTTTTCCAAAGACATGGACGAACTGGACGTGAGGCTGCCATTCCACGCGGAGAATTTTCTGCAGCAGTTTTTTCTGGTGGCATTTATTCTCCTGGTGCTGGCTGCCGTGTTTCCTGCCGTCCTTTTGGTTGTAGCCGGCTTTTCTGCAGGGTTCTTCATGCTTTTATGGTAGGTCTATGCACTGTTTCAAAAGAAGAAAACAGGACCTCCACCAAGGTGCTGACACCTAGGGTGAACCGTGCACAGTGACCGATGCTCATCAGGTGGCCCTGAGCACGTGGGATCCTCCCTGATAACGGCACTGCCTTGATTTTCAGCACTTGGCAGTGCCGGGTGCTATGCGAAGTGCTCTGCATACCTCTGATATCTCCGCCTCTGAGTCGTCCTGAGCGGTGGGAATTGTTAGGCAGTTAAGGTGCTGGTCCGGCCAGGAAACCAGTAGGCATGATGGCTATCTGTTTGCTGCTGTGCTCTTAACCATAGGCTCTGTCATTCCTGCTGCAGGAGAAGAGAGGGGAGACCTGTCCCCGGTCACACTGAACTTTGAGAAACTGATGTGGTTAGAGAAAGGCCTTGGGCACCTTCACAGGGGTGTCCTGTGGCTGTGCACACCCACCCTGGGGGAAGCAGGAGGATGGCAGCCATCTGGCCTCCAGCAGACCCCTCCTCCCCGGGGTGAGCTGGAGCTCCCAGTGATAGCATGGTGGGGCTGGGTGGGGGCAAAGGGTTGCAAGTCAGTTCTGCCACAAAACTAGCTGGAGGACCTTGGGGAAGTAAGGAAAAGCTGTACACCTCAGTTTCCTCTCTCCAAAAGTGGTAACATGCATTGTTGGTCTCAGCTGTTTCAGTGAGTGTGTTGTGAGGATCACATGGGATGACATGCTTATAGATTAAAAGCAGACAGAAGCACCATGCAAGAGTTTCCATAAAAACCAGTAACGGAAAACGATTATTGATTATGCTCCTAGATATGCCCAGTCCTGGGTAGGACGCTGGGGATCTTAAAAAGAATCCCCAAATTATAAAATCTCAGCCTGCAGCCCCAGACCTGCTTCCTCCTGTAAGTAGCGTTTGTTTTGCACAGATCCAGGTTTTAGAGACACTGCTTTGGCCACAGTGTAAAGGAGGCCGGAGCTCCAGAAAGATCAGGGCAGGCGACAAAGTGGGGGTCTCTTGAAATTTATAGTCTGTGTGTGAGTTGCTGAGGCCCAAACATGAGTGGCGGAAGTGGGGACAGCAGATTCCAGAGCCATTTCCAAGTCGAGGTGAATGTTGCTGGGGTTTCAGGATTAGTGGAATTTTGGGTGTTAGTGGGATGGGCAAGGCCAAGGGTGATCCCAAGGTGTGGAGTGATATGAAGAGAGATACAGGTGGCTGGCCTGGTGGCTTACTCCTGTAATCCCAGCACTCTGGGAGGCCAAGGTGGGAAGATCCCTTGAGCTCAGGAGTTTGAGACCAGCCTGAGCAAGAGCAAGAGCCCGTCTCTAATAAACATAGAAAAATTAGCTATGTGTGGTATCTTGGGCACCTGCAGTCCCAGAAGGCTGAGGCAGGAGGATAGGAACCCAGGAGTTTGAGGTTGTTGTGAGCTATGATGCCATGGCGCTCTACCCAGGACACCAGAGTGAGACTGTCTCAAAATACAAACAAACAAACAAAAATGGAAAAATGAAAAGGAGAGATACAGGCGATGCAGGAGAAGGAGTTTGGATAATGAAGATCCGGAGTTTCGCTGTGGATGTTTAAGTTGGGTTGTCAAGTCCGCAGAAGGTGCTGGCGTGCAGTGGCAGATGTGGGTGTGGGGGCACTGTAGCCGGGGTAGCTGTGGGAACCAGCACCATGCCCTGGAGTCAGGACAGCTGGACTCTCGCTGCAGCCCACCACTCCCCCTGTGGTGTCTCTGAGAAGGGACTTGTGGCCTCCATCTCCAAACTTAAGGGTTTATTGGGATGACCAAATACAAGTGATCTCTGAAAGTCCTTCACAAAGACGCAAGTGTGTCCTGGATGTCAGTTCTGGGTGGATTCCTTGGGCCGGGTCACTTTTGTAGTTACTCTAACCATTGCCCCTGTCTGGCCCTATTTATGTTGCTGATTTGCTTAGCAAAAGCTTTTGCTCTGCCCTACTGCCCAGTGCTTGCTACAAAGACAAGACAGACCCTGACCAAATTGCCCAGATGTCTCCAACGAACTCAGCTGAACTCTGGGAGTGCCCTTTTCACTCCCCTGCCTAGTTGCTGTTGAGAGGCCAGTGGCCTTTTCCTTAACATGTGCACCTGGGTCCCGGGCTCTTGCTCTCCAGGACTTCTGGGGCCTCCATGGGAAGGGGAGCTGCATCCTGTGGGGGTTTGGTTTTAAATCAGCTCCTGAGGATATAATAACATCCATTCAAAATTATATTTGAAATGCCTTTAGGAAGTCCCCATGTTGGCAGCAGACATACTGTTTTTTTTTCAGAGTTAGGACATCACTTTTTCTGTGGTCGGGCATCAAAAAGTGGCTGGCTTGTGAGAACTCCTGGTCTTTGAACAGTAGAGTCACACCTTGTGCAATAAGACGAGAAGCCTTAGAACCTAGAGCAAGTGAAGGAGCCTGTGGCTGTCAGACACCCACCCCGGAGCGGGACACCCCCAGCAGATGGCCTTCCACTCCCCGTGACTGAGACCCTTTCTATTTTCCTGCAGTGTTTTCCATAGGGGGGTCCAGGAGCTGAAAAAGGTGGAGAACACCAGCCGCTCGCCCTGGTTTTCCCACATCACCTCCTCTATGCAGGGCCTGGGCATCATCCACACCTATGACAAGCAGGCAGACTGCATCAGCAGGTGGGTGCGCCACCCAGGGCCCCGTGCCGCGCTGTCAGCGGGTGGGTCTGTGCTGCCCAGTACCTGTGCCGGTCAGCGGGTGGGTATGTGCTGCCTAGGGCCCCGTGCCACGCTGTCAGCGGGTGGGTCTGTGCTGCCCAGGGCCCCGTGCCGCGCTGTCAGTGGGTGGGTCTGTGCTGCCCAGTACCTGCGCCGGTCAGCGGGTGGGTATGTGCTGCCTAGGGCCCCGTGCCACGCTGTCAGCGGGTGGGTCTGTGCTGCCCAGGGCCCCGTGCCGCGCTGTCAGTGGGTGGGTCTGTGCTGCCCAGTACCTGCGCAGTCAGTGGGTGGGTCTGTACTGTCCAGGGCCCGTGCCGGTCAGCGGGTGGGTCTGCACTGCCCAGTGCCCATGCTCCCTGCCTGGCCCTGCACAGAGGCCATGGGGCACATGTCTTCTCTGCCTCTGAGAAGGGAGTTCCTGGCTTCTGGGACCACCGCAGGTGGATGAGTTGCTGATGACTCCTGCACTTGGCCTCCTCCTGCGTCTGAGGCCGCAAAGGTGTGAGGAGCAGATCTTCAGTGGTAGCCTCAGTCTGTGACTCTGTATGTTTTATGTATTGTATTTTTACTTTTAAAGTAAAAATCAGTTCAGGAAAACAGGGCAACATAAAGAAAAAAGAAGAGGAGGAAGAAAAAATCACTTATAGGCCCAAACACAGATCCTATTAATATTTTCGTAGATGGAGGGTACCCTAAAATGCAGATACTGTATTAAAAACTGTATTAAAATTGTAATAATGTATATTGATAACATTTGTTGTTTTAGTGTTGTATCTTGTATCTCCTGTAATTGCAGAAGTGGAGCATTACTTGAGTATTACAATTTTAATTCAGTTTTTACCTTTCTTAAAATGTATATATATTTCTTGGGCACACTGCTGCTGTATTTCCTTCTAGTCTTTTCTTTTTGTCTTCTTATGGTGTCTCCTTATTCTTACATGTTTATAATCATTCTTTAAAAATTAGCTTAACATTTAAAATAAACATTTTTTCATGTTATTTCATGTTCTTTGTAAAAATAATTTTTAAAGTCCACATTCCACTTCACTTAGTGTTTCCTTCTTTTTAAAATGTGGTGACTAGAGTAGTAAATTTCTCTGGAAGCTTCCACCTTCAAACTTCTAAAGTTCAGTGTAAAATGTATCAAGCACAGGAGGCTTGTGGCAGTAACAGACAACCCCGAATCTTAGGGACTTCACACAGTAAATGTCTGTTTGTCCTGAAGTCATAGGTTGGTGAGGGTCCGTGGGGGACGGGGAGGGGTTCTGCTCTGCACTCAGGCGGGGAATCTTTTTGTCTGGGGCTCTCCCAGCCCAGAAACCTTGGTGTCTTCCTCAGGAGCCTCTGTGTCCAGCCGGAAGACAAGGGGAGAGGGCAGGATGAGGACCTACGGGAGACTTCTGTGGTTCAGCGTAGCAAAACACCTGAACATTTCTGCTGTTTATTGTCCGGATTTCAGCCCCAGGGCCTCACCTCACTGCAGGGCAGCTGTGGACCATTCCAGTGTCCTGGTCATGGGGGCATTCATCCACTCACCAGGACGAATAAAACAAACCCAGATCCTCCCACAGATCCTCCTCCAAGATTTCCAAGAGAATCCTATGGAGAGCTGAGCAGGACTGATGGGGTTTCTCCTCTTTTAATATTTTCTTTCCAGAGGGCTTAGGCTTCTTGAGGTGCATTGTTTTTGCCACCAGGAAAAATTGCTACAGCATTAAAAAAAAAGATTTGAGGTCAAATTCTAATTTGTTCTCAGCTGATTTTGTTCTCAGTGATTTTGTTTCTGCACAATCTAATCAGCCACACAGATTAGGGATGGCTGCTAAGCCACTTACGCTGTTGCCTGAATTTCTGGGCTCTGTAGCTACGTGATGGAAGTGGGCTCTGGGAAAGGGAGGTGAGCCTGGAGGCCGAGCTCAGGCCAGCTAGTTAGAGGAGCTTCCAGCCAGAATCCCTGGTGGACATTCACAGCTGTGCCAGCGGATGGTAACTTCCCAGGAGGTTAAACACTGAAGGGTTTTCATTTTTTTCCCACTAATTTCTGCCAGTTCTGATGAAATCTCTTAATGGCAATGAACCTGATGCCTCTTTTGGCTAATGGTTCAGTCTGGTTAAAATTTCAATATTGAATATGTTCAAGTCTCAGCTCTGTGTCCCCCTACAGCAGTGTTTTTTTTTTTTTTTGTGGTTTTTGTCCGGGGCTGGGTTTGAACCTGCCACCTCCGGCATATGGGACCGGCGCCCTACTCCTTGAGCCACAGGCGCCGCCCTACAGCAGTGTTTTTAAACATTTTTTATCTTACACTTGAACCTATAGTTAAACTTCTGTAGCACACTTAAATTATGTTAATAAATAAAAGAGTGAAAAGAAGATGCTTACCGTGCTTTGAACTTCTTTTGAAAATAATTTAATTAATGACCTTTAAAAATTTTCTTGGCATTATAAAGGAGATTTTTCCAGTTTATGATTCCGACAAAGGTCTGATGAGTGGAATCTACAGAGAACGCCAATTAATAAGAAAAGAACGAACACCCCATTTCTTTCTGGGCAAGAGACTTGAACAGAAACTTCTCTGAAGATGACAGGCGAATGGCCAACACACACATGAAAAGCTGCTCATCATCTTTAATCATCAGAGAAATGCAAATCAAAACCACTCTTGAGATATCACCTAACTCCAGTAAGATTAGCCCTGATCCCAAAATCCCCAAACTGCAGATGTTGGCGTAGATGTGAAGAGAAGGGAACACTTTTACACTGCTGGTGGGAATGCAAGCTAATATGGACTTTTTGGAAAGAAGGATGGAGAATTCTCAAGGAACTGAAAGTTGACCCATTGTTTGATCCTGCAATTCCATTACTAGGTATTTGCCCAGATGAACAAAAAGCATTTTACAACAAAGGTATTTGCACCAGAATGTTTATTGCAGCCCAATTCACAATAGCCAACTCGTGGAAGCAGCTGAGTGCCCATCAACCCATGAATGAGTTAACAAACTGTACTATAGATACACCATGGAATACTATGCAGCCATAAAAAGATGGAGACTTTACATCTTTTATGTTTAACTGGATGGAGCTGGAACATATTCTTTTTAATAAAGTATCTAAAGAACGGAAGAAAGTATCTAATGTACTCAGTACTATTATGAAACCAATATATAATCACTTACACATTCATACCATTATAAAATACAAATATATGTGTATGGTGTGTGTGGATGGGTGTGTGGTGTGTGTGTGTGGTGTATGTGTGTGTGTTGTGTATGTGTGATGTATGTGTGGTGGGTGTGTGTGCTATGCGTAGTGTGTGTGCGGTATGTGTGGTGTGTGTATGGTGTGTGTGCGGTGTGTGTATGGTGTGTGTGGTATGTGTGCAGTGTGTGTGCGGTGTGTGTATGGTGTGTGTGGTGTGTGCGCAGTGTGTGGTGTGTGCACAGTGTGTGGTGTGTGTGTGGTGTGTGTGTGGTGTGTATATGGTGTGTGTATGGTGTGTGTGGTGTGTGTGTGGTGTGTGTGTGGTGTGTATATGGTGTGTGTATGGTGTGTGTGGTGTGTGTGTGGTGTGTGTGGTGTGTGCTGTGTGTATGGTGTGTGTGTATGGAGTGTGTGTGGTGTGTGTGTATGGTGTGTGGTGTGTGTGCTGTGTGTATGGTGTGTGTATGGTGTGTGTGTGTGGTGTGTGTGGTGCGTGTGTATGGTGTGTGTGGTGTGTGTGGTGTGTGTATGGTGTGTGTGTGTGGTGTGTGTGGTGTGTATATATGGCGTGTGTGGTGTGTATATATGGCATGTGTGGTGTGTGTGTGGTGTGTGTGGTGTGCGTGTATGGTGTGTGTTGTGTGTGCTGTGTGTATGGTGTGTGTGGTGTGTGTGTATGGAGTGTGTGTGGTGTGTGTGTGTGGTGTGTGTATGGTGTGGTGTGTGTGTATGGTGTGTGTGGTGTGTGCTGTGTGTATGGTGTGTGTGTATGGAGTGTGTGTGGTGTGTGTGTATGGTGTGTGGTGTGTGTGCTGTGTGTATGGTGTGTGTATGGTGTGTGTGTGTGGTGTGTGTGGTGCGTGTGTATGGTGTGTGTGGTGTGTGTGGTGTGTGTATGGTGTGTGTGTATGGTGTGTGTGTGGTGTGTATATATGGCGTGTGTGGTGTGTATATATGGCATGTGTGGTGTGTGTGTGGTGTGTGTGGTGTGCGTGTATGGTGTGTGTTGTGTGTGCTGTGTGTATGGTGTGTGTGGTGTGTGTGTATGGAGTGTGTGTGGTGTGTGTGTATGGTGTGTGGTGTGTGGATGGTGTGTGTGTGTGTGGTGTGTGTGGTGCGTGTGTGTGGTGTGTGTGGTGTGTGTATGGTGTGTGGTGTGTGTATGGTGTGTGTGGTGTGTGTGTGTGGTGTGTGTATGGTGTGGTGTGTGTGTATGGTGTGTGTGGTGTGTGCTGTGTGTATGGTGTGTGTGTATGGAGTGTGTGTGGTGTGTGTGTATGGTGTGTGGTGTGTGTGCTGTGTGTATGGTGTGTGTGTGTGGTGTGTGTGGTGCGTGTGTATGGTGTGTGTGGTGTGTGTGGTGTGTGTATGGTGTGTGTGTATGGTGTGTGTGTGGTGTGTATATATGGCGTGTGTGGTGTGTGTATGGTGTGTGTGGTGTGTATATATGGCATGTGTGGTGTGTGTATGGTGTGTGTGGTGTGTGTATGGTGTGTGTGGTTTGTGTGGTGTGTGTATGGTGTGTGTGTATGGTGTGTGTATGGTGTGTGTGTGGTGTGTGTGGTGTGTGTATGGTGTGTGGTGTGTGTATGGTGTGTGTATGGTGTGTGTGGTGTGTGTGTGTGGTGTGTGTGTGTGGTGTGTGTATGGTTGCGTATGGTGTGTGTGTGGTGTGTGTATGGTGTGTATGGTGTGTGTGGTATGTGTGTATGGTGTGTGTGTGGTGTGTGTGGTGTGTGTGCGGTGTGTGCAGTGTGTGTATGGTGTGTGTTGTGTGTGTGGTGTGTGTATGGTGTGTGCGTATGGTGTGTGTGATGTGTGTGTGTGGTGTGTGTGTGATGTGTGTGCAGTGTGTGGTGTGTGTGTTGTGTGTTTATGGTGTGTGTGTGGTGTGTGTGCGCTCCGTGCTGGTTGGGGCCGGCTAGTTGTGGGGCAGCGTGCGGTTAGTTCTCTTACACGCCTGTCTTTTCTCTTAATCTTGTTCTCGTATGTTGGTGCAGGGGATCCAGGGGGTGGAGGACACATCCTCAGCCAGCTGCCACCTGTGGGTTCACCGTCTCCTTTCTGTGGCCCATTCCCGCTCACTGTGTAGGTGAGGGATGGCAGGGTGAGGACCTTGACGGCACTAGACCCGCAGCAGCTCTGCTGGACATGCTGCATGCGGAAGATCCTTGGGTTTTCCCATGGGTCCTGCCAGGCAGCCCTCTGGCTGCATTCTTCTGCCGTGGTGGCCTCTCTGCCAGACACCGAGTAAGGTCACAGTTGTCAAGACTGTAGCCCCAAATGCCCCCTCCCTCTGCACTCTCATTCCCACTCTCATTCTCTTGCCCATCTCCTGGGTGTCATCCCTCTGTCCCCCCATGCTGTGCCCCGTCCTTCGGTGAGGAGACTCCCAGCTTTCCCAGCAATCATCTTGACCCTTCTACCTCTGATGCAGGGTGGGGAGCCAGTCAGGCACCCTCCTCCCTCCTCTGCAGCCCCAGAAGTTGCCCCGTCGATACTACACCTCCTCCTTACAGATCAAGGGAGGCCTCTGAGGGTGGCTGGCATGAGACCAGGGCCCTTGGAAGTGGTGGGGGGGGGGTGAGGCCTGCTCAGCACCTCTCTCCTCAGTGGTGGCCCCAGTTGCCAGTTCTGGGAAAGGAAGAGCCCACTTAGTGCCAGACGCCACTGGCACCTGGGGTTTCTCAGAATATGTGCCAGTCGAAGATGTCTGTGGTGGCAGATTTTAAACAGCACAGATACATGTGCACTTGTGTGCCCATCCACTGCGTGAGAGGACATTCACCTTGATTAGAAATCCCGTTGCCTTACTTCACCAGAAGCCCTGTAGAAGCACAGCCAGATCTCCTATGTGTCGAATTTTCTTGATTTTAGGTTTAAGATGCTGAATGACGAGAACTCCAGCCACCTCCTCTACTTTAACTGTGCTCTCAGGTGGTTCGCCCTGAGGATGGACGTCCTCATGAACATCGTCACCTTCATCGTGGCCTTGCTGGTGACCCTGAGTTTCCCCTCAATCAGTGCTTCATCCAAAGGCTTGTCACTGTCTTACATGATTCAGGTAACTGCTGCGCAATGCTGGGCTTGGCCTGGAGGCTGTGGCATAGAATGCATCAGGGAGCCATGCTTTTGGAAGGATAACAAAACCCCAACTCAAATGGGTTTAAACAGTGAGAGCCCACACCATTCAAAGGTGAGGCCATCGTGTGGGCGCCAGGCACTGTCTGCCCTCCCCAGCATTGGCCTCCCTCACAGTAGCATAGCCGGGACCTGCAGCCTTGGGCTCTACAGTGGGGAGAAGACAGGAGCTGCTGAACAAGTGCCCTGAATTTTCTCTTGCTGCATAAATTTAGCCACTGCAGAGCTGATTGGTGGTTTGAGGGGACTGGGATGATTGGTTTCAGGTACCAGACTGAGGCACGTCCCATCCCAGCCTGCAGTCACACAGCCGGTGGAGAAGTGCAGTGGATGCTGGAGAGGCAAGCACCACGTCCCCGGCAGACAGTGGCTGTGCCACCCTTCTTGGCTGTTTCTTTGTTGTTATTTTGAGTAACAACAAAGATGAGCACAAGGCACTGACTGTGCTTAGCTTCAGGGGCTGAATTAATTACCTAATTAATTCATTTACTCCCCCATGGCACTTTGACACTGTTACAGTCCCCATTTTGCAGATGAGGAAACTGAGGCACAGAAGGACTGACGCCTGTCAAGTGTGAGAGCCGGGATTTGAACCCATGCCATGTGGGGCTCATGTCTGTTTAAATCTTGTTCCTTGATAAATACCTCATTCTTCTCTTTGGAAACTTTTCAGATGTAACCCTTATCCTTGGTGCCCCGGAACTTGAGGGCAATGGATTTGAATGTGGTTTTTTTCATATAGTCTGTTCAGAGCTGTGGGTTCTTTCGGATTGAAGGCAAATCTCTTTCTAGCTTGGAAAAAATTTCTTCTTTTTTCTCTTTTATTTCGTCAATTCCTCCTTGTCTGTTTTTTCTTTGAGTGTCTCCTGTTGGTTGATTATTGGATTTCTTACATCAATTCTCTATGTTTTTGTTTTATCTCAAAGTTTCCATCTTCTGTATTTTACTCTTTATTCTGGGAATTTTCCTTAGCTTTGACATTCAGCTATTTTTTAAATTTTTCATATAGTTTAATTTCACAAGCTCTTGTTTTCTGAGCTTTTGGGCAAGTTACTTTTTACATGGACTCAATACTTTTTTGAGTCTCTCTGAGGATATTAATTAAAAGTTGGAGATTTTCTTTTTTTCCCTCTTAAACTCTTCCTTGTCTGATAACTTTTTCACCCCCCAGACCCACCAGAGTCAGCTTTTCTTCTTATTTTTCAGTCTCTTGTTCTTTTATTCCACTGATTTTGTCTGTCTCTTGATCCACTTGTGTGTAAGAATGACGGACTGGTTGGATTTTCAGGGTTTCCTCTTTGTAGATGCCTCACTAGGTCCCTCCAGATGGGAATTTTAAGAACTATATGTGCGTGGGTGGTGAGGCCCGCTCCACTTCAGGACAGCAGCTGGGGAGCGGGCCTTCAGGGACCCAAATCCTAGGTTTAAAGGGGTCTTTATCTAGGGCACTATTCCGGGAGCCTCATTTGTCCCTGCATAGTTAATTCACAGTTTCTGTAGCGGAAATCACGCATGTGTGTCTGTGTGTGCACATGCATACTTGGGGGACAGTGTCCAGCTCCCTCAGGGTGGGAGGAGGAAGCACACTGGCACCTTCCTCTGTCTGGAGTAGTTGTGTACACACAGGCCAAAGATCAGCCAGCCTCTCTGTGGACCCCTTCCAACACCCGGAGCCTGCCTGGGTTCTGCCGGACAGAAGGCCCCGAAGCCCCTGCAGCACGTTCTGCTTCCATTTTCAGAAGCCCCCCTCCCCCCATCCTCTTCCACCCCCCTCTAATTCATGGTGCCTCTCTCCAGCCCCTTGTTGTTATAGGTCTATTCCTTCTTGAAATTTCTCTGATACCATTTTACTGGTACTTTGGGAAGGCAAAGGAGTAAAAATACATTCTCAGTACTCAAGTGGAAGTCCCTCAAGGGGACTTCCTTGGGTAGCCAGTTCCCCTTATTGATGGATATTTTAATTTGTTGTCTAGTAAAATATCCAACAGATGATGTTGAGCAGTTTCCCTTGATTGGTACAAGCAAAACAGCTTTCCCCAACTGAGGTCATACTTTGGGGAGGTATCACCCACTTTCCTTGAGATTGTTTTCAAACATTCCTGTAAGGTTGGAGGAGAATTTGTACATTAAGATCCATGGGAACACTGCTATCTAGCTGGCTTTGTGGCTTTATTGAGCATAAACCCCCCCCTTTGGAGAGCATAGAATCAAAATGACAGAGCTTCCTTGAGACCAGAGGAGACTCCCTGCCTGGATGAATGAGCAATTGGCATGAAGCCCCACAGCGTGGAGACCGCACTCTGGTGGGGGACAGGCACTGCTGGCCTGCACTGTGCTGGTGTGGGGATCCCAGCCCTGGGAGGGCCTCCCCAGCCTGTGGGAGCCAGTCCTGCAGGAACAAAATGCTTGTCCACTGCCCTGAGATGCGGCTGTGAACAGTCTGCAAGGGTCCCTGCCCTCCTGGAGCTCACCTTCTAACCAGCAGCTGGAGTAAATGTAGGAACACAAAAGCGGAGAGAAGGCTTCAGAAAGCATTTAGTGTTCTGAGTGACTGTGGGGTGGAAGAAGCAACTTGACACCCCATAGTCCAGGTGGGGAGGGGACTTCGTAGCTGGGACCCGAATGATAAAGAATCAGCCTGGGAGACTATAAGAAAGAGGGTTTTGGTCAGAGCGGGAGGGAGAGGCTGGGGGGGCGGTGGGCTTGGTGGGGCTGGGAAGGCAGCAGAAATGAGGTCAGGGTGTGCAGGGCAGGACCCGCGGTGCTGTGTGCGAGTCGAGGCAGCTGTACTGCCAGTGCTCCGGGAAGGGAGGGGCTTCTCATCCTCAGGGCTGTGGACTATGGCGCTGTCATTGTAGGCTGTTGAGCAGCAGACCCAGCCTCTACCCATGAGGTGCCAGTATCACTTTCCTTTCCCCAAACACCATGATTTTGACAACTGAGAATGTCTCTAGGCCAAATGTCCGTGGGAGCATCAGCACCCAGGCTGGGAGCTGTCATTCTGAGACGGGAGGGAAGGCCCCAGTGGAGGCCAGCTGAGGGGAGCGGCTAGCAGTGGGGGTGGCTGATTCACCTGGTGGGCCCCACTGTGTCCTTTCTGTTAAAGCCACTTGCTGGTTTGCCTGAGGGACTTGTCCTAAATGCCTCTGCTCACACGGTCTTCCTGAACCACCCTGCCAAGGTGACTCCCTAGCCCCAGCCCCTGTCCCACATCACCCACTTTACTGACACTCTTGTCATTCATCCCATCCATCTCCTAGAGGGCAAGCACCACACGTGCAGGGCCTTGTGCACAACCTTGAGCCCTGGGAGCCCGACCAGTGCCTGGCCCATCGCCGCTGCTCAGTGAATGATGTTCCCTACTGAATAGGACTGGTCCTGCCTCTAGCCCACTTGGTGACAGATACTTTGATTGACCCTCCCCCTCTTTCTGGGCAGACCAGTTGGCCCACTCCGGCCAGTCCAAGCCCAGGGCAGGCTAGAGGCTCAGGGATCTCCACACTCAGAAGCAGCCTCAGTCATGATGGAGGGGAGTTGTGTGTTTCCCATCTTGGCATGGGAAAACTCTGGGGTGCACTCCAGGCAGCCTCCCAGAGCCACCCAGGGGACTGCTCTCAGCTGCCCACAGCACAGCCTCTCGTGAACACAGCTGCGGCTGGCTGCCTTCTCCCTGCCTCGCTTCTCCCATCCCTGCTGGTACTTTCTGGGTTCATCCTCTGGTGGCTTAAAATGAGAGAAAGTCATTCTCTCACTGTTCTGGAGGTCAGGACTTCAAAGTCAAGGTGCTGGCAGGGCCACAGCCCCTCTGAAGCCTCCCGGGAAATGGTCCTCTTTTCTGGCTGCTGGTATCTGTGATGTTCCTCGGCATTTCTTGTCCCGCAGATGTGTCCTTCTGACACTGTTGCTGCCTTCACGTCATCCTCCTCCTCAGCC
Organism: Nycticebus coucang; assembly: GCF_027406575.1. Lineage (NCBI taxonomy): Eukaryota > Metazoa > Chordata > Mammalia > Primates > Lorisidae > Nycticebus > Nycticebus coucang. The sequence continues at coordinate 146,812,255 of NC_069781.1, read as the reverse complement.
TCTTCTAAGGACGCTTGTTGCTGTACTTGGGACCCACCACGTATTCCAGGATGATCTAAAGATCCGTAATTAAACTTGCAAAGATACTTTTTCCAAATGAGATAACTTCCCAGGCTCCAGAGACTGGACTGGACATATCTTTTGAGGGTGGGGGACATCCTTCCACCTGCCCTCACATACTACTTGCAGTCCACACTCAGGGTTGGCTTCTGGGGGTCCAGGCCTGAGGTGGGGTGACTTTAGCCTGCCACACACCCCGTCTGAGCCTGGACATTCTTACTTCTTGAGCACACAGGCTTGATGGCTTTCTGGTCTCTGATGGTGATGGGGGTTCTACTTGCTTCTTGGCCAAGGTGGCTGTGGTGGGGAAGTAGCTGAGATGCAGGCCCCGCCAGGTGGCAGCAAGGGGCTGATGCCCAGTCTCTCTGTGGCTCTTGAGGGGGAGGTGTGGGGAATTCCCACTGCTCAAAGAGGCGTGTGACAAGTGGTGCTGTGGGGGGATGATTCTTACCATCTGGAGTGCCAGGGAAAATGTAATTACCATTTGTTTCTAAATACAAAGGAAGTGTTTAAAGGCAAAACAGTCAACAGAAATATCTTTGCTTCTGGGTACTTGGCTGGGCCTGGGCCTCCTGCCTGTGTGGTGCTGTGAGGCAGGGAGGGGGCTCCCAAGGGCATGCCTTGGATGGGCAGCAGCTCTCAGACCCCGCAGGAGGCCAGGCTCTCACTGTCACCATGTCCCTCCCACAGCTCAGCGGGCTGCTCCAGGTGTGCATCCGGACAGGGGCAGAGACCCAAGCCAAGTTCACCTCCGTGGAGCTGCTGAGGGAGTATATTTTGGTAAGAAAGGAGTGTGTCAAAGAGGAGGGACAAGTTAATGCTGCCGGGATATAGGCAAGTATTTGCTCTTTTTAGCTGCAGAAGAGATGTTTTTAAAAGCTGAAATCTGACCAGTCACTCTTTTTCTTAAAACCTGTATTTATAATACAATTTAAAATCCTTGATGTTTAAATGAGAGTTTCATTAAAAATTTTTTTTTCCTTAAGGGCAGTTTCCATACACAGAAAAAGACAATTCAGTGGCTTACTTTAGATTCCAAACATTAATATTTGATTGATTAAAGTTGTAAATAAAAAAAGCCTAAAAACTTTTATATTCAACTTATAAATCTTGCTATTTTGAACAGAAGTCTAGCCAATTTTAGTAATGACCTTTAAGGGCTTTTGAACAGCATTTGGCTCTGCATACAAACTTAGTTAAACACTTCTAAACATTTTAAACTGCATTTTAAAATTTAATATATTCAATTTCCTTTTTAAGTACCACAATGATCTGATTTAACAAACAAACCTTACTGAGTTTGTATAAATTTAATAAATTAAACTTATAAATATAGTGAGCTTTAAGTTCTCATGACAGTTCCCACACCATATATAATCAGTAGGCTTTTAACTTAAAATCATGTTTAAAGCAGTTTTTAAATTACACATTGTTAATTATAATCTCAAGCCCAGATTCTATTAATATTATGAATACTTGAAATACCAAGTATGCAGACTTTTTAAACTAAAAATATTACTGTTAGTTTTCCTTCTCTTAAATATTTTTATTTTTAATTCTAAATCTTCTAGGGGTTAAAAACACTCACTCTCTAAGAATACAGTTTTCTCTCACCTAAATGAGCTTGTTACAGACCAGAGGTTTGAGCTGGTCGGCCACACTGATGTGGTACAAGGGATCCCTAGTTCTAGTTAACAGGGACTTTATAACTTAAGAGAAGGGGTTGGCCTTAAACTGATGCTGGCCGAGCTGCTCTGTTTCTTAACAGACTTTGCATTTCTTGGACTCTTAGGAAACTTAAATGTCTTTTCCTTGTAACTGTCAAGAGACCTCTGAACTTGACATTCTACATTCTTGTTGTCTTTCTACTTCTAGCACCGTGATGGTGCTTGTGGATGTTGAAATTGTATCTGGTTAAATCCTGCAAATCTCAAGGCTCTGCCTGGATCTGTCCCACGGCTTGAAGGCCACACTGCTGTTCTTTGCTTGTTCCTCTAAGTCTTGTCCCTCTATTTACTAAGCTCCAGCCACATGACTTTTCTTCCTATTTCTTAAATTGTCCAGCCATGTTCTGGCCTCAGGGCTGGTGCATTCACCATCCCCCTTCCTAGAAGGCTGCAGACAAGAATCCCAGCATTTCAGGTCTCAGCCAGTCATGTCCTCAAAGATGCCTCTTCCCCTGCCCACCACACAAATCACATTCTGCATTCAATGACAGTGCTAGGTTTCATTGTCTTTAGTTCTGATTTTGTTCTTGTTTATTATCTGATATACTCATTGGAATGTGAGTTCTTTGCACGCAGGGTCCCTCCTGGGCTGGTTCACCACCATGAACACCAATACCTAAAACCATGTGAATGAATGAATGAACGAGAAACAAGTGGCTATTTACCGGTTATTGATTATTCTTTTTCAGACCTGTATCCCTGAGTGCAGTCATCCCCTCACAGAGGGGACCTGTCCGCAGGACTGGCCCAGCCGTGGAGAGATAACCTTCAGAGATTATCAGATGAGATACAGAGACAGCACCCCCCTCGTCCTTGAGGGGCTGAACCTGAACATACAAAGTGGGCAGACAGTAGGGATTGTTGGGAGGACTGGTTCTGGTGAGGACAGGCTCTGCTTTTGTCTCTTTTGGGTTGTTTTCTTTGAATTTCTCCTGGATGTGCTGGTTGAACTGCACCAGAGAGTGATGTGTCAGATTGGTTGCCATCTTCCCTCAGCTCTCTACCGTAAATTAGGATTTTGGGTAAAATGGGAGTACAGACATGGAGCAAACACATCTCGGTTTTTGAATTAATTAAATGAGAATCACTCTGGTGAAACAAGGCCCAGAGGACAACTTATGTGCTATGGGCCCCTGCGGGGATGGGCAGGTTAATTGCATTAAGGCAGCCCATCCCCCTACCCCAACCCCAGGGAGGAATTTCTGTCTCACGTGGTGTGCAAAGAGTCATATGCATCACATTAAAAATTCCCTTAATTACATGCTTGGCTATCATGGAAGCACAAAACAATGTTTGACTTGTTTTTCTTGCTTTTGTCGTTCCCAGGAAAGTCGTCGTTGGGAATGGCCTTGTTCCGTCTGGTGGAGCCTGCCAGCGGCACCATCTTCATCGATGGGGTGGATGTCTGCACCGTGGCTCTGGAAGACCTCAGAACCAAGCTGACTGTGATCCCCCAGGATCCCGTCCTGTTTGTAGGTACAGTAAGGTAGCTGTTTTTGATCATTGTGCATTCCTATTTTTGGAAAGTGAAATCAGACTAAGAACTCTGATGTCCCTAGGACACGGCCGTTCCTTCTGAGGGCAGCAGTTTCCCAGGGTACTCACAAGCAGCTGGTGCCTTCTGAGCTGAGTCTGGGGAGGAGCTGGGGATTACTTGTACAGCAGGACCTCCACATCTGGCCACCTGCCTATACCAACCACCTCCTTAAGTTGACCTGCTTTTCATACACGGGACATGTACATATCAGTATAGGAGGCCTAGTTCCTTATGTTGACCACCTCTTGTAGGTTCACAGTTTGTTACAGTCCCTTGGATAGTCAACTTACAGTGTATGTATTAATAATAAACACATTATTAAACAACAAAGATACACACACACACATTGAGCAGGTGTCCAGTGGCTCTGGACAGCCCTCATCTGTGTCTGTGTCCCAGTGTCCAACAAGTTTAACAATGACCACTCTGAAAAGTGCTGCAGTTTGCACAAAAAGGAGTGGTTACCATACGTCCATGGCTGTTCCCGGGGAAATGCCTTAATTTGTTTCCATCATGGAATGAACGAAAACTGTTTCAAGTACAAGGGCAGTAGGTGCGGCCTCCCTGGGGCTCCACGTCCGTGTCAAGGCATAAGAGGAACCCATGGTCTCTCCAGGAGTGAGGTACAGTGCTGTCTATAATGACAGGGACATTGTCCCGTGGTGTGCAGATGAAGCAGGGGGACTGTATTTACTGTATTTTGAGTTGATCTGTATTTAGAGTTCATTGGATGAAAAAGACATTTTGCCTCTTGAATTGTTAGGCTCACCTCCTGCCCCGAGGGGCTCTGTCTCTCCAAGGTGCTGGGAGCTGCAGGTGTACCTCTCCCATGAAGGCTAAGGGAATGGAGAACCAGACTGAGCCACAAGCTCTCCTTTTCCCATTGCCAGGAATTTGTGTCACATCAAATTCACCCTGCTGCGCAGATTGCTGAGGGCCCCCAGGCTGTCTCTCAGTGCCTGGCTCACAGCTGCGTCTTGGCGCAGCTTCACACTGCCTGCCTGCCTCAGGGGTCTCAGCTCCAACGCAGAGCTGGGAGTCCTTGGGCTCGCAGCCTGAGGTCCGTATTTTACAGACCACCATTGGGACTGAGCACAGCTCCCAGAGGGCGGGGTCAGCACGTCCGCCTCCTGCCCCCCAGCTTGCTACAGAAAATCCGCCCCCGTCCATCCTCCTGTTCTTGGCAATGCAGCTGCTTCTCCTCTTCTTCATTGCAGGTACAACCTGGATCCCTTTGAAAGTCACACTGACGAGATGCTCTGGCAGGTTCTGGAGAGGACATTTATGAGAGACACGGTATGTCTTTGGGCTGCTCAGGACGAGCATGTTTCCCAGCACCACTGCCCTGGGTTCAAATCTGATGAGCACTTGGGCCAGCACTTGGCCAGGTTTATTTGTGGGCACTGTATGAATCACTGGAACACAATCCTTAGTCTTTATTGTTCAAAGCAACAGTAGGGCTGTGCTACAATCCTGTCAAGTTCTCTACACACAGCATCATCTGGGACTGATACTTTCACCCCTAATTTTAAAGATGCAGAAATGAAAGCTAAGGGAAGTAACATGTCCAGGCTAGTGAGTAGCAGAGTGGAGACTCGAACCCAAGCTCATCTGATTCTAGAGCAGGTGGAACACCCTTCTCCTGTGCCAGTGCACCTATCAGAGTGAGCCGCAGAAAGATGAGGGTGTGGAGTGTTCTGGGAATGGCAAGCATGTCTGGTTTAAAGGGACTGACCCATCTGTGAGGGGGATCGAGTCCCTTGGAACTGTGCCCCCGCTGAGGTCAGCAGGTGAGCGTGGCCACCTCTGCAGCCCAGACTGTGCTTTTCCAGGACGTGGAAAGAAAGTGAGCACCGCCCAAAGCCATGTGGATGTGTGGGCGTGCTGCCTAAGTCAGACCCTTCCTCAGTGACTAGAAAACTCTCCCATCCCATGTCTGTTTTGTCAGTGGAAATGGCGAGCCTGAAAGTCATTTCCACTTGTCTGCAGTTGTTCTCGGCAACTGCATGTGCACTGTTTGTTCTTGTTTGGTGAGTTGTATGCAAAGGTTCTATGAGTCACACTGTGATTTTAAATTATTAACGTCCACCTACTCCCTGGTCTCTCCTCGGTGCCTGTTTGCAATATTGAAATGATTGTTGTTTCACGCTTTCTTTTCCACAGTAAAATAAAGCCAGCTGATGAATGCAAGAGAAGGGGGCAATCAATACAGACGACGGAGGACAATTTTATAGATCATCAGCGTAAATGTGGCATTTTCTGTGTTTTATAGATAATGAAGCTCCCAGAAAAATTACAGGCAGAAGTCACAGCAAATGGAGAAAACTTCTCAGTAGGGGAACGCCAGCTGCTTTGTATGGCCCGAGCGCTTCTCCGTAATTCAAAAGTAAGAAAACAGCACGGAAAATGGATTGGTCAAATTTTGGATACTTCCTGCAGCGCCACTCAATCCAGGAGGTAGAGCCAGGCATTTTGTCTTTTAGCAAAGAGAACAACTGAGACATTTAAAAACCAATCACTTTTTCTCAAGACAAAGTTGTGAGGAGTAAAAATTGAAAAATAACAGCCATTTGCAGGCTAGTACCTGCCTCCCTGGAGCTCCCCCGGGGAGATCTCGTTTCTGCTTTCTCTCTGCTCTCCTAAGTGGCTTGAGTTTGAAAAATCTGCCTTTCAACTTTTTCGTTTTGTCCCAAAACAATTGATAAACCATACCCAGGATGCTTGAGGCCATAGGATGCTAGCCTATGTGAAATGTAAAGTTTGTAGCTGTGTTTCTTAGTGACTTAGCCAGCCTTACTTACCGGTTTCTGGAAGGGATTTCTGTATGGGCAGGGATCACTGCTGATTTGGACATCACATTCTCTGAGTCTTCATCCAAGGTACAGCCCACTGTGTGTGTTCTCTAGATGTGCTAATGTGGGGGGAAGGGAAGCACATGGACTTGGTGCCCACTGTGGCACTTGTCACTGCTGAGGCATGACCCCCTTCACATATGAGGGGCCGTGGCCTCAGGAAAGTTAAGTAACTCGGCCAAGGTCAAGCAGAGCGAAGGACTATGCATTAGTTGATTTTGTGCTGCTCAGGGAACACCTAAGTCTGGGCAATTTATAAGGAAAAGAGGTTTGAGTCAGGGTTCTACAGACTGTACCTGAAGCTTCGGGCTTCGGAGAGTTGGCAGGATGAGAGGGGGCAGGTGTATCACACGGTGAGAGAAGAAACAAGAGAGGGCGGAGGAGGTGCCAGGCTCCTGTGAACTAAAGAAGTGCGAACTCACTCATTATGAGGAGGAGGGTACCAAGCCATTTCTGAGGGATCCACCCCCATGACCCAAGCACCTCCCCCAGGCCTGCTGGGGATCAGATTTCAACGTGACCTTGGGTGGAGCCAAACATCCAACCTGATGTGCAAAATCACAGAGCTCTGTGATAGGTAATCCTTTCACAGCCCACCCCCTTGCAGTGACCCCATGATAGGCAGGTGATCCTCTTTCCACCCATCCCTCCCCTTGCGGAAGCCCTGTGATAGGCAGGTGATCCTCTCCCCGCCCACCCCACTCCGTGTACTGACCCCGTGATAGGCAGGGTGACCCTCTCCCAACCCACTCTGTGCAGTGGCCCATGATTGACAGGAGATCCTCTCCCCACCCACCCCGTGCAGTGGCCTGTGATAGGCGGGTGACCCTCTCCCCACCCACCCCGTGCAGTGGCCTGTGATAGGAGGGTGACCCTCTCTGCACCCACCCCGTGCAGTGGCCTGTGATAGGCACAATGATCCTCTCCCCACCCACCCCACCTTGTGATAGGCAGACCGATACTCATCCCCCACCCGATCTGGTGCCAGGTGACCATGTCCTTCCCGATAACCAGAATCTGTGAATATGTTACCTTGTATGGCAAAAGGGACTTTGCGGGTGTGATTGATTAAGGATCTTGAGATGGAGGATTATCCTTAGATGTGGGTGACTCTAGTGTGGTCACATAGTTTTTATATGACAGAGGCAGAAGATTCAGAAAGGAGATGTGATGCCAAGAAGGGCCACAGACCAAGGAATGCAGTGGCCTTCAGAAAAGGCAAGGAAATAGTTTATTCCCTAGAACCTGCAAAAGGAATGCTGCCCTGACAATGCTTGATTTTAGGACTTCTGACCTGGAATTGGAAGATAATGAATTTACACTGTTGAGTCTCTAAGTGTGTGGTAATTTGTCACAACAGCAGTAGGAAGTAAATATAAGTGCTGTTATTATGCCACATGGCAACGTATGTCAGCGCAGTAGATCAAGCTGTGCATGTACGTTTAGAATAGCCCACTTAAGAAGCGGAGTAAAGAATATACGGCCTTGTTTGCCCAGCAGATTCCGGGAGGAAGATGGAGGTGATGTGACGTTTCACAATGAATGCTTAGTTCCTTAATTTTCAGCTTTTCCTCCTCTTCTCTGTCCCCTAAACAGGACCAAGGCTATCTATCACCTTCCCTCTGGGTGCAGCTTTTCACAACATTCCTCCCTTGGCAGATCATTCTCCTGGATGAAGCCACGGCCTCCATGGACTCCAAGACTGACTCGCTTGTTCAAAGCACCATCAAGGACTCCTTCAAGGGCTGCACTGTGCTGACCATCGCCCACCGCCTAAGCACCGTTCTCAACTGCGACCGAGTCCTGGTCATGGAAAACGGGAAGGTGTGAAGCTGCTGTTGGCTCCACTCCTCAGAGGCTGAGGTGGTCTGGGCTTCACATTGGGTGGGTATTTTCTGACCATGTCATCTCTTCTCTGCCTTTCAGGTGATTGAGTTTGACAAACCTGAAGTGCTCGCGGAGAAGCCGGATTCAGCGTTTGCCATGCTACTAGCAGCAGAAGCAGGATTGTAGAGGTCCCCATGGCTGGTGTTGAAGAAGGGGGTTGTGTGAGCTGAGTAGGCTGAGTCTGCAGGAGGGGCTGTCATCTCAGCAGGCAGCCCTGGTCCCCAGCCCCTCCCTCTCACAGAGTCCAGGCCAAGCTGGGGCCAAGGCTGTGTCCCCACCTATGCAACCTCACCTCACTTGGCAGGCTGGGGTTGGTTCTGGGCGGTGAGCAGAAACCAACTGCTCACCTTCTAAAAACTGCCCTTCACTTTCTAAAGCCTGAAAGGTCTCTCATGTGTCCCCACCAATGCCACCTGAGCACCTGAGAATGGCCACATTGTAACTTTCAGTTAGAAACCAAAGGAAACAGAATGGGAAAATGCCTGAGGATAGAATTTGTAAACGTTTTCTTGCCTGTCATCAGAAGGGAAAAACAGCGGAGAGTTCTTCCCGTTTAACTCCTACTCACTTGCATCTGGACTGTGTGACAAGTGAGGACTGCACAGATCTGGAACATGAAAAGTCAATTACAATATTTGGGCAAATCATATTGTATGTTCCAATTGATCTATTAGACCAAGAAAACAAAAAGCCAGGGTTTCTTTATAAATAACATTTTTGTATCTTCTTTATTGGTCATTAAAATGCCGTAGGAAATTAAACTACCCCGAAATGTTGCCTTGCAATCATTTTACTAAAGACATTCCAACTTCTGTACTATTTCCTCTCTCAGACCCTCCTCACCCTCTCCTATGACTCTGTAATAAACTTTCATAGTCACTTCCCAGATGAGGCTTTCTTTCCAACTTCAAGATTTCCTCTGACGAATGCAGTAAAGGTGTATTCCCAGTAGACCCAGAAATGAGTGCTGCTAATTCATGGTGACATTTGAGAAGAAAAAATTAGAATAAGGCTGGTGGCCTCTTGCAAAGTATTTGCCCAGGGGCACATCACCAGCTCTCAGAGATCCTTCCATTCCTCAAGATTGAGGGCCCCTGTCAGGTTTCCAGCAAGGCTTCCTGGAGTTACCTTCCAGCTCCAGGACAGAGCTCAGGACAGTATGGTCAGTGGTGCACCCACTGGCCCCCTCCCTCCAGATCCTCCCAGGCGTGGAGGAAGATGGTGCTGCCCCTGGAAGCACTCTGGAAATACTTGTGGCATGTGTCATACAATATGTGTGACAGCATCCCATGAGCTCGTTCAAACACAGCTGGGAGCCTGTTGTGTTCCCTCTCTGGTGTGTCTGCGTGTTAAGGGCTTGCTTGGGAGAGGCTGAGATTTCTAGCAGACAAGCCGGCAGCCAGCATGTTGAGGCTTGGGCATGTCAGGTCTGCCCCTCACTCACCACTCTCCAGCTCTCCTCTGGCCAGGCCCGGGTAAGTGTCTATTAGACCAGACTCGAGGCAAGCACACCTGGCCCCAGGTGGAGCCCCCAGGCTGGCGAGTGTGCTGAAGCCCTGGCTCAGGCAGCTTGGGGGAGACCCTGTCATCAGCAGGGGTGCACGCTGGGAAGGATGCGGTCGGAAAGGACATGTGCCAGGGAGCTCTGTTCGTGGGCAGCTCTGTGCAAGCTTGGATCCCTCTGTGAAGGGACATGGTGGGTCTTACATGATCTGAAAAGATCCCTGTGGTGCGTGGATTCACAGCTCTGGAGCAGCTGCCCAAGCAGAGTGTAGTCATCACCTAAACAGTCATCACTGATGACTCCCCCAGTGCGCTAGCCAGCCCTGCCAGCCATGAGTGGCCAGCCCTGCCAGCCATGGGTAGCTTGTCCTGCCAGCGTGGGTGGACAGCCCTGCCACCATGGGTAGCCTGCCCTGCCATCCATGAGTGGCCAGCCCTGCCCCATGGGTAACCTGCTCGGCCAGCCATGAGTAGCCAGCCCTGCCAGCATGGGTAGCCAGCCTTGCCAGCCATGGGTAGCCGGCCTTCCCAGCCATGGGTAGCCAGCCCTGCCAGCGTGGGTAGCCAGCCCTGCTAGCCATGGGTAGCCAGCCCTGCCAGCCGTGGGTAGCCAGCCCTGCTAGCCATGGGTGGCCAGCCCTGCCAGTCGTGGGAACCTGTGGCAGCTGACTGGTAGGGGTGAGGTGGGGATTTGGAGAGCGCTTTATTTTCTACCAACTTGACACCAGCTGGCTAACTGGTCTGTAATTTCAAAGCGGCGTGCTGGGGAGGGCCAGGGCTAACCCACAGTGTTCCTGCAGCTCATCTGGATTCTGGATGCAGAGGAAGATGAGCCTCTGCCCACAGCCCTCCTGGCCCACACCCTCCTGGGCTTGCACTGGCAGCAGCGCATGCTGGCCTTGATCCTGAAATCTGTAGAGATCTGCATGTGACAGGCATCATGATGAGCACTTTTCCATGAATAATTTCACTGAAGCCTCACCTCACCCCATGAGATGCAAACGGGGGCTTGTTGAGGTTAGTAATTCAGCTGCTGATGCACAGGAAGGAGGGACAGAGATAGGACTTGTGTGTGACTTGAAGGACTCTGGTCCTAATTCTGCAGCAGAGCCCTCCCCCTGTATGACTCCTTCCCCTTGACCTGTTGCAGAGGCAGTGACAGCCATCGACATCGTACCTGAGGCAGTATGACTGCTGCGGGGGTTGCTGTGTGCACAGGCAGTGACATGAACAGCTCAGCAACACCCGAAGTGCCTGTGACATTGCAAGGACCACAGGGTGGGGGCAATATTTGCATCCAGGCAGGCTGACACTAAAATTTTTGCTTTTAAGTTCCATCTAACCCTGCTGGAAACCTGAGATTCTCCTGGTGGTTAAGGGCAGGGTTGTGAAGAGTGAAAGGGCTCAGGACAGACTCAGTTGTGCTCCAGGAATGGATGACCCTGTAGACCTCAGTGGTTTACTCCTTGTCCCCAGGATGCAGGAAAGCTGTGGCTGTGCATTTATTTACTCTGTGACCCAGGCTGCAGAGACCATCACCGGCCTTGAGGCAGAGAGCAGACAGACATGGTAATTAGATGGGATATGGCTATTTTCACCCACGTTTATTGGGGAAACAAATCACATGGTGGCTCTGAGTTCAACGGGTGGGCAGTGGTTATGGTGTGTTCTCCACTTACAAAGGAGGCCCACACGTGGCACACGGTCAAGCTTGCTCCTGCGGTAAGTTACATCTTCTTCCTCTATGGAGGGGCAAATATTTTTGAACAACACTGCAACCTACCATGGCCTGGCTTTGGATCTTGGTTCTGCCACTGAGCTGCTGTGTGATCTGGAGACTTCTCTGAGCCTCCACTTTCTAATCTGTAAAATTTGTGGTTTGAATTCAGTGATAAGGCCTTTTATTTTTTTACATCATTTCAATACATGAGAAAACAAAAAGGAGCTATGAAAACCATTTATAGACCACTAACAGTGGAATATAGGTGTTCAGAGAGAATTATAGCACCCTTTAAATAGAATTAAATATTTATTTATTTATTTTTATTGTTAAATCATAGCTGTGTACATTAGTGCAATCAAGGGGTACAATGTGCTGGTTTCATATACAATCTGAAATATTCTCATCAAACTGTTCAACGTAGCCTTCATGGCATTTTCTTAGTTATTGTATGTAGACATTTGTATTCTGCATTTAGTAAGTTTTGCCTGTACCCATTCTAAGATACACTATAGGTGTGGCCCCACCCATTACCCTCCCTCCACCATAACCTCCCTCCTCTCATCCCCTTCCTTGGCCCTTTCCCCATAGTCTTGTGCTATAGTTGGGTTATAGCCTTCATGTGAAAGCTATAATTTAGCTTCATAGTAGAGCTGAGTACATTGTATCCTTTTCCTTCCATTCCTGAGATACTTTGCTAAGAAGAAAATGTTCCAGCTACATCCATGTAAACACGAAAGAGGTAAAGTCTCCACCTTTCTTTAAGGCTGCATAATATTCCATGGTATACATGTACCACAATTTGCTAGCCCATTCGTGGGTCGATGGGAACTTGGGCTTCTTCCATGACTTAGCAATTATGAATTGGGCTGCAATAAACATTCTGGTACAGATATCTTTGTTATATTGTGACTTTTGGTCTTCTGGGTATAAACCTAGTAAAGGAATTATAGGATTGAAGGCAGGTCTATTTTTAGGTCTCTAAGTATTCTCCAAACATCCTTCCAGAAGGAACATATTAGTGTGCATTCCCACCAGCAGTGTAGAAGTGTGCCCTTTTCTCCACATCCATGCCAACATCTCTGGTTTTGGGATTTTGTTATGTGGGCTACTCTTACTGGGGTTAGGTGATATCTCAAAGTAGTTTTGATTTGCATTCCTCTGATGATTAAGGATGATGAGCTTTTTTTCATGTGTTTGTAGATTGTGCATCTGTCTTCTTTAGAGAAGTTTCTCTTCAAGTCCCTTGCCCACCCTGAGATGGGATCACTTGTTCTTTTCTTGCTAATACGTTTGAGTTCTCTGTGGATTCTGGTTATTAGACCTTAATTGGAGGTATAACCTGCAAATATTTTCTCCCATTCTGAGGGCTGTCTGCTTGCTTTACTTACTGTGTTCTTGGCTGTGCAGAAGCTTTTTAGTTTGATCAGGTCCCAGTAGTGTATTTTTGATACTGCTTCAATTGCCTGGGGAGTCCTCCTCATAAAATATTCACCCAGGCCAATTCCTTCAAGAGTTTTCCCTGCACTTTCTTCAAGTATTTTTATAGTTTCATGTCTTAAGTTTAAATCTTTTATCCAGTGAGAGTCTATCTTAGTTAATGGTGAAAGGTGTGGGTCCAGTTTCAGTCTTTTACAGATTGCCAGCCAGTTCACCCAGCACCATTTGTTAAATAGGGAATCTTTCCCCCACTGAATGTTTTTAATTGGCTTGTCAAAGATCAAATAATGGTAAGTAGCTGGGTTAATCTCTTGCTTCTCGAATCTGTTCCATACATCTACCTCTCTGTTTTTGTGCCAGGACCATGCTATCTTGCTCACTATCGATTTATAGTATAGTCTGAGGTCCAGTAGAGTGATTCCTCCTGCTTTGTTTTTATTGCTCAGCAATGTCTTGGCTATTCGAGTTTTTTCTGATTCCATATAAAACGAAGTATTACTTTTTCAAGATCTTTAAAATATGACAATGGAGCTTTAATAGGAATTGCATTAAAATTATATATTGCTTTGGGTAGTATAGACATTTTGACAATGTTGATTCTTCCCAGCAATGAGCATAGTATGTTTTTCCATTTGTTAACATCTTCAGCTATTTCTTTTCTTAAAGTTTCATAGTTCTCTTTGTAGAGATCTTTCACGTTCTTTGTTAGGTCTACTCCCAACTATTTCATCTTCTTTGGCATTACTGTGAAAGGAATAGAGTCCTTGACTGTTTTTTCAGCTTGGTTATCGTTGGTATATATAAAGGCTACAGATTTATGGGTGTTGATTTTGTAGCCTGAGACATTGCTGTATTCCTTGATCACATTAGTAGAATCCCTAATTTTTTCCAGATATACAATCATATCATCTGCGAAGAGTGAAAGTTTGATCTCTTCTGACCCTATATGGATACCCTTGATCGCCTTTTCTTCCCTGATTGCAATGGCTAAAACTTCCATTACAATGTTAAACCAGGCAACCTTGCCTGGTTCCTGATCTAAGTGGAAATGATTTCAATTTAACTCCATTCAATACGATATTGGCTGTGAGTTTGCTGTAGATGGCCTCTATTAGTTGAAGAAATGTCCCTTCTATACCAATTTTCTTAAGTGTTCTGATCATGAAGGGATGCTTTTTATTAAAAGCTTTTTCTGCATCAATTGAAAGAATCATATGGTCCTTATTTTTTAGTTTGTTTATGTGTTGAATTACATTTATAGATTTACGTATATTGAACCAGCCTTGAGAGCCTAGGATAAATCCCACTTGGTGATGGTGTATAATTTTTTCGATGTGTTGTTGGATTCTGTTTGTTAGGATCTTATTGAGTATTTTAGCATGAATATTCATTAGTGATATTGGTCTATAATTTTCTTTTCTTGTTGGGTCTTTCCCTGGTTTGGGGATCAAGGTGATGTTTGCTTCGTAGAATGTGTTGGGTAATATTCCTTCTTTTTCTATATTTTGGAAGAGGTTTAGTAGTATAGGTACTAGTTCTTCTTTAATGGTTTGGTAGAATTCTGATGTAAAGCCATCTGATCCTGGGCTTTTCTTTTTAGGAAAATTTTGTATAGTTGATGCTATTTCAGGCCTGTTCAACATTTCCACTTCATTCTGGCTAAGTCTTGGTAGGTGGCGTACTTCCAGGTACTGGTCGATTTCTTTCAGATTTTCATATATCTGAGAGTAGAGTTTCTTGTAGTATTCATTAAGGATTTTTTGAATTTCTGAGGGGTCTGTTGTTATTTCATCATTACCATTTCTGATTGATGAAATTAGAGATTTTACTCTTTTTTTCCTGGTTAGGTTGGCCAAAGGTTTATCTATTTTATTTATCTTTTCAAAAAACCAACTTTTGGATTTATTGATCTGCTGTATAATTCTTCTGTTTTCAATTTCATTTAGTTCTGCTCTGATTTTGGTTATTTCTTTTCTTCTTCTGGGTTTTGGGTTGGAGTGTTCTTCCTTCTACAGTTGCTTGAGATGTCCCCTTAAGTTATTAACTTCCTCTCTTTTCATTCTCTTGAGGAAGGCTTGCAGTGCTATAAATTTCCCTCTTAGGATTGCCTTTGCAGTATCCCAGAGGTTCTGGTAATTCGTGTCTTGTTTATTGTTTTGTTCCAAAAATTTGGTGATTTCCTTCTTAATCTTGTCTATAACCCATCTATCCTTCAGCATAAGGTTGTTTAGCTTCCATGTTCTTGTATGGGTATGCAGGTTCCTGTTGTTATTGAGTTCAACTTTTATTCCATGATGGTCTGAGAAGATGCAAGGAATAATTTCTATTATTTTAAATTTGCTGAGGTTAGATTTGTGGCCTAGGATGTGGTTGATTTTGGAGTATGTTCCATGGGCTGATGAGAAGAATGTGTATTCAGTTTTGTTGGGATGAAATGTTCTGTAGATGTTTGTTAAGTCCAGATGTTGAATGGTTGAGTTTAAATCTAAAATTTCTTCACTTAGCTTCTTTTTGGAGGATCTATCCAGCACTGCTAAAGGGGTGTTAAAATCTCCAACTACTATGGAAGTTGAGGAAATCAAGTTGCTCATGTCTGTTAGAGTTTCTCTTATAAATTGAGGTGCGTTGTGGTTGGGTGCATAAATATTAATAATTGAGATCTCATCATATTGAGTATTTTAACAAATACCACGTGTCCATCCTTATCCTCCTTATTTTGGTTGGTTTAAAGCCTATTGCGTCTGTGAACAGGATTGCAACGCCTGCTTTTCTCTGCTTTCCATTTGCCTGGAATATAGATGACCATCCCTTCACCTTGAGTCTATATCTGTCTTTTAATGTAAGATGCGATTCTTGTATGCAGCAGATATCTAGCTTGAGTTTTTGTATCCATTCAGCCAACCTGTGCCTCTTTAGAGGACAGTTTAAACCATTCACATTAATTGAGAATATTGATAAGCCTTTCGAAAGTCCAGTGGACATTTTTAATCCTTTTGCGACTGTGGAAGTTTTGAATTTGATCAAAATTTTCTGGGTGGGTTTACTTTTGTGGTGGAGGATTATGCTGGTCTTTATGGAGGATAGGTTTGAGAATATCCTGGAGAGCTGGTTTAGTTATGGCAAATTTCTTCAACATGTGAATGTCTTTGAAGTATTTAATTTATCTGTCATAAATGAAACTCAGTTTAGCTGGGTACAGGATCCTGGGTTGAAAGTTATTTTGTTTTAGGAGATTAAAAGTTGATGACCATTCTCTTCTAGCTTGAAAGGTTTCAGCAGAGAGATCTGCAGTTATTCTAATATTCTTCCCCTTGTAGGTAATGGTTTTCTTTTGTCTGACAGCTTTCAGAATTTTCTCCTTCATATTAACTTTAGTGAAATTGATTATGATGTGTCTGGGGGATGTCTTATTCGGGTTGAGTCATGCTGGAGTTTTGAAACTGTCTGCTATCTGAATTTCAGAATCTCTTGGCATGTCTGGAAAATTCTCCTTCATAATCTCCTGGAGAAGAGACTCTGTGCTTTGTGAAGCCACTTTGTCACTTTCAGGGATCCCTATAAGATGAATATTGGTTTTCTTCGAATTTCCCAGAGCTCTCTGAGAGACTGTTTTTGCCCTCCATTTCTCTTCCTCTTTGAGTGTTTGGGAGCGTCTGAAAGCTTAGTCTTCAATGTCAGAAATCCTTTCTTCTGCTTGCTCCATTCTGTTACTGAGGGATTCTACTGTGTTTCTCAGATCTTTGAGGATGCAACTTCTTGTCTCAATGTGTCAAAATCTTTGGTCATTTGGTCTTTGAATTTGTTGAATTCTTGAGATATCTTTTGGGTTACTGCTTGGAATTTTAATTCGATCTTATTTGCTATCCAGATTCTGAATTTGATTTCTGACATCTCAGCTATTAGTTTGTGCATGGGAACTTGTGCTGTGTCTGCCCCATTGATCCTTGGGGGAGTTGATCTATTCTGATTATTCATATTGCCAGAGTTTTTCTGTTGATTTCTCCTCAGGATTGTTTTTCACCATTGCCTCTAGCTGTCCTCAGAGTTGGGGAGGTGTCTCTCCAAGATTAGACCCCAGCAGGATTACTCTATTGTTGCTGGATCTTTGTAGGGAGTGACCCTATGTAGTGTCTCTGGGGCTGCCTGAGCTAGGGAGTTCTGGTTGTGGAAGCAGCTCTGGAGTGTGAGACACCCAGATCCAGCAACAGGGCAGAAGGTGGTGCACATGGTTCTGGGAGTGCCTGGTGCTTAGTGACTTTGGCCCAAGGCTCCAGCAGTCTCTGGCCAGAAGGGCTCTGCGCAGAGGCAGGGAGGGCTCCAGAGGGCACGCAGCTACCACTATCCCTGGCAAGACAAGTGGGCCAGTGTGGAGGCAGGGAGGATAGAGGAGGGAGGACGTGGGGGTGCGTGGCTTCTGCAGTTCCTGGTCAAGGCATATGGAGGACTGGCGGGTGCAGGCCGTAGGCGGGGTTCACGGCACAGCTCTTATGGAGGTCTGGGCAGCACCAAGCCCAGGAGTTTGAGGTTGCACTCTACCCAGGGCAACAGCCCGAGGCTCCAGTGTGCCAAAACCAGTCTTACTCTGCCCCTAAGGGTTAATGCTGTAAGGCAGCTCAGTCCCTGCCTTTAGACTGCTCAGTCACTAGGTTACTAGCTCCCGCCAGATCCTTGCTCTGGGACCCATAGGGCACATCTTGGTGGACAGTTCTCTCACAATGGCTCAGTGGCTTAGTCTGGGGCCCTAGACAATGCCCAAAGTTCTCCGTTTTCCTGCTCAAGCTCTCCCCAAGGCAGTTCAACTGAGTGCCAAGTCCAAAAACACCAAAACAGTTCACAGGTAAGGCGTTTCCGGTTTGCAGTCTCACTGCTGCTTGTACTTATGGTTGCCAGCAGGATTAGGTCGGTCAAACACATGCAAACACTTGCCAGTTTTCCACTGTTTTTGTCCTCCTCTTGGGGTCCAGAAGTCCCTTGCTGACTCCCTGTATCCTCAAAGGGATGATTATAGGCAGATCCCACCAGCCAGAGATGCCAGGAGTCTTATCTCCCCAGACTCACCATGCCCAGGTGCAGGGAAGCTGTTACTCGGCCACCATCTTGCTCCTAATTAAATATATATATATTTTTAATTATTTTTATATTTATTTATTTATTTATTTTTATTGTTGGGGATTCATTGAGGGTACAATAAGCCACTTACACTGATTGCAATTGTTAGGTAAAGTCCCTCTTGCAATCATGTCTTACCCCATGAAGGGTGACACACACTAAGGCCCCACACCACTCCCTCCATCCCTCTTTCTGCTTCCCCCCCCATAACCTTAATTGTCATTAATTGTCCTCATATCAAGATTGAGTACATAGGATTCATGCTTCTCCATTCTTGTGATGCTTTACTAAGAATAATGTCTTCCACTTCCATCCAGGTTAATAGGAAGGATGTAAAGTCTCCATTTTTTTTAATGGCTGAATAGTATTCCATGGTATACATATACCACAGCTTGTTAATCCATTCCTGGGTTGGTGGGCATTTAGGCTGTTTCCACATTTTGGTGATTGTAAATTGAGCTGCAATAAACAGTCTAGTACAAGTGTCCTTATGATAAAAGGATTTTTTTCCTTCTGGGTAGATGCCCAGTAATGGGATTGCAGGATCAAATGGGAGGTCTGGCTTGAGTGCTTTGAGGTGTCTCCATATTTCCTTCCAGAAAGGTTGTACTAGTTTGCAGTCCCACCAGCAGTGTAAAAGTGTTCCCTTCTCTCCACATCCACGCCAGCATCTGCAGTTTTGAGATTTTGTGATGTGGGCCATTCTCACTGGGGTTAGATGATATCTCAGAGTTGTTTTGATTTGCATTTCTCTAATATATACAGATGATGAACATTTTTTCATGTGTTTGTTAGCCATTCGTCTGTCATCTTTGGAGAAAGTTCTATTCATGTCTCTTGCCCATTGATATATGGGATTGTTGGCCTTTTTCATGTGGATTAATTTGAGTTCTCTATAGATACTAGTTATCAAGCTTTTGTCTGATTAAAAATACGTAAATATCCTTTCCCATTGTGCAGGTTGTCTCTTTGCTTTGGTTATTGTCTCCTTAGCTGTACAGAAGCTTTTCAGTTTAATGAAGTCCCATTTGTTTATTTTTGTTGTTGCAATTGCCATGGCAGTCTTCTTCATGAAGTCTTCCCCCAGGCCAATATCTTCCAGTGTTTTTCCTATGCTTTCTTGGAGGATTTTTATTGTTTCATGCCTTAAATTTAAGTCCTTTATCCATCTTGAATCAATTTTTGTGAGTGGGGAAAGGTGTGGGTCCAATTTCAGTCTTTTACATGTAGACATCCAGTTCTCCCAACACCATTTATTGAATAGGGAGTCTTTCCCCCAAGGTATGTTCTTCTTTGGTTTATCAAAGATTAGGTGGTTGTAAGATGTTAGTTTCATTTCTTGGTTTTCAATTTGATTCCAAGTGTCTATGTTTCTGTTTTTGTGCCAGTACCATGCTGTCTTGACCACTATGGCTTTGTTGTACAGACTAAAATCTGGTATGCTGATGCCCCCAGCTTTATTTTTATTACTAAGAACTGCCTTAGCTATACGGGGTTTTTTCCGGTTCCATACAAAACGCAGACTCATTTTTTACAAATCTTGAAAGTACGATGTAGGTACTTTGATAGGAATGGCATTGAATAGGTAGATTGCTTTGGGAAGTATAGACATTTTAACAATGTTGATTCTTTCAAGCCATGAGCATGGTACGTTCTTCTATTTGTTAATATCCTCTGCTATTTCCTTTCTGAGGATTTCATAGTTTTCCTTATAGAGGTCCTTCACCTCCTTCGTTAAGTATATTCCTAGGTATTTCATTTTCTTTGAAACTATGGTGAAGGGAGTTGTGTCCTTAATTAGCTTCTCATCTTCACTGTTATTGGTGTATACAAAGGCTACTGACTTGTGGACATTGATTTTATATCCTGAAACATTACTGTATTTTTTGATGACTTCTAGGAGTCTTGTGGTTGAGTCTTTGGGATTCTCTAAGTATAAGATCATGTCGTCAGCAAAGAGGGAGAGTTTGACCTCCTCTGCTCCCATTTGGATTCCCTTTATTTCCTTGTCTTGCCTAATTGTATTGGCTAGAACTTCCAGCACTATGTTGAATAGTAAAGGTGACAGAGGACAACCTTGTCTGGTTCCAGTTCTAAGAGGAAAAGCTTTCAGTTTTACTCCATTCAGTAAAATATTGGCTGTGGGTTTGTCATAGATAGCTTCAATCAGTTTTAGAATTGTGCCACCTATGCCTATACTCTTCAGTGTTCTAATTAGAAAAGGATGCTGGATTTTATCAAATGCTTTTTCTGCATCTATTGAGAGGATCATGTGATCTTTATTTTTGCCTCTGTTAATATGGTGGGTGGATAACGTTTATGCACTTGCGTATGTTAAACCAGCCTTGCATCCCTGGGATGAAGCCTACTTGATCATGATGAATGACTTTTTTGATGATAAGCTGTAATCTATTGGCTAGGATTTTGTTGAGAATTTTTGCATCTATATTCATGAGTGAGATTGGTCTGAAATTTTCCTTTTTGTTTGGGTCTTTTCCTGGTTTTGGTATCAGGGTTATGTTTGCTTCATAGAATGTGTTGGGGAAGATTCCTTCTTCCTCAATTTTTTGGAATAATTTCTGCAGTACAGGAATAAGCTCTTCCTTGAAGGTTTGATAGAATTCTGGTGTGAAGCTATCTGGACCAGGGCATTTTTTGGTTGGAAGATTTTTTATTGTTTCTTTGATCTCGGTGCTTGAAATTGGTCTGTTCAGGAGCTCTATTTCTTCCTGGCTGAGTCTAGGGAGAGGGTGTGATTCCAAATATTGATCCATTTCTTTCACGTTGTCAAATTTCTGGGCATAGCGTTTCTGGTAGTATTCAGAGATGATCTCTTGTCTCTCTATGGGATCAGTTGTTATTTCCCCTTTATCATTTCTGATTGAGGTGACTAGAGATTTTACTTTTCTATTCCTCGTTAGTCTGGCCAATGGTTTATCTATTTTATTTATTTTTTCAAAAAACCAACTCCTTGTTTCATTAATTTTCTGAATGATTCTTTTGTTTCCAATTTCATTGATCTCTGATTTGATTTTGGATATTTCTTTTCTTCTACTGAGTTTAGGCTTAGATTGTTCTTCTTTTTCCAATCCCGTAAGATCTCTTGTGAGATTGTTGATGTGCTCTCTTTCTGTTTTTCGAATGTAGGCATCTAAAGTGGTGAATTTTCCTCTCAAAACTGCTTTTGCAGTATCCCACAGGTTTTGGTAGCTTGTGTCTTCATTGTTGTTATGCTCAAGGAAGTTAATGATTTCCTGTTTTATTTCTTCCTGCACACATCTGTTATTCAACAGAACATTGTTTAATTTCCATGCCTTTGGGTGGGGTCGAGCATTTTTGTTAGAGTTGAGTTCCACCTTTAGTGCCTTATGGTCTGAGAAGATACAAGGTAAAATTTCAATTCTTTTGATTCTGTTGATATTTGTTTTGTGTCCCAGGATATGATCAATTTTGGAGAATGTTCCATGGGGTGATGAGAAGAATGTATATTCTTTATCTTTGGGGTGGAGTGTTCTATATGCGTCTATCAAGCATAGTTGTTCTAGGGTCTCATTTAAATCTCTTATATCTTTGTTTAATTTCTGTATAGAGGATCTGTCCAGCTCTGTAAGAGGAGTGTTAAAGTCCCCTGTTATGATGGTATTATCAGATATCATATTGCTCAGACTGAGTATCTTCAAGAATCTGGGAGCATTTAAATTGGGTGCATAAATATTTAGAATTGAAATGTCTTCTTGTTGTATTTTTCCCTTGACCAATATAAAGTGACCATCTTTGTCTTTTTTAACTTTAGTTGCTTTAAATCCACATGTATCTGAAAATAAGATTGCAACTCCTCTTTTCTTCTGAATTCCATTTGCCTGAAAAATTGTCTTCCAACCCTTGACTCGGAGCTTTAATTTGTCTTTTGAAGCCAGGTGTGTTTCTTGCAGACAGCAAATGGATGGCTTGTGTTTTTTAATCCAGTCAGCCAATCTATATCTCTTTAGTGGGGAATTCAAGCCATTAACATTTATTGAGATAATTGATAAGTGTGGTAGTATTCTATTTGTCTTATTTTGTGAGAGTCCATTGCTTAGTTTTATCTTTTGCATCAGTGTGGAGGTTAGGTTCTGTCCTTTGATTTCTGAGTTCTTACTTTGCTGCTGATCCATTGTGGTGGTCAGTGTGCAGAACAGGTTGAAGTATTTCCTGTAGAGCTGGTCTTGTTGTGGCATATTTCCTCAATGTTTGTATATCCGTAAATGATTTGATTTCTCTGTCAATTTTGAAGCTTAGCTTAGCAGGATACAGAATTCTGGGCTGAAAACTGTTCTGTTTGAGTGGATTAAAGGCAGACGACCATTGTCTTCTTGCTTGGAAAGTTTCATTAGAGAAGTCTGCGGTCACTCTGATGGATTTGCCCCTGTAGGTCAACTGGTGCTTACTCCTGGCAGCTTGCAGAATCTTTTCTTTTGTCTTGACTTTGGACAGGTTCATCACAATGTGTCTTGGGGAAGCTCGGTTAGAGTTGAGGTGACCTGGGGTCCGATATCCCTCTGAAAGCAGTGTGTCAGAATCTTTGGTGATGTTTGGGAAATTTTCTTTTATAATATTCTCTAGTATGGCTTCCATTCCTCTGGGGCATTCTTCTTCCCCTTCTGGAATTCCTATAACTCGTATGTTGGAACGCTTCATAAAGTCCCATATTTCTGACAGTGAACGTTCTGCTTTCTCTCTCTTCTTTTCTGCCTCTTTTACTGTCTGAGTTATCTCAAGAACTTTGTCTTCTACCTCTGAAATTCTTTCTTCTGCATGGTCTAACCTGTTGCTGATACTTTCCATTGCAACTTTAAGTTCCCTAATTGACTGTTTCAGTTCCTTCAGGTCTGCTATTTCCTTTTTATATTCTTCATATCGTTCATCTCTTATTTGATTCTGTTTTTGAATTTCCTTTTGGTTATTTTCCACTTTATTAGCAATTTCCTTCATTGTTTCCATCATTTCTTTCATTGTTTTCAACATGTGTATTCTAAATTCCCTTTCTGTCATTCCTAACATTTCTTTACAGGTGGAATCATCTGCAGTAGCTACCTCATGGTCCCTTGGTGGGGTTGTTCTAGACTGGTTCTTCATGTTGCCTGGAGTTTTCTGCTGATTCTTCCTCATGAGTGATTTCTTTTATCTGTTTCTTTGCCCTAATTTTCCTTTCACTTCCTCTTGCTCTTTAAGTTCTTGTGCCTGTGGACTAAGGATTACAGGACCAGAAGGGTGAGAAGGTTGAAGAGCAAAAAAGGGATGAAAGAAAGGAGGACCGAGTGATAAGAAAAAAAAAAAAGATAGAGAAAGGAGAGGGGGGTGGGTATAAGGAATATTGACAAAAAGAAGAGAGGCACAGAAAGAGGGAGACAGAGTAATATAGGTGTACAGTAGGGTACTTTGACACAACCTTAAAAAAAAACCCACCTTCTGGGGGTGCCCAGTTGGGTGGTTCCCTTGAGGTCAGCAGCTCTTTGCTTACCTGATCAGACACAGTAACCCACCTCCACCAAGTAGAGAGGAAAGACAAAAATGCTATTAATCAAACCAAAACAAGCAAACAGAAAACTTTACGGGGATAAAATTGGGTGAAAAACCAAATGATAGCGGTAGAAACACTAGCAAAAATGAAGTTGAAGTTATTAAAAAAGGCAGCAATGGGAAATTATAATTAAACTAGAAAAATTGAGAAAGAAAAAGGGATCTGTATGGAAAAGATTGAAATTAAAAAATGAAAGAACATCAACAACGTCAAAATAAACAAAAAAAACAACCAAACAAAAAAAAAAGAAAAAAATACACAACCAAAAACAAAGCAGTTTGTATATGTTATTGAATATTGTCTGGGCAACACGTGGTCTTCTGGGGTATGAGATGTTAATCACAGTTCTGATTCGACTGGAGGCTGTTGATTTCTCAAGCCCCAGCAGGTAGACACCCTAAATCTCTCTTCAGTCCACTTAAAGGCACTTCAAACTTATAAACTTGCTGAGCAGAAGCTTTCCCAGCTTTCTCGCTGGAATCACTGCTGAAGTGGCTATCCACTTAACCAGTGTGCCAAAACGGGTCTCACTCTGCCCCCGAGGGTTAGGGCTGCAAGGCGGCTCAGACCCCACCCTTAGGCTACTTGGTTGCTGGGTTACCGGCTCCCACCCATTTCTAGCTCTGGGACCCTGAGGGCGGAGCTTGCAGGGGCCAAACACTATTAGCTCCGTCTGGCTCAGTGGCTCAGACTGGGGCCCTAGACAACGGCCAAAGTTCTCTGCACTCCCGCTCAGGCCCTGCCCAAGGCAGTTCAACTCAGTGCCAAGTCCAAGGACACCAAAACAGTTCACAGGTAAGGCCTTTCTGGTTTGCAGTCTCGCTGCTACTGAACTTACAGTTGCGGGCGGGTTTAGATGGATTGAACACACGCGACCACTTGCCGGTTTTCCACTGTTTTAGTCCTCCTCTTGGGGTCTAGAAGTCTCTCGCTGACTCCCTGTATCCTCATAGGAGTGGTGATCGGCAGATCCCACCAGCCAGAGATGCCTGGAGTCCTATCTCCCCAGACTCACGGTGCCCAGATGCAAGGAAGCTGTTACTCGGCCGCCATCTTGCTCCGCCTCCCTAATTAAATATTTTTTAAAGTGTTAAATTAGTAAAGTAAGTTCAATAAAGTTTAACTAAATTTGAACTTAGTGTCACTTTTGCTTCTCCTTAGGAAATAATGGACTCTCTGGCATTTCATTCCCATCTGCCTTCGTGCCCCACTTTGCTGTGCTCAGGTTCAGCCTACTGGGTGATCCTATGTTTGAGGTTATGAACCAGGACCTCTTGAATATCCTTTGTTTGATGCCAACAGAGAATGGAATGAGCCATTTGCAAGCACTGTAGTTATAAATTAGGATCAAATTGCCTGTGACATATTTCAGAGTCAATTGTATCCTGAAGTTAATTTTGAGGATAGATGGTCTAGCTCAAGTGTGGACAAACTACAGGCCATAGGCCAAATCCCACCTTACACCTATTTTTGTAACTAAAATTTTATTAGAATACAACCATGCTCATTTGTTAATAATGCATTACCTAAGACAACTTGCAAATTCTAACAGAAGAGTTGAATGATTGTGACCAAATGTATATCCTCAAAGCCCCAAATATTACTGTCTTGGCCCTTCACAGAGAAGGTCTGCAGGCTCCTGGTTACCAGCATTGGTCTGTGAAATGATTCTCATGCAAGGGAGTCTGTTGCCTGTGGAAGTGGGTTCTGGAAGGTGGTCCCTCCCACTGTGCGGTCACTTTACGGTCATGGAGGAAGAGACAGAGGGTTGGAGCATAGGCACTGAGCTTCAAAGTCAACCTGGCTCTTGTCTCATTAGGATACCCTCTCCTCATCGTTAAGCTGGAGTGGGACCTGTTGTCACTTACAGCCCAAAGCATCATGAATGATGTGGAAGACTGGTGAGCTAATCCTCCCCGATGAAAAATGAACCTCAGTGTCCCACCCGGGAGTTGTACCATCTTCCTCCAACTTCACTGTGACCCAAATCAGCATTCATTCATCTCTAAGGGAGGGAGTTCCCAGTTCTCCTCTCTCCCCAAACCTTCATTCTATTTATGAATCCAACACTTCCTCTCCTTTTCTTCCTACTGCCTGAGTTCAGAAAAACTCAGATTTTGTTCTTGCTATTCAATAAAAAGATCTGAAATTGGCCTGGAATTGTTGGTAAAAATGTGAAATGTTCTTTGCTAAGAGCTAGAATTGCTCTGGCCAGTACAGCATGATTTAAAATGAATCGACAAATGCAAGAGTTCAGTTTGGGGTCAGATGGATGATCAAAGACATCACTTGGCTTTGGCCCTGTGTAGGAGGTCACCTGTGGGTGAGGCCAAATTAAGCACTAAAGTCTTTACATAAATGCTGATGTCCATGGAGAGGCCCTGCCTGGCTTCATGACATGCATGTCCACGGCTTCTGCTGAAAGCTGTCGCTCTGCTGGAACCAGCATTCAAGAGCCGGACCACGTCAGCGCTTACTGTTTTAGCACAAAACACAGCAGCAGCTGGGCTGACCTTGAGCCCCAGCTAAAGCCACTGGAGGGCTGGGCTGCCTCCTGCAAAAATCACACCCACAGAAACTATATCTTGCTTGTGCAATTGTTCTACATTGCTTTAATTTTTTTATTATAGTAATACATATATATATATTTAGTGCTACTGAAGTAGATACTTAAAATTGTTAAAATGGTAACATATACCATATACAACAGAAAACTTACCATTCTAACCATTGTAAGCACACAGTTCAGTGGTATTAAGGTCAAGGACGTTCATGTTGTTGTGCAACCATCACCACCATCCCCCTCCAGACATCTGTCATCTTCCCAAACCCAAACTCTGTACCCACGAAAACTCCTCATCTCCCTCTGACAAGCCCCTGGCAACACCATTCCACTTTCTGTCTTTATGGATTTGACCACTCAGGGTGTCTTATCTGAGTGGAATCACACAATTCAGTACAACTGCTGTAGGACCATCTCCCTATACAAGGAGACCTAATTTTCATAGATCAGACTTGCACCATGCATAGGTATCAGGGCAGTGGGCCTCATTCCTGACATTGACCACTTCTGTGCATTGACCAGTTTGCTGCAGTCCCAGGGTGGCCAACTTACAGAGGTTCTACTGTATTTGTCCTTTAGTGTCTGGCTTCTGTCACTTAGAATAATATCTGCAAGGTCTGTCAGAGTTTAATTCCCTTTTGAAGTTGTGCTAATAGGTGTTTTGATTTGGACATCCCTAATGACCAGTGGGGTGTGCACCTTCTCACGTGCTCACTGCATGAGCATAAGCATTTCTGT
The DNA here is from genome assembly GCF_027406575.1 of Nycticebus coucang. Classification (NCBI taxonomy): domain Eukaryota; kingdom Metazoa; phylum Chordata; class Mammalia; order Primates; family Lorisidae; genus Nycticebus; species Nycticebus coucang. The sequence goes on along the minus strand of NC_069781.1, from coordinate 146,785,559 downwards.
TAAAGAGGGACTTAGCTTAGCTTGCAAAGTTCCTTCTTTAATATAACGTTCTTGAATGGATACTCTCACTATGTCAAAACGGAGACTGTGATTATTAGCTATGGGCTAAGTACCTGGCAGGTTAATATATCACTAAATCTATAAAATCTTACACAGAGAAGTCTCGCATGCAGGAAGATTCCTCCTGTGTGCTCAGGGAAATGGTACACATTCCCCAGGTCACATGGATGGTAAGTGGAGGAAACTGGGTTCTTACCCTGGAGCGGCCCCATCATCCGATGCCTTCACTTTACAGATGAGGAAACTGAGGCCTGGAAAGCCTAAAACTGGTCCAAGTTCACCCAAAGAGTGAAAGGAGGGGGATTAGGATCCTGAGCACCAACTCGGGGCTGTGTCCATGATGCCACATTGAATCATACTGTTCTCCCAAAAGGAAGTAAAAATAATAGTTCTCTCCCCTCTCAGGAGCTTATCATATTATTGGAGAAATGACTTAAAAGTACCAAAGTACCTACAGGAAATCACCAGGGGATGGCGTGTGAGGTTGCGTTGAGCTCATTTGTTCACTTGGTGTTCTCAATATGCTTCAGTCTTTAGATCTTTTCTTCTATTGAAGAGGGAGGCGTGGATGAAGGTTAGAAACCTACAACGGTCCCTATGGGACAGGTATGGGCCGCCGGCAACAGGACTGGGAAAGCACTGTGCCTGGTTCCTGGGTGGGGACGGCACCCGCATACAGACCCTGAAGGGAAGGGAGCCTGCATGAGGGAGCAGACCAGCCACTGCCCAGGGCTGAGGGCTGAGGGCTGCTTGGGAATTGTCAGGCACTGCGCTGCCTGAATCTCCAAACACAGTTGGTGACTGCCTCGGTACAGATGGTGATGAGAACACTTTGCCGTAGAAACAGGGGAGGCACTTGGGAGGAGTCCATCAGCCATCAAGGGCGGATGGCCAAACACAAGTGGGGCCCCTGCGCAATTTTTGATAGAGACAAGAGCGAGGCCTTGTCTCTATCAAAAATAGAAAAATTAGCCAGGTGTGGTGGCAGACACCTGTTGTCCTAGCTACTTGGGAGGTTGAAGCAAGAGGATTGCTTGAGCCTGGGAGTCTGAGGTTGCTGTGAGCTATGACACTACAGCACTCTAACCTGGGTGACAATGAAACTGTGTCCAAAAAACCGCCCCAACTCAAACTCATCATTTCCAAGTTCTCAGCATCAGCTGGGGACCCCATGCACTCACTCTCAGCCTAGAGCAGGCATCCTCAAACTTTTAAACAGGGGGCCAATTCACTGTCCCTCAGACTGTTGGAGGGCCAGACTATAGTTATAAAAAAAAAAAACTATGACCAAATTCCTATGCACACTGCACACATCTTATTTTGAAGTAAAAAAACAAAACGGGAACAAATACAATCACACCTCTTCATGTGGCCCGCCTAAAGTCTAGGGAGCTCAGATGGTGCTGACTCACCAGGCATCTTCAGGGGTGGGCCTGGGACCTAGACCAGGCCCATCAGCGTGCCACAGCCCTGTGGTGTTGTGAGAGGCGTGGGCTGCACACGTGACCCAAGCTGGGCCCATCAGAATCAAATCTGAGACTTTAGCTAGAGCTAAGGGTAAAAAAATGAGTTCCCTTTCTTGGGTGGTGAGGGCCTTCGATGCCATTTTTGATGTCACAAGGAGAGAGTTTGCCTGAAGCCAACTCAGCCCAGGGAGGGGGGAAACGGCGTGTCATCTCCTGTGAGATGGTGCAGACTCCCATGGCCCCAGAGCATCCAAATCTCCAAGGTTCCAAAATGTCCCCACTGTGCCAGCCATGCTGTCTTGTGCCTCCAAAGGGGTGAAGGACCCTCACCAGACAGTCCAGCCCCCTCCCAGAGGGCCAGCCTGAGAGCCCGATGCTGGTTCACCAAGGATGCTTCCAAAGGGAGAAGAAAGCCATTTCAGTCTGAGCGGAAACACTGTCTAGCTCATTGGCGGTGCCTGTGCTTAGCATGATACAGGGCTGTCTCCAGGGAGACAGCATAAGAAGGGAACGGAATTGAAGCACCCTGCTGGTTGTCCCTGCAGAACCGGCTGCTCAGTCTGTTATGGGGAAGACCACACAGGAGTCTTGTGTTGATGTTTGTGCTGTTAGACTAGAGGACAAACAGTTTGAATTTTTTCACACTCCATGTCCTTGTAAAAGAGGCACCAAGGAGCTAGCGCTCTGCCAGGTGATGGCCAGTAGGAGGGACTACCCAGGAGGATGGGCCCTCCCCACACACTGGCCTGCTGCAGCCTTGACCTGGGACTTTCCAGCCTCCAGAGCTGTGAGCCAGACATTTCTGCTGTTTACAAACTGCCTTGACGTTTGTGACCCACCTGACGAAGACGAAGATACCGAGACCCAGGCAGGTCCAGTAACTTGTCCAAGGGTCTTGCATTTTTAAAGCACCATTAAATTTTTTCTGTGTTTTTACATCTTTAATCTCTTTTTATTATCACAACAGTTTCTTGAATTGGGATTATCATGTCTCATTTAGAAGTACAAAATAAAAACAAAACAAAACAAAACAAAACCCCAAAGCATAAGGAGTTGAAATAAATTGCCTGTAGTCAAACAATGATTCTCAGGTCAGTGTTTATTCCTAAAGTCACAGAACCTCAGAGTAGGAAGGAAATTTGGGCCCATGCAGTTCCAACCACTAATTTCTTCTTCTTTTTTTATTTTTTTTGAGACAGTCTCACTATGTCGCCCTGGGTAGGGTGCTATGATATCACCGCTCACAGCAACCTCAAACTCTTGGGCTTAATTGATTCTCTTACCTTAGCCTCTCAAGTAGCTTGGACTACAGGTGCCTGCCACAATGCCTAGCTGATTTTTGTTGTAGTTGCCATTGTTGTTTGGCAGGCCTGGGCTGGGTTTGAACCCACCAGCTCCAGTGTATTTGTCTGGTGCCCTAGCCGCTGAGCTACAGGCACCAAGCCCCAACCACTAATTTTTAACTGGAAAGAGACATAGGCTCAAAGCAGAGAGAGGTTTGCCTAAAAGCAAGCTGAGCAATTTGGGGTCTGGAGTCTTAATCTCCTCAGATTTTTTTTTTTTTTTTGAGACAGAGTCTCACTTTGTTGCCCTCAGTAGAGTGCTGTGATGTCATAATTCACAGCAACCTCAAACTCTTGGGCTCAGGCGATTCTCTCACCTCAGCCTCACAAGTAGCTGGGACTACACAATGCCCAGCTATTTTTTTAGAGACAGCACTCACTCTTGCTCAGGCTGGTCTTGAAACTGTGAGCTCAGGCAATCCATCCTCCTCGGCCTCCCACAGTGCTGGGTTTACAGGCGTGAGCCACCACATCTGGCCTTCTCAATTCTTTATTCCACCTGCTCCTCAGTGTGTGGATCTCTCTCTCTGTCCGTCTCTCTGTCTCTGTCACACACAAACACACACACCAGGGACTGCTCACTTCCACCCTCACCCACAACCCCCACCCCAGGATGGCCTCCCTGTAAATGCAGGAGTAGGGGGTCTGTCCTAGCCACAGTCACCGCTACTGAGCTAGGCAGTGCGTCAGCTCAAACTAGAATGCTTTATTTTCCCCTGGGAAGTGTCCTACGTATTTGAGGACTTTCAGGTTTCCCTGAAATTTTATGGGAAGAAAATCCAAGGAGAGAGGCAAGTGCATGATCAGGAGACCAGCAGCCCGTGGCATGGCAGGACTGCTGTCTTCTCCTGCCCCTCTGGACTGGGAAGCCTGATCAAGCAGGCAGTGGAGCAGCTACAGCCTCAGGTCCTGGGGACTCGGAAGAGCGCAGAGAAGACAGGATGCCTGCCTGGAAGGAGGCTGCAGACAGGTGAGTTCATAAGAGAAGAGAAAGAAGAACCCACAGAAACGAAAGCTCTCAATTGCACTAGAAGAGTAAGAAGAAAGCAAATCAGCAGAGGCAACGCGCTCTCCCCTCTTCCTTCCAAAAGCACATCCTGAGTTGAAAGTCTGTGCTCAAGTAGAAGTAATGAAGGCGATGGCATGGGAACACCTCGTATTAACAGACTCAATCAGAAAACAAATTAAAACGCTCTTCACAAATGAGTCCAAGCTGGGAGCAGAAAGAAGATGTGTAGGACAATGGGTGTAGGGGGAAGAGGAGCCAGGCAGGGGGAAAAATGATCACCAGAGTTATTTATTTGAAGCCCTTAGTGACAGCAACCTCAGCGATGAGCTCTCTGATTAAACTAAAACACGGGAACGTGGCAGTAATTCAAGGGATTGGTCCCAGGGAGGAGAATGAAGATGAGGGCAAAGGAGGACGTGAGAATTAGGAAAGTGAAGAGCATGTCGCTCCACACTAATAACCGAGCTGTGCGACTGTGAGCAAAGGAGAGTCCCAGGGCAGAGTCTCATGGGGAAGCCATGGGACATTGGTGGTGCAATGCCAGACAAGTGCTGCCTGCTGGCCCCTGTGACCTGTGCCACAGATGGAGGTCCCTCATGGTGGCAGGACCCACGGGAGGGGACTGGGCTCTGGACCAGTCCATTCTGGGCAGTGACAAGCATTTCCTAAGGCATCAGACCTCACGATCTCCTGTGAATTAATTGGATCTAGGGCCATGGGACCTCAGGCCAGACAGTGTGGTTTGGTGGCTGTCCCTCAGAGGTGCCTCTTTCCCTCTGGTGACAAAGAGGCAGAGCGAATGCTATTCCTACCTCTAGCAGGTTGATGGTCTCTAATCAAACATTCCAGCCACTTCTCCTCACCACTCCCCACCTCCTTGCTGTTGGGGGAGGGATTCTTGCAATTCCTTTGCAATTTTTGGTTCACCAAGGTGGAGGTAACAGTGTCAGCCAGGACTGACGTGTGGATGAGCCAGTGCAAAGCCCTCTACATGTCTCTTCCCTGGCTTCGGTCACAGATGGCATTTCAATGGCACTGCACCCCACCCTGAGCTCCAGAGTAAGTATGTGAAGGAGAATCTTCCCACCACGGGCTGACCTGAATGATGAGGTTGTAATGAGTGAGAAGTAAGTCTTTTGTTTTTGAGGTTTTGTTGCAGCAGGAGGCTGGTATGCTCTGACTTCCGTGCTATCTAACAGGCACCAGCCACTGTCCATGTTGACACCTGTGAAGGCATTGTGACATCAGTAAACCATCTTAGGATTAGATTATTTAAATTACACAAGCATTTACTGAGTAGCTACGAAGTTCCCAGCATCATGTTAGGCCCGGAAGCAACCGAGATGAACACGGTCCACGGTCTTTCCGTTTGCCCGGGAGGCAGGTTCATGGGTAATAGTAATGATAAAACGTAGGCAATTTTATAGTTTGGGGCTCAAAAGTGTCAGTGGGAAACTAGAGAGGTGACTGCTAGGAGCTCGGGGGCTTTGCAGGCTGTGTAGAGATACACCAAGTGGAGAAGGCTCACAGAGTGTGTAGGTCAGAGGACCGAGGGAAATCACTGCCTCCCCTTGCTTCTCCACTGGGCTAACTTCCCAATCTGTGTATCCTCTGAGATAGCTCAGGCCTTACCCCTCTCTGAGCCTTGCCCACTCCGCTTCCCTCTCATGCTCCGACGACCACACACAGGCCCTCCAGCTCTCGGCGGGGTGGCCCGGCTGCCTGCCTCTGCAGCACCCCGCCCCTTTCATCACCACATTTGGTGATTCTCGCGGCCTTGTCTGCCTGCCCGTGGTGGTGGAGCCTCTGGTCTGTAGCTTGCTCACACTACTTACTGGAAGAATTCATAGAAAAAGGCAAATAAAAACTGGAAATGTGAGCAATCCCATCAGACACAAGATTTCATCACAGATGTAAGGAAATTTGGGTTTTATCTGGCTCTGGCTTCTCAGTGGCAAAGGAAGATGGTGGCAGAAGGGAGAGGCTGCCCAACACAGGACTCTGGGTGCCTAGAGAAAGTGCAGCCCAGCTGGGTAAACAGCTGAGCTAGGAGAGAACCGAACTTTACTGTTCTTTTAAAAAAAGATTTAGTATTCTATTTTATGTATTTATTTTTTATTCCAGGTTAATCTGAGGGTACAAACAATTGGCCAAAATCTTTGATTTTATTAGGTACTGTTCCTCTAGTGGTTATGACCCACACTCAAAAGGTGTGCCAAACACCTCCACACCAGGCCCATTCCGCGGGAGCACTCCCCCATTCTTCTTAGTAAAGTATCACAAAAGAGGAAAACAATTATCCAATGTACTACAGGGGTCCTCAAACTATAGCCCGCAGGCCACATGAGGCCGTGTGATTGTATTTGTTCCCGTTTTGTTTTTTGACTTCAAAATAAGATATGTGCAGTGTGCATAGGAATTTGTTCATAGTTCTTTTTTAAACTATAGTCCGGCCCTCCAACGGTCTGAGGAACAGTGAACTGGCCCCTGTTTAAAATGTTTGAGGACCCCTGCTAGAATGAAGCCAGTAGATGACCTCATGCATGGCCACATAGGAGAAAAGCTCATTTAAATTCAAGCTGGGGGAGGAGTAACGAGGGAGGGAGACCGACCTTTAGAAGCAAAAGGAGGAAACACAGCCTGGTGCAGTGAGGTGGTGCTGGTCCCAGGAGCTGTCGACTCTGTCAGGTCATCAGCGGATGGGGTGCAGTGAGGTCGTGCTGGTCCCAGGAGCTGTTGGCTCTGTCAGGTCATCAGCGGATGGGGTGCACTGAGGTTGTACTGGTCCCAGGAGCTGTCGACTCTGTCGGGTCATCAGCGGATGGGCTATTGACCAGAAAACATCATTTCTCTTCCTTAGAACTCTAGTTTATCCAGGGGTCTCTCTAGCCTTCTGGGATTTTTGTTTATACATTTAAACATCTTAATAGTAAATTCCAAGGGTCACAGTTCTTACTGACATTTCCCCAGGCTGAATCAGCAAATGCCCCATGAGCCCTTGCCAGGGTGTGCTGGGCCTGCGTGCAGGGTGAGAGTCCGGCAGGGCCACTGTCTCAGGGCCCTCGAAGTGTGCTGGGTGCTGAGCAGGCCCAGCCATGTCAGCCAGCAGGGTGGGCCAGGCACTGGAGCTGGGCTGAGGCAGGGGAGGGCCAGAAGAGAGAAAAAAGATTTTTCCAAAGGATAGCAAGGACCAGTACCATGGAAGGCAACTTCTCTCCTCAAGTTCAAAGAGGAAGCTCAGGACCAAAAATGGTAGAACTGTTGAAAAGTCAGATGTTAAGAGAAAACTGGAGTGAAGTGGGCAAGGATGAAAAAAGAGAAAGAGTTAGGACAATGCTCTGTGGTCAGGCCTGGAGGCCCCAGAGCCCATTTCTCTGGCTGTTAGCCACAGCTTTCATGATGGGCAGGTGTGTTTAAAGGCTCAGGGTCTGGGTGTACAGCTGTGGAGTACTTTAAACCATGACTCACAAAACTGGGTCCCAAGATGATTTTTCAGGTGAGAACATCCACCCAGCAACGAAGAGTAATTTCAAAGCGAGCACCTCTGTCCTCAACTTATAGTTTTCAAACACCAAGGAGAAAGCATATAGGCCTCCACTGTTCTTAACACATCCTTGTTTTCTGTCTTGGCTGTTCTGCTCTTGGGCTGCAGCGGCTCTGGTCTTACTTTCTCCCCTGCCCACCCAGGAAAACTCGCTCCTCCTTCTGGGTATAAAGAGCCTGCCAAGTAGTGTCCTTCCCGGAGGGAGGATGGGACCAGCTGGGAGGATGGAGAACGCTCACTTTCTAAATGCTTTGTCTCGTCACACACAGGACAGGCCACCAAATGCCAAATATGAAGCCAGCAGAGGCCCCAGCGCCTGCCTTGAGGGGTGGGGGGAAGACAGCACTCCCTGAACCTGCTATGGGATGGTCTTAGGGGAGCGCCAGAAAGAACATTTCACGTCCTTGTTAGCGGCAAAGTCAAGTCTTCCAGTCCATGGCAAAATACAGAAGACATCTCCCCATGTCTCTGTGATGACTGGGTCCTAGCTATAGGTTTGGGCCAGTATTTCATGGTCAGCACCCTCCCTCCAGGCTCCCCCGACATCCTTAGCCGAGTTCATTATGTGCCTGTGGTTTGATAGCAGGGTACACTTCAGATTTTCCACCTACAGAATGATTCTGTTTATAACACTGCAGGCACTGTATTGCTCCACTACTTCTCTGTCCTGAAATCAATCCCGCGTAAGCCAAGTTGTTGAGAAAACATCCCCAGCCATTTTCCATTCACCTCAAATGGTGAATTTCCTGACAAAATTGTCCAACCCTGGAACCTTATGGCTTGAGGAGATTGGCACCATTCCTTACAGATAGAGACAAAACAGGAGGTTCATTTCTCGCAAGCACCTAAAATATAATTTTTTAGTGTAGCGTGAATCTGCTGGGGATTAGCTTTAATCCACACACATGCATGAGGTGTGAGAAGTGGAACTCAGAGCAGGCCGTGCCGGCGGTGAGTCTGCGGGACACCCACACTGCCAATCCCCGCAGACTGCGCCTCTGGGAGGGCTCTGCCCCGGGGAGGCCTGGCTCCACGTCCTTTGAGCTGGCTGAATATTCCCACTACACAGCTTTCTTGCCCCACACCAGGATCATCCATCCTTCCCTTGACTTCTGCTGCCTCTCAAGCGCTCTGTGACAGGTCTGTGTCCTGTGAGGCAGTAGAACAGTGTTTCCCAAAGAGTGTTCTCTGGAACAGAGCCCAGGTTTCTCAAGATGGACCATGAAGAAAGGTCAAATGAACTTGGGAAGGGCCTCAGACTGTAGCCCTTGCCTGGGGATTTGCATGCCAATCAGCTGTGTCCTAGTATGGGTTCTCCAAGAGCATTTGCTGAAGCAAAGATTTCTGTTTCCCGAAAGATACAGGAAAAGAGACAAGGTTGCTATAGAGAACCGGTCACCACTGTGCGCTGGGGCTTGCTCCTGCGGGGAGGCCCTGGCAGCCAGTTAGCACACGTGGCCGCAGCGCAGTGGGTGGAGCTGCGGCAGTCACACACCCACTTCTGTCCCCCTTTGGTTGAGGGCTGCTTCCAGGGTGTGTTAATTCCTTGACACTTCTTGTTTACCTTGGGTGGGCAAACTGGTTTCCAAGGGCCAGACAGAGCCCTCAAGTAAAGAAATGTGGGTGTTGATGCTGCACTTGGGACCCTGACTGCCACTGCCAAAGCCTATTAAGCCAGTATTTTCAAAACATATTTGACCACAGAACTTTCTTTTTTATTTTTCAAAGAATGTCAATTCATACCCTGGGACAAATTTTGGGTGCACCTGCCCAATACTTAGCAGGAAGTCATCTAAAACCAAAAGCTGGAAGTATGGAGCTTGTGTTAGAAGAAGAACTGGGGGTTTGAGCCAGGATAAGGGAAGATGAGGATGACACCTGAGTCTGTGAAATGCTGTCAGGCAGGGCACAGGCCAGCCCTCCCCTTCCTGCAGCTGGTGGGCTGGTTTGGGGCAGGGAAGGGAAAGAATCCCCAGTGACAGGGCCAACACCCACGGGATGCAGGGACTCTGAACATCTCAGCAGAGGAGTGTTCCAGCCGTATTGGGGATTGTGTGTGTGTGTGTGAGTGTGTGTTTAGAGATAGAGGGAGGATACCTTTGATAGAAGGCTGGGTATTCTGGCTCTGAGACTGCGTGGTTTTAAACTCTTTTGCTCCTCCTTATAGATTTGGGGGCAGGAGGTGGGGAGACGGCAGACTGCTTCCCCTTCCATCTCTGTGCCCACTGGCATCTCCAGTGCTGGCCTTGACTCAGCTCCCCAGGAGGTCCCTGGCATGACTAAGTTTCTGCTAGAAGGCTCCAGCTCCTGAACTTCAAACAAATGATTAAGATTCACTTCTACTTATAAACTAAATACAGTAGAACTTCTGCAAGTTGACCCCCCCCAAGGGCCTGTAACAAACTACTCAACTTACAGAGGTGGTCACCAGAAGAAACTAGGTTCAGTGTCCTGATATGTACAGTGGTGCATGTCCAGTCTATGAAAATTAGGTCAACTGGCTTTGTGCCCATAGCTCAGTGGTTAGGGTGTCAGCCACATACACCAGGGCTGGTGGGTTCAAGCCTGGCCTGGGCCTGCTAAACAACAATAACAACAACAACAACAACAACATAGCTGGGTGTTGTGGCGGACACCTATATTGCTGCCACAACTTGGGAGGCTGAGGCAAGAGAATCGCTTCAGCCCAAGAGTTTGAGGTTGCTTTGAGCTGTGATGCCACAGCACTTTACCAAGGGCGATATAGACTCTGTCTTAAAAAAAAAGAAAATCAGGTCAACTTAAGGAGGTGGTCAGTGCAGGGAGGTGGTCAGCTGTACTGGTTCTGCTATATTTCATTTGCTCAGTGGCCCCACTGGGCCCCCTTTATGTGTTGCCTACTGGCTTAGGGGAAAGCCACCCTTGTCCCAGAACTGGGTGGGAAAAGCGTAAGGTAGAGTAGAGGTCCAAGGTCCTGAAGTCTTCTCCTGGGCTGGCCAGGGCCATGCTCTTCCTTTCTTTATCACTGTGTGAAAACGGCGCCTGTGGCTCAGCGGGTAGGGCGCCGGTCCCATATGCCGGAGGTGGCGGGTTCAAACCCAGCCCCGGCCAAATAAAAAAAAAAAAAAAAAAAAAAAAAAAAAGAAACTCAGGCTGTGCCGAGATCCCCCCACTGAGAGCTTGCCTGAGGCAGGCAGCTCCTCAGGCTGTTAACTCAGAATGTTGTACTTCTCCGTTGATAAGAAACAATAGTTGTCCTTTGTTCAAAGAGTCAGAAAAATGAATTAGCCCCTTGAGAACCTACAGATTTGTTTTAATCTTCCAAAGATGTGTAGAGAACATGGAAAAAAATCCCCGATTAATAATAAAAAGAACTGAAGCACTTGCCAGATTAAAAAAAAAAAGAAGAAAGAAACCAGCAAATCCACCACCTCGGCAGCCTGTCCTTCCTGTCGTCTGCAGCACTATGGCGCCGACAGGACGGCCCTGGCTGTGCAGTGCGGCTCAGGACCCTTCCAACTCAGCTTACCCAGTGTCTTCTGACACTTCCCAGATGAGAAACACCCTTCTGAATTTTAAATTTACCAGGGACACAATTCTGTGCTGGCAAATCAGTGCGTCAGGAAGTGGGGAAGGAGTGATGCTTCTCAACCACCTGTCTTCCACTCCATGTCACAGCAAACTACACTCCTCAGACACCCCCTCCTCCCCATGCTCCTTGGGTAGAATGAGGGCAAGGGGAATTCCCAGGCACCTCCCCATTTCTCTCTGCCTACTCTGGTTCCCTGGCCTTGGTTTTGGCTCCCGCCTGATATGCCTTGCTCCTTGCCCCAGGTTCTTCCCAGGGGCTGTCACCTGCCGGGGGCTCAGCTCCTGCAGCAGGCGTGGCTCTGGTCACAGGGCACCCTCTCCCTACTGACCTCCCAGACCATCTGGACGCGGGGCACCCTCTGCCTACTGTCCTCCCAGTCCGTTCGGATGCAGGGTACCCTCTCCGTACTGTCCTCCAAGCCCGTCTGGACGCGGGGCACCCTTATCCCTACTGTACTCCAGCCCGTCTGAACATGGGGCACCCTATCCCTACTGTCCTCCGGCCCGTCTGAACGTGGGGCACCCTATCCCTACTGTCCTCCCAGACCGTCTGGACGTGGGGCACCCTATCCCTACTGTCCTCCCAGCCTGCAGGGGACAATTGCTTCCTTGGCTGCTGGTTTCCAGCTCCCTCACTGTCCTCTGCTTGGCTTCTTGGCCCCTGTGTTGTTAGTATCACCAACTCCCCTTCTTAAACTGCTTCTGATCGGAAGACCTGGAGTGACTTGCCTTTCTGGCTGGATTCTGATCTGGTCTGTCCAGTGGGTTGGAGACAAAAAAAAAAAAAAAATCCCTATTACCCTTCATGGGCCAATGAAATGAGAAGCTGGTTCCTTAATTGAATGTGGTGAACAGGTACCTGGCTGTGGGGAGTGAGAATTTGGGGCCACAGTTCCCACAAACCCACTCTCAGGCCCCACTGGAGCCTTATAATCACTCACCATCATTATCTAATTTTACAAGTATGGAAACTGCAGTCCAGAGAGGTGAGAGCAATAGGCAAAGGTCAGATGAATGGGGTTCAAGCTCAGGCTGCCTGACTACGGACTTGTGCTCCTGACCACTACGATACTCTGATCCTTTGGCTTGCTCTCCATGTGGCCCACAAATCAAGAGCTCCCCAAGGGCCTCTGTTTGGGATCTATTCAGATCTGTCCTGGTTTCTTTGGGCTTTAAATGGGAGTTGGGCTAACACAGAAGGGAAAGCTGTCCTCAAGTGCTGCACCTATTTGACGTCTGCCCAAGATAGATCCCAGCTCAGATCCACTGTGAACAGTAGACACTGCCCCAGTCCTGGATGTTGGGCCCGTGGGGATCCCTTTTTGGGTAAGGTGCCGTCCCCAGTCCTCCCCCTTTCCTAGCCACAAGAATACTCCGAAGGAGGGCAGTGCCTGTGGCTCAAAGGAGTAGGGCGCTGGCCCCATATGCTAGAGGTGGTGGTTTCAAACCAGGCCCTGGCCAAAAAAAAAAAGAAAAAAGGGAATACTCCGAAGGGTTTGCAGGGCGCAGACGGGGGTTGGAGTGTTTCCGGTCATAGAACAGGGCACCGCTCAACACGCCACACGAGGACAGGGCTGCGATTCTGCTTCATTAGAGACAACTACTGATGTGAACTTTTCTTCCAAGAATGTTTTAGGCCATAGATTAGAAGACTATGTTCTTACCCATTCCCCGGGAGCCAGGCCTCATTAAGAAAGAACTTAGTTGTGTCCAAAAGTTCTTCACAATATCAAATTAACTAAGCTTTTTATGAACTGTGGCCTTTGGAATGAGGAGGAACTGGGTTATTCCCAGTGAGTCTGCTCCACTGATGCAGGAAGCCTGCTGCCCTGCAGAGTCCTGCCTACAGTAACCGGAAAGGCACGAGCAGCACTAGTTAGGGAAGCAGAGGACTGGCGAGACTTGAATCAGGTGGGCTGCCCGGCTTTCTTATTGGGGAGCCCCTGCCGGCTGCCCAGACAACAGACGCCAGAGGGGATTTGCCTCATTGTCACGATCAACACTGTCATCCTCTGCTGCGTCACCTCAGCCCTGAGTGGCACTTACTAACTCTTCTGGGTCAGCCACCTTGTTAATGTCAGCAAAATTTATTTGGGTAATTGTTTGGGCCACATCTGTGAATCAGTGAAACATCCATCCACTCTGGGAGGCCAAGGTGGGTAGAACCCTTGAGCTCAGGAGTTCAAGAACAGCTTGAGCAAGAGTGAGACCCTGACTCTACTAAAAAAAATGGAAAAACTAGCTGTGTGTAGTGGCTCATGGCTGTAGTCCCAGCTACTCAGGAGGCTGAGGCAGGAGGATCAGTCAAGCCCAAGAGTTTGAGGTGGTTGTGAGCTATGATGACACCATGGCCCTCTACCTGGGGTGATAGAGGAGTGAGACTCTGTCTCAAAAAAGAAAATAAAACATCCATTAACCACTTTCTGGATGTCTATGGTATGCTAAGCCACTGATTCTCAAGCCTGGCTGCATGTTAGAATCATCAGGAAAGATTTAAAATATGACAATGCCTGGGCCTCACATCAGACTGACTACACCCAAATCTCTGGCCATGGGATGTGGCATTTGTGCTTTAAAAGCTCTGCTGGAGACTCTAATGTGTGGCCAGTGCCGAGAAGACCCTCAGTAAGAAATGTGCTGAGACCACAGCGGGAATAAGAGAACAGCCCACTCCTGACCTGGGCGCCTCCTGCCCAGGAGGCGGTGAGACGCAGGTAAATAGCCATGTGCTGAGTGTGCTAAGTAATGACACAAGATCGCAACTCAAGGCACCCAGCGCTTCACATAAGACAGCAGTGTTTCAAAGTAGCACATAACTGACAGAAATCACCAGATGAGCAGAAGGGACAAGAGTTCAGAAAGTAGGGAGCGGAGAGCATTGGAAATTGAGAAGGGGCCTAAAACACAGAGAGCAGCTGGGTCGTTCTAAGCAGAAATGGTTTCTGTAGTTCTAGAAGAGCAGATTCAACTTGTTATTTTCTGGGAGTAGTAGATAAATCAGGACCAAAGGAAATGGCGCATCAGTGAGAGAGAAAAAAAGGTAGGTTATGGATATGTTAATTTCCTTGACGGTAGTCGCTATTTTACTACGTACATGTGAATCAAAACACCATGTTGTACACCTTAAATATAGACAACTTTTTAAAAAGATAAATTGTGGGCTAAATTGATAAGATTGCCAGCTAAGGTGTTTGGCTTCTATCCTGTCAGAGGAGCTGGTAATTTCTGAGCAGGAGAGGGACAAGAGGCAAAGAATTTTTATTCATTTATTTTTTTGAGACAGACTCTCACTCTGTTGCCCAGGCTAGAGTCCCGTGGCTCAGACTAAGTCACAGCAACCTCAAACTCCTGGGCTCCAGTGATCCTCCTGCCTCAGCCTCCCAAGTAGCTGGGACTACAGGCTCCCACCACAGCACCTGGCTAATTTTTTTATTTTGGTAGAGACAAGATCTTGCTTCTGCTCAGGTCTGGAAGTCCTGAGCTTAAGGGATCCTCCCACCTTCGCCTCCCAGAGTGCTCGGATTACACCTTGCCTGGCCAAAAAAGTTTTTATTTTCACTGGGCATTTGTATGAACAGTCAGCCCTCTGTATGTGAGGAGGATTGGCTCCCGGATCCCCGGCGTGTCAAAATACGCACACACTCAAGCCCTGCAGTGGCTGTGAGGGGCCGCCCCGACGGTGGGTTTCACATCCTTCCTGTACTCTCTTTTCTGATATGCATTTGTCTGAAGAAAAATGTGCATATAAGTGGACAAGCCCAGATTGGTAGGGTGGCTCACAAGGGAGGCCGAGGTGGGTGGATTGCCTGAGCTCAGGAGTTCAAGACCAGCCTGAGTAAGAGCAAGACCTGTCTCTAAAAACAGCTGGACGTTGTGCAGGGGCCTGTAGTCCCAGCTACTTGGAAGGCTGAGGCCCAGGAGTTTGAGGTTGCTGTGAGCTGTGATACCAGGGCACTCTACTTAGGGTGACAAGTGATACCCTGTTTCAAAAAAAAAAGGTGGGGGGACAAGCTCAGTTCAAGCCCATGTTGTTCAAGGGTCAACCATATAATATAATGAAATGTAGTAAGAACTGGAGTAGAAGGAAGGGCCTGGGGAAAGAGAGGGCACGCAGGTGGCTGTTGTGTCACCTCAGGAGCAAGAATTTTAAGTAAAATGGGCTGTGTTGAGAGATGCTCTGGAGAAGAGTTCCTGATTTGCTGCCTAATGGGCAGGGGGCTATTCACCACACACAGAAGGGTAGCTGGCTTGGTACAGGAAAGGGTCAAGGCGTTGGAAAAAATTAAGCCATGGGACCCTGGGGTCAGTCCCTTTACTAAAAAATGAGCTGAGACTCTGGGATTCCATTTCTTCAGCTGCCTTGTGTGTTAACTGGGATGGTTAGAAATAATATTAGAAAGAGTGATGCCTACACAAAGTAAAGGCATTACATAGAGCAATAGTGGCATTATTTTTAGTATCATTTTGGAACATAGGCCATGTTTGGAGGGATGAAGGTCAGGGAATGTGTTAAGTTTTAAAAGGCAACAGATTTGTATAATTGGAAGAGAAACTATAGTTTGAGTAGAGTTTCGGACCTGTTGTTGGATATCTGGAGTGAGATGTCCAGTGGCATGGGAAACATGGGTTCAGTGCTAAAGCGAGGTCCCGAGATGAAGACACCAGGGTTACACACTGGGAAGTGACTGCAGAAACTCAGGGAGGTGCACGAGCTTGCTCAGGCAACGCATGTGGCATAAGGAGAGAGGACGTTTAGGTAGGTTTTATATCAGTCAGGACTCTGGTTGCAAGTGACAGAAAGAATCTTAACTGGCTTTAGCTAAAAAAAAAAAAAATGCAGGAGGGAGGAATGTTTACTGACTCAAAATAACCAAAATACAGCAACATGTACAGTTTCACACATGGCTACGTGGCTGAATCCAGGTGCTCAGAACAAGCAGTGAGCACCGTGAGGATTCCTCGCTCTGCTCCCTTCCGGATGGCTTCACTCTCAGGCATTCTGTCCCCACATTGTGGCAAAGGTGGTCCCCAAGCTTCATTCTGTCAGCTTAAACATCTCAGCAGAAAGGAGACAAGTCTTTCCAGCAGGCCAAAGCCCTCCTTCCTGCAACCTATTTTTTGTGACTGAAGCCCATTTATTTATGTATTATCTCCGGCTGCTTTGGGGCAGAGCTGTACTTACTGTAGAGACCATATGGCCTGCAAAGCCTAAAATATTTACTATTTGGTCCTGCACAGAGAAAGTCTGCCAGCCCTGGCACTAGAAGCTGCATCCGTAAGAGCAGAGATTTTTGTCTGTTATGGTCACTGCTCTAGTGGCCCCAGTGCTGTCAAAATGCCAGGCAGAGAAGGTCACACTCAGTCGGTACATGTGCAATGACCAGGGAAGGAGAGGTGGACGCGGGAGAGGCAGGGACCAGACGCCTGACACTGAGCCATAAGGAGCATCCTACAGTCAGATTCTCAGGAAGGGCAGGGCAGGCTGGCCGTGGGTCCCTGGGGATCTTGGCTTGGAAGTTAACCCCTGAGTGCCCAGCCTGACATGTGTCCTTCAAAGCTCTGAGAGGCATGCCACAAAAAGTCCAGTAACACCTGCGGTTAAAAAGATCTCTGTCCCTTTATTGACTCACTTTTTTTTTTTGAGACAGAGTCTCACCTTGTCACCCTTGGTAGAGTCATAGTTCACAGTCAACCTCAAACTCTCGGGCTCAAGTGATTTTCTTATCTCAGCTTCCCGAGTGGCTGGGACTACAGCACCTGCCACGATGCCCGGCTAGTTTTAGAGACGCGGTCTTGCTCTGGCTCAGGCTGGTCTTGAACCTGTGAGCTCAGTCAATCCTCCCGCATGGGCCTCCCAGAGTGCTGGGATTACACGTGTGAGCCATCAAGCCCAGCCCAACTAACTCACATTTCTCTCTAAGAGCCAGAGCTTTCTGGCTTTTCCCAATGGGTTTAATCTTCTCAGTTTTTGTAACAAGCCTTGTGGGCTCCATGATAATATAAAGCAGGAAGTATAATGGCTAGGTTGGGGATTTTTTGTTTTTGATTTTTGCACTGAACTCAAGCTGCCCTTCTCTAACTTTATTGGAGTATATTAATTGAGGTCAAAATCACCACGTCAGGTTAGTTGTATTTGAATCAATTTAAATAGGTGCAGAAACAGCCAAGGTGGGAGCGAGAGTGGAAGCCCTTTCTTAGGCGTGGGCTCCCCCCATCCTGAATCCTCTCCTCTCTCATCTGCTTTGCTCTATGTAAGTCTGGAGTGGGCCAAGGGGGTCTCAGTGCTGAGAAGGACTCACAGGCCATTTGCCCCTCCCTGCCCTGTCCTTCCAAAATAGGACTGTGAGGAGACTGCTGCTCCTCCAGCCTTTGACTCTGGAAGGGGACTTGCAGACGGCTAGACTGTTTGGGCTCTGTTTGTGGGAGGTAGTCTGGGCATAAAGCCATTACCTGGGCTTGGGTATCCAAGGACTCCCAGGGGTGTTGTTTTGAATAAGCTTTTGCA
This sequence comes from Nycticebus coucang, assembly GCF_027406575.1. NCBI lineage: Eukaryota > Metazoa > Chordata > Mammalia > Primates > Lorisidae > Nycticebus > Nycticebus coucang. The sequence goes on along the minus strand of NC_069781.1, from coordinate 146,768,062 downwards.
TTTCTTTAAGAAAAGTTGTTTCAGCTGTTATCCAAAAGCAGGGTTGAAGGGTTAAGTCTTTGCCTGAAAAGAGGGAAGACACTGGGCTACTTATAAAGGACTGCTCCTCCAGGGGCTGGTGGCAGCTGCCTGTGGGGTCCGGAGACAGAAGCAGAGTCAGCCCTCGGGCCAGGCAGCCTACCTCTCATTACTGGATAGCTGATGCTTCTGGACAAAAATCTGGGGTCTAGGGCACACTGGACCAGGGGGAAGTGAGCTGTGCTGGTCTCCTTCTCTGCACCCCCCACCCCGGGAGCCAGTGACCCGATATCTCAGCTCACTCCACACGATGTCAGTGTGAGCACATACCTGTGCGTGTTCAAGAGTCAGAAGGCTAACCTCGGCCCCTTGGCATAAAATGAGATGAAAGAAGGTAAGCGGGGAAGGTGGAGACATTCTGGGAAGAACCCTGCATGGTTCCGCTTGCCGCCACTTGGGGCCGCTGTGGTCAGGCAGTAGTACCAGGAGCAGCGCTGTTTACAAAGCGGGGAAAATACAAAGCCGTGATTATTCCGGTTCATGACTAATTTTGTGAATTCAGAGGATTTGGGTAGCGTGCATGGTTCCTGTACTCGTTTTGCAAGTATGTGACTCCTTTCTTCCACAGGGGCCCTGCTGGGACGGCCCCACCAGGAGGTCCCCTCTGTTTGACCCACAGGCCTGATGGGGACACGTGCAGGCTGCGCTGGCTGGTGCTGCCTGGCAGGCTCTGGTGTCATCTCCAGCACAGGACCGAGGGAGAAGGAGCCCTTTTCTCTGGAGAGCTCTTCTGAGGATGCAGATGGGAGGTGGATTCTCAGTGGTAAACACGGAAAAGAAACTAGACTGGGAGGCAGCTTATGATCAGCACGTCTCCCAGCTTCTGTAATTCCCCAGCAGGCTAAGACCACGCTAAGGAATTGTCAGTGCTTCAGTTGAATTTGACTCAGCATCTATTGAGCACCTACGATGTGTGAGACACCGCACTCTCACTCAGCAGCACCTATCTATGGTCTCTGGAAAAACCAAGTTAGAAATCTGGAGGGAGGGGCAGCGCAGGAGTGGAGAGGCTTTTAAAACAGGGCTCACAGGAGCTAGGAAAGTCAGAAAAGCCTGACTATTGCATCTATTTAATATGCCAGGGTGTAGAAACTGTGTGGGGAAACAGTGAATTAAAGGGTAGGGTGCAATGCTTTCTTCATTTCTGTGGCTAAAAAACATGAGCTGGAAAAGTAAATCCTTGCTGAAGAGTGATTTCCTCTATGTGGCTAAAAGGTCACAGTAGCATTGTTCTTATTTTTGTCATTCTTATCTTAGACATTTTTTGCTAGTGCGAGTAATTGACCGAAAAGGGCATGCATCATTGTTTATCAGTTTAGCCCGTCTCAATCTGAAAATAGGAAAACAAAGAAACCTCCTGGATTAGAAAGAGGCCTGAAATCAGCAGCATTAATAATGGAGGTCTTCTGGGCCCTGGCACTCTGACAGTTTGGCACTTCAGGTTCCAGGAGAGGGTCTGTACTTTTTGTGAGGGCGGAGTCCAGGCAGGACTTCTGTGGTTGCTGTCTGCAGCTCTCCCCTGGGAGCAGATGACGCTGGAGAGAAAAGCGAAACAACTTGGAACCGTGGTTACTAGCTTCTCCGTATCAGTCCACAGCCTGATCTGAGCAAGCTTTGGTGTCTGTCCTGGCCCCCAAAGACACTGGAGGATTTGAGGACACAGAGTCAAGATTGGGACCTCTGTATAGGGACCTGGGGGAGCAGTCTGGAGAAAGGAAGCCGTACTCTGACGCCCATGCGTATCAGGATATTTCTTTTTCTCTCTTTGCTCTCCAAAGCTCTCCAATGAGGGTGCAGTGAGCATTAGGGAAAATGTGTAGAAAGAGCCTTGTTCATCATTGGGAACATGATAGGTGCTCAACAAATAGGGTTCCCTCTTCTTCTGTCTTGATTTATCAAAGCTGTCAATTTAGTGGGCTCTGGCAAGGAGGAGCTGGTGTTGCATCTCAGGACTGCAGACCCCTGTGGTTCTTGGGCAGTGTCATTGCCTCTTGGGGCTGGAGGGCAATTTCCCTGAGCTCTCCAGGACCAGGTGGGGAAGCAGCATGAGAGTGAATGTGAAAATCCAAATGAAACCCGGGTAATGAGAGAATAGACGTCATGGAGGGGGAAACGGAAAACCTCATTTTGCTGAGAGTAACAGCAAGGGGCTGTCAGTGTCTTATGGGTTCTGCGTGACTTATGTATTTTCTGCTTATAAAGCATTTGAGGGGTTTTAAATGCATCAAATTGAGCAGATTTGTTGTGAAATACATATAAGCTGAGTATTTTAGTAGAATCATAGCCATGAGGAATGCTTTTTTTCTGGTATGAAAATATAAAGAGAAATACTTCCCCTGTCTTTGATCAGTTTCCAGCACAGAGATCTCTGGATTTACGCAGGGTAAAGATGAATTTGTGTGTGTGTGAAGGAGCTCAGGAAGTGCTACCCCAAATAGGTACTTCAGCATGCACCTCCTGAGGTGTGCCTCAGTTCCCTGTGAGCTGAGGGCAGTGGCCAGCGCAGACTGACACAGGCAGGGCAGTCTCTGGGCTCCCTTATCTTGGCTACAGACAGATCCTCCAAAAGGAACTCAGTTGTCCTGAATCCTTCCCTGGGAAGCCTGTCAGCCAGGGAAGAATAACTTGGGAGGTGAGAGAGGAGGTTGACACCATGCCCAAGCAGACTGCTGTTTTTACCAGGGCTGCTCTGAGACAAACTTTCTTACCTGTAAGAACTCTTCATCTGCACAAAAAAAAAACTTTTACTCACTGTACCTTCCATCCCCTCACCCTCCCATCACTGTGTCACCCCTCCCCAGAAGCCCCATGCCTCTGTTCCTTCCTACAGCTCAGATGCTGCACAAGTTTCAATCATCTGGCCCTTTTTGAGTTTCACATTTCATCGCTAGTTAAAATGGTTTTCTTTCTGTTAAACTCTCCTATGTCAACTTAATTTGCAGCCCAGCCAAAGAGCACAGAAGGGTGAAAGAAGCCATTTTTCTCTCCTGCTTCTGGACATCACACCTACCAGACTCAACTTTGCTTTCTTTGTCTTGTTTTTTTTTTTTTATGGAAGGCTCAGCATGTAAGGACTGTTAGAAATGGAAGTGACAGAAAATGATTATTGACACCCAAGGGTCACCACTTAGTCACCACTTAGCAACCCCTTGGCCAGCACTAAGAGGTGCCCGTGAAAGGCAGCCTTGGCACTGCCTGGAAGCTCCGTGGCAATGCTGCTCTCCAGAACTAAGAAACCCGAATCTGCCTTTTAATCAGATCTCCAGTTGAGTCAGGGGCCTGTCAGAGCATGAGCAGTGCTCTCCTGCAGCTTTGACAGATACCCGCCTGACCTGGGGACAGCTGGCTCCTTAGAGCTTTCCTGCCTGTCACCTACATTGGGTTTCCCGAAGCACTGTGTTGTCAGGCCTCTCGTTTCCAACCAGAGCATTTGATCCCCTGACCCCACCAATGTGCACAGTGTGCACTCTGAGTGTGTGTGGGGGGATACACAGTTAAAGACAGTGTCATTGGGCCCAATTTCCAGTGTATTCACCCAGTTCTCAAAATAACATGGTTTCCAGACTCCTTTGTCATCCCTTTCAGCTCATCCAAGTTGTGAAAGTAATTCTTCCAATATTATTTCCTTCAAAAAGAGTTGATTGACTTCCTTTTAAAATCTGGTGTCCCTTGAAAAGTTAGTAGCGGGGGAGGATTTTACTTCTGTGGTCTAGATAAATTGTGTGGAGTCTCGAGCTTGAGCCCCACATCTGTTGCCAACTAGGTGTGCCACAGTGTGTTGGGAAGGTCACTGTGGGGAGGGAGGCCCCTGGAGGGCATCACCAAGGTCCCCCACGTCCCATGTTTTACTCCAGATGCTAAAAAAGGACACAGAGAGACACTGCCACATTGCACCACTTGTCCCTTCCCTCCTTCCTTCCCACCACAGTGACTGAGCTCCCCCAGTGTCAGGCCCTAGAGAAAGTGACAAGAGCAAACTCAGTCTCAGCCCTCACACACAGAGCTTCCATTCCAGGAAGGAAAGATGGAAAACTGGGGGTATTTATTTATTTAGAGACAGTCTTACTCTGTTGCCCTGGGTAGAGTGCCATGCATCAGCCTAGCTCACAGCATCCTCAAACTCCTGGGTTCAGGGGATCCTCCTGCCCTCAGCCTCCTGAGTAGCTGGGACTACAGGTACCCACCAAAACACCTGGCTAACTTGTTTCTGTTTTTTGTAGCGATGGGGTCTCATTCTTGCTCAGGCTGGTCCTGAGCTTCTGAGATCAAGCGATTCACCCACCTCTGCCTCCCAAAGTGCTGTGGTTATAGGTGTGAGCCACCGCGCCTGGCCAAGTTCTTTATTTTATTTTATTTTTTTGTAGAGACAGAGTCTCACTGTACCGCCCGAGGGTAGAGTGCCGTGGCCTCACACAGCTCACAGCAACCTCCAGCCCTTGGGCTTCCGCGATTCTCTCGCCTCAGCCTCCCGAGCAGCTGGGACTACAGGTGCCCGCCACAACGCCCGGCTATTTTTTTGTTGCAGTTTGGCCGGGGCTGGGCTTGAACCCATCACCCTCGGTATATAGGGCCAGTGCCCTACTCACTGAGCCACAGGTACCACCCAAAATCTTTTTTTTTTTTGTGTAGAGACAGAGTTTCACTTTATTGCCCTCGGTAGAGTGCCGTGGCGTCACTCGGCTCACAGCAACCTCCAACTCCTGGGCTTAGGCGATTCTCCTGCCTCAGCCTCCCGAGTAGCTGGGACTACAGGCCCCCGCCACAACGCCCGGCTATTTTTTGTTGCAGTTTGGCCGGGGCCGGGTTTGAACCCGCCACCCTCGGCATATGGGGCCGACGCCCTGCTCACTGAGCCACAGGCGCCGCCCTCTTTATTTTAATTCCTCTCTTAATTGACGGCATTTTACTCCGATTTGTTTCCCATAGTCCTTGCCCAACAGGGTTTTTGCTACTGTTACATATGAATAGCATCTTGTTGGTGCATAATAGATTAAGGTGTGCTCTGTACAGACCCTGCAAGCTGGGCACAGAGACGCTGACAGAATCCTAGCCTGTTGGGTCACAGGGGTCCAAATGCAGCCACACTTAGGAGGAGAAGGGCAAGTCCGGGAAGAGGAGGAGGAGGAGAACGTGTGAGGGTAGGGAGCCACTCTGCAGGAAGAAAGGTCCCTGGTCCCACGTGGTGCTGAGGAAAGACTGCCTGTAAGTGGGTTAACCCCACCCTTGTCCCAGATCTTAGACCAGTTTCATGTAGAATCCAAAGAAGGAGGACAAAAGCCCCACGAAATCACAGAGGCTGCGACAGGAGCCAAAGCCACCGTGCCAGGGAACTAAGGAGGAAATTCTCCCACCTGAAAGCCAAGCCCTCTGAGGGATAAAGCCCAGTAAAACTGACAACTAAATAAATCAGAGTGAAAGCAAATGAAAAGGGGCAGTGGGCATGGGAGGAGATGAGCAGCTGGCAGCAGGCGCAGCTGGCCATGCAGAGCAAGCTGGATGCTGCTCAATCCCAGGATGCGCTGCTCATCAAGACTGACCACACGTTTCCTCATCACCCCCCAGGTGGCTCTGCAGGGCTGACAGGACCAACCGCACTTCCCAGAAGTGGGCACCAAGCTGGGAGATGGCAGGACTGGTGGTACCTGCTGATCCAGAGGGATTTTTCTATATGGTGCTGCGGCAATTAAATTTAAAAAAATGAACAGGAGAAAGCTAGGAGAGTTTAGAGACCTTCCATCATGTATTTCCCCTGGTGACTTTGTGCAGGGTGGAGGCTGAGGCCGGCTGTGTAGTGGATGTCCATAATCTCTGGCTACCCGTCCATCCCTTTCCTAGAGCCTGCCATGTTCCCCTTGGAGAACTATCTCCTCCCCCTCCTCACTGGGGGTAGTCTCGATGCAAAGACATTTACTTTTTACTGCAGAGATGAAGGGAGCCACACCCATCCCGGGGCAGCTTGGGAGGGTGCTCTCTCCCCCATCCCGTGGAAGTGCTCAGAGGAGGAGCACAGGTGGCTGGAGGCCATTTATCATAACAGTGGTGGAGGTTGTCATGACTGTGATCTTCACATTTTCAGAGAGACTATCTTCTGCTGTATCTTTCCCAAACAGCTCCACTTGTATAGAGAGGCCAAAGTTGCTTCCTGTTGCATGCAACCCAGAACCCTGACACAAAGCACCAGCAATCTTACAATCTTTCCAAAGCTTCAGCCCTGTACTTTGTCACCAAGCCCCTAAATAGACAGCCAAGGAACTGGAAAGGGGAAGAGGAGCAGATCCTTCATGGGCTGCGCAGTGACAGGCACAGGTCCTGGATTGGCAGCTGTTCAGTGGTTGTTGTTGAATCACAGAGAGGGGCTCTGGGAGCCTCCAGGATGGTGGATTGGTGGCTGTATGCACGGGTCTGTCCTTCCAAAATTCATGTCATGAACCCCAAGGTGATGGTAGCAAGAGGTGGATCCTCTGGGGGATAATCACGCCCCATCCTCACGAACAGAATTAATGCTTCTATAAAAGAGGGTCGGAGAGCTGCCTGGCCCTTCCATCCCTTCTGCCATGCTGGACTCAGAGTCCATCTCCTCTGGAGGATGTGGCGCACCATTGTGGAAGGGAAGAGAGGGAGAGAGAGAGCCCTCACCAAACACTGCACCTGCTGGCCCTTTGATCCTGGACTTCCCAGCCCTCAGTACTGTGAGAAACAAAATTTCTATTATTTATGAAATTACCCAACATGTCATTTTTTTTTTTTTTACATCAACAGGAATAGACTATAAGACAGTGGCCAAGCAGAGGACAGTTTCTGTCCCATGGAGGGTACAAGGTCTAAAGGCTGATTAAGCTGGGGCTGCCTGAGAGAAAAGACACAGGCTTTGTGTAGGAATATTCCTGAGGTGTCTCCTTATCATATAACATCATTTCTTCCTGCAAAAAGTTCCCTGTGCCAGCAGAGTGAGAGGCGTCATGTAGGAAGGGCACCTTCTACTCTCACTTTTGTTTGTGGCAAAGAGGTGCTTGAAAGAGTCTGCCCAGGGAACGTTGGGGTCAGGTCTGGAGCCTTCACCCCTGGGCGCTGGCACAGGGCAGAGCCTTCCCTCCCCTCCCCCACGGGGTGAAGGGTGGCTCCCCACACTGCCCTTTCTGCTCCCGTCCTCTTCCTCCTCTAGCAGTACAAAAAAGCAGCACAGTTGCTTATTGTGGAAGGCAGTGTTAAATGAAGGAGTCTGGCAAAACCCAGAAGGCTTTGACTTTACTCATTCCTTCCTTCTTGAGAAGGCTGCTTGCAAAGCAGGGGATGAGGGCAGCACAGTGGATTTGGCCACCTGGAGGGAAGCAGCTCGCCGGTTCCCACCCCACCCTCTCCTTTCTTCTCTTTCCAGCTGCACCCTCTGAGCGGGCCAGCAGTGAGACTGTCTCCAAATCAATCCATCGATAAATAAAATAAAGAACTTAGAGTGGAGAAGCCAGTGACAAAGGGCAGGCTCTGGAATCACTCAAAGGTAAATTAGGACTAAATAACTTAGAAATTGTAAACCTTGACAATTAAAAAAAATAAACTAACAAAAATTGGGGAGGATAATGCTGATTTCCATAAAATGGAGTATATAAGTATTTAAAATTGATATACATACCTAAAAAATGACTTTTACCTTTTTGAGTTTTCATTATAATTATTATTTTACTCTATGGGGGCTCTTTTAGGAATTAATACCTCTGGCAGTATGGAAACTTTTACTTGAAATTCACAAATTTTTTCAATTTAATGTCAATCTTTGCTACAAAATTCAAGTAAAATTAAGTTAAATTTGCTTTTAGAAATAGCATCTATTATCCATTTCATGGAAATATATTTTAGTTGGTTCATGTGGCCTCCTATTTGTATATATGCAAAAGAAAAAGGTGTTTGAAATGATATTCTTATAACTTAAAATATTCACATTCTTTTAATGAGAGCTATTTCTGGGGTTTAGATTTAGGGTAATTCTTTTACTTCAGATGTGGCATTGCTTAAATTCTTTATAATAAACACAAACTATTAAAAAATACAAGCAGTACTATTGAAAAAATCATTCTGAAGACAATGACTCTGGGTTAATTGGAAAATCTGTAAGGATGAATAATTTAACAAGGATTCTTAGAGTAACATACATGAGGATTCATGTTTACATGGGTTATTTGAATATGTCTATAAATCCTGCCAATTTTTAACTCAGATGCATACTTTTTAAGTTTAAAGACTTTCAATTTGGAAATTTCTCCATATGTTAATATACAGCTGAGTCATTGCTAAAGTGTGACATTCAGGCTTTCTTTATTCATGGTGGGCACAGAGCTGGTGATAATGTTGGGGCAGAGGGAGAAGAATGAACTCTCTGTTTAAAAGCAAATGAATTTATTATGATCAGTACCACCAGAGCGAAGCAAAAAGAGACTAGACAATGAATTGATGATGTGAAGGAAAAGCTAAAGGATTCCTGCCAGAGGGACAGCGAGCTTAACATTGTAACTTAAGGCCCTGATTTTATGCCTCTACCACCTCCAGTTTGGGCTTGATATAGTGACAGCCCCATGCTTTAAGACTCTCTCTTGTTCAAGTTATTTTTCCCTGGGTGGCAATTTTCTTGCTCTCAATTCAGGCAGAGTGAGCTAAGAGCAAGCAGGGGCTGTTGGGAAAAGGCTGGTCCTATGGAAATCGGGGCGGTGATACATGCTTTTCCTAACTCCAAGGCCCTACTAAGGAAAACACTGGGGAGAACTGATGATGAAGTACCCTCTGTCAATGTGGGAGGTTTTAAATTTTAGCGATCTGCACAAATTACATTTCTCCAAATTTATGCCATCGTTCTGCCCCAAGCCCAAACATCACTGCCACTAAAGCACTGATGTTTAACCAGGGACTTTAAATTTATGTCTAAAAGCAAGGAACAAATGACCTAGATGCCTTGTTCATTTCTACTGAAACCATGGGAAATATTTGAAATTGCTCACCATAAAAAAATCAGGGAATATAGGCATACATGCAGTATTCACCATGGAGAAAAGAGTGGTACTAGTCTGTGTTTAATTTAATATAAATTGTATCAAACTGTATATATGTGTATAAATTCATGTAAAAAGGTCTGAAAATCTCAGCTCCTAACAATGGTGGCCTTAGGGAGAAGGGAGGGGCCCAACCCAGGCTGCAGAGAGCAACGAGACCTCAGCAAAGGGACATCTGTGGTGCTGTCTCCTCTTTATCTTTCCTTTCTTTTCTTTGTTCTTTTTTTTTTTTTTAATTTAGTTATTCTTTACCTCTACAAGTAAAAATTACTTTTAAAGATTTGGAAATAGTACTTCCCAGAAACATCAGATTGAGCCCATGCATTCATTTAATGCTTGCATCATCTCATGGCTGCTTTGCTTGTTTTAAAAACTGATTTCTGCAGAGTAGCCGATTCCATATAGTCACTGGGATGAATGTAAATGTCAAAAAGATGTTATTTTGATCTGATATTTTTACCTAAATAAATATTATTTGTGGTTGTGGAGAATAAGAAATCTGTTTGTGAGTGGCATATCGTAGTCACTCAAAAAAATGTTGAATGAATGGAAATGGGTGTGTGGATAGATGGATGGACAGGGGATGATGGATGGTGGGTGGAGAGTGGATGAATGGGGACATGGATTAATCTGGTGTGAGACAATTGCTTGTTATAGATGACCTTGAGCACGGATTATGTGAATTAAGAAAAGATGAATGTTAAAACTCATTCTTACTAACTTTTGGGTGCAGTAGTTGGATGCAATGACAGCAGTATTTTTTGCTTTAAAAACATCAGCAAAATGAGAGATTGAAAAAGATGATCTTAGTCTAATACTATACTGAAGCTAAGGTTTTGTAGGGATGTGACCAAGGAGGAACAAATTGTTCTTCTCCCTGAAACCAAGTGAGGGGAAAGTATACAAATCAATACCACAATCCTTTAGAGCTACAGCAGGACAGTCGCACAAGTCACAGAGGCGGTGCAGTGCTCAGGAAGGCCGAGCTCCCTGCGCAGACAGGGCTGTGACTTCAGAGGGACGCCGAAGGATGCAGTGGCGGGCACAGGTGATAGTGGAACCAATAATCCCGTAAAAGGAAGCTGGAGGCTCATCCATTTGTGCCCAGTGGCAGGAGGTCTCTCCTCTCTGACCATCCCCTGCTCCCCTGCCTTCCGCTCAGGGTCACTGCCCTCTCCTCCCACAGTGGCTCTTTCTATTCCTGCAGCTTCAGATGTGGAGAAGGTCTGAATGTGAAGCACAGACTTTCATCCTGTGTTTGAATTACCAGCCTACCCCGTCCCGCCCCTCGGGGAGAACCTCATCTTTTCTCCAACTTCTAACAGCTTTGGCCAGCCTATCATCTCGTCAGCAAATGTCTCTTGGTTCGTGCAACAAGGAATCTCTGCAGCCACAGTTTGAAAATCTCGGTGTTCGAGGCTGGTGAGTTTGAAACCCGCCAGGGCCAACTAAAACAACAATGACAACTGCAACAGAAAATACAGCCGAGCGTTGGGGTGGGCGCCTATAGTCCCAGCTACTTGGGAGGTTGAGGCATGAGAATTGCTTAAGCCCAAGAGTTTTAGTTTCCTGTGAGCTGTGACACCATGGCACTCTACCAAGGGTGACATAATGAGACTCTGTCTCAAAGGAGAGAAGAGGAGAGGAGGGGGAGGGGAGAGGAGTTGGGTGTTGTGTGATGCCCCGGCCTATGGCTTTCCAGGAGCTGCTAGAAATTGGAACAAGAGGGAAGCAGGTTTGCCCACTCCTTATGACCATCTGAAGAGGGGGGCTGAGGCTCTGGGTGGAAAAAGGGAGGAGAGAGAAACAATAGGCCCTCTCTCTCTCCCCCACCAACCTCCCCCTCCTCCCCACAGAGGCTCCCGGTGATTGGCTTCCAAGTGTCACATACACATCTTTGCTTAAAACGCATGCTGTCAAACTTGTTTTTCTGTGCCTTGAAGAATTCTGTCAAATGCCATAAACCATTCTGTCAAGAAAACTCTGCATTTAGCTGCTGTGTCCTTGCCTGGGCTCTTTTTTTTTTTTGAGACAGAGCCTCAAGCTTTCACCCTGGGTAGAGTGCTGTGGCATCACAGCTCACAGCAACCTCCAACTCCTGGGCTCAAGCAATTCTTCTACCTCGGCTTCCCAAGTAGCTGGGACTACAGGCACCCACCACAGAGCCCGGCTATTTTTTGTTGTTGTTGTTGTTGCAGCCATAGTTGTTTGGTGGCCCGGGCTGGATTCCAACCTACCAGCTCAGGTGTATGTGGCTGGCGCTTTAGCCACTTGAGCCACAGGCGCCGAGCCTCCCCTGGGCTCTTTTGTCTTCAAAGCATTAACCTTCTTCATTGGCTGTCAGCCATATACTGTGGTAGAAATAGGTGCTCTAGTTGGTCATTCCGGAACTGAAGTGGTCTGGGTGATGCTAAGCCATGGGCCCTAAACTCAGATGACTTCAGGGGCCGGGAACATACATGAGCAAAGCAGGCCCAATGGGACTTTGCAAAGAAGCCTGTCTTCCTCCCACCTAGAGGGCAATTCAGTCCCCAGCTCCAGTGGACTGTTGGCCTGTGGTACTGGGGTTGCCAAATCTGTGGGCATCTTTATCAGCTTCAGGGACAGTAATTATATTGCCCTGTGTATTTCTCTGAGTTTTATATTTCTTTAGGCTTGCTGTTCGCCTTACAGTAACTACTATAGTGACAAAGCTATGCTAGCCCCCATCTTTCAGTGAATTGTTTTGTATTTCTTATTTTGAAACTATAAAATGTGATTTACCAGAGGCTACTTTATCTCCTCCTCACAGTACTTTACTTAGCGATGGGCTAAGTGTCATATAACCCAGGCTGAGCCAGTCCTAGTACCTCAGCCCGAGGGGTAAGGACCACAGTTATTGATCCAGCCCCATGTGGGTCCAGCATGTGATCCAAATTGGCCAATGAGTATCCTTTCCCATTTCTTTCTTTTTTCCTTTTCTTTCCAAATTTTCCTTTCCTTTCTTTTCATCTTTTCTTTTGTTTCCTACTGGATCTTGGCAGTGAAAGCCTTCTTTTCATTGTGAAGCTGAGAGGGTGTCAGCTAAGGAATAGTTGGTGGCCCTGACATCAAGTCACGCAGAAGAAGTCAGTCTAAGAGAAGTGTGAAGATACCCCAAGATCACAGGTACAGAGTCTCAGGGGCACTCGAGTTCCCATCCTCCGTTGGCTCAGAGAGCCTCCCTATTTTTCCCAAGAACTGGTTTCAAACTCCTCCTTCCTGCTGAGCTACTCTAAGCTGAGCTTCTGTTACCCAGACAAGCCCTGACAGACATGCTGACTCTGGGCTGACTGCTCCGGTCCAGGCAGTGTCTGCACTTGCTGAGGAGGTTCAGTAACCTCTTTGTCTTGATTTCCTCATCTGTGAAATGGTGACACTAACAGAGCCCACCTCACAGGGATGTTGTGAAGATTAAAACAGCCAATACAGAGAGAGCATTGTCATCAAAGTGTGAGCAAGTGGCCAAAAGTCATGGAATACCCAGAAAGAGGAGCAAGTGGCTAGAGAGCCACTTCTGCTCAAAGACAATTTGAAACCTAAAAGGTGATTCCTCGTCCGTTATCTTCTCACCGTTCAGAGGAGAATGGTAACGTCATAATAGGAAGATGTTTTTCTTTCCTTTCCCTACAAGAAAGAATGGTACTTCTGCAAAAGAAAGATATTTTCCTTTCCCAAAGAGAAAGAACTTTATAAAATCAAATTTGTGTTCCATCAAGAAATTAGAAGACAAACTAGATGGGGAAGCTCTAGAACATGGAATTCGTTAATATGCTGAGAGGGACGGAACGCTGAAGAGATAGTAGAGCCATTATAAGACATTTAAACACCCACTGCAAGGAGAAATTACTAATGGATGAGTGTATGTATAATTTAATGCTTGCAGTTTTGAGAAAATCCATGAATGACAGGTCTGTAATTTTGACTTCAGTGGAGGAGGTAATGGAAATGCCATTCAGCTTGGAGCAGCAGAGTTTTGTGAAAGTTATTATTTAATTAGGGACTGTAAGCACAGAATCAAATGAGGGAAGAACTTTTCATTTTGCGTGGAGTAGATTCGCTGGCATCCACAAAACACTGAAGAGGCAGCAGGGAAGTGAGCTGCCCACTTCTCCGCGAGGGCCTACCTGAAACCCATCTCGGGGTGTGGAGGAGATTCTGAGGCCCTGAGTCTTGGTCTCAGCCGCAACAGAAACAACATCTTTAAAACCTTAAAAAATAGTTATTTCCAAGTCAGATATCTCCTCTCAGAGAATCAGAAAAAGGGAGGCTCACCTGCCCTCAAATTTATTTTATTCACTCTTACTTAAAAATGTTGAAAAGAGAAAGTAAATCAAAGGCTGCCTTGGAGAACCCTAGGAGACTGTGGGTCAGTCTAATCGGTTCCATGACAGTCTGGCCACAAACCCAGGATGCCAAGCTCCAGAGTATTTCTAGGTATAGAAATACTTGCGCTCAAGGACATCAATCTTCATTCAAGAACAATTGTGTCTCTTTTTAGTGTCTGGATGCTTATTTTTTGCGTAGTTGTCCATTTAATTTCCAGGTTATACCAGCAAGAGGTGGTCTCGTGCAGAGAGGCAGAATTATTTGAACCACGTGTCACAGATTCTTGTCCCACATCTGGCTGTTTCTGGTGACCTTAGGCAAGTCATTCTTCCTCTCTAAGCCAGTTTCCTTTTCTATAAAGTTAAGGAAAATGAAGGGTGGTTGACTATAATGTCTTTTTCAGCATTAAAGTTTTACATAATAATTCCTTTTTTTATGGCGGAAAGAGAAGCTATAGTGTGAATTATTTGGAAAGCAAATTTAATCATCAAGGAAATGTGGGCCGAGAAGGCCAGACAGAGCAAGACCAGTGCCAGGACTGCTGAAGGCCAGCAGATGGAGGAGGACGTGCTGCTGGAGAGCCTTGAAGAGCAATGTGGTCGGAAAAAGTGAAGCAGGGTCTATGCCCACAGGATGTGGGTTCTGTGCCAAGCTCAGTCTTGAGGTTTGGTTTCAAGACCAAGTTTTAGATTCACCTCCTTGAGCTTTTCCAGACCAGCCTTACCTGTAGCCTGTGGGACTCTGAGCAAGTCAAGGCTCTCACAGAAACCATCAGAGGCTTCTCGGGGCCTGGAGCACCCAGTCTAAACTCCACATTCGGTTTCCAAAAGTTTTTTACTGCTTGTCTTTCTAAATCTCTCTCCAACCTGACTCTGGCATGGACTGAATACTTTATCCTTCCCAGACTGCTCCTGAACCGCCTCCCACTGTTTCCTCTTTCTGAAATACCTTCCTTTATGGAGATCTATGACACCATTCCCAACTCCAGAAGGATTTTAGCCATCAGGCCATGTGGGGTTTTCAGGAGCCCATGACAAGGTTTGAAACCTGCAGTGAAGGAGGTAGGAATAATCAAAGCCAAAACATGAAAACTGAAAATTAAAATACCAATATTTTAAAAACAAAACCATAAAAATATTTTTAACAACAAAATATTATATTTAATATGGGGACTGGGTACATTTTAATATGCTAACCATGTCTGGGGGTGGGCTTTTCAAAGGAGAGAGTGCTGGGACCTACAGATATCTCCCGTGGAAAACCTTGCTGAGCCCCGGGGCTGGGCTCTCTCCCTCCTTCTTGCTTCTCTTCTCTGGGGATACATCTATCACAGCACCAGTCTCAGGCTGCTGTGTCAGAGTGGCCTATGACCGCTGGTTGCCTCCTCTGCTAGTCTATAAGCTTTTGGAGGACCAGAATCCTATTTCCGGCAGGGGTCCCCATTAGCAGCCGTACAGGCCAAGAGACAGGTTCTTCGAATCAGAGATGTCACCAAATGCCCAGCTTTCTGGCTTATTCTAAAAATCTACATGATCTGGCTATACTTGTCATAGCTGTGCTCTAGGTAATGGGTGGCTGGACTTGAGTGAGTGGGCACACAGCATCCTGAGCTCACTGTGGCCATTTCTGCCAATGTCCTGGTCTGAGAGTGTTCTGCCTTCACCTCTGCTGTAAACCCCCCCCTCCCTATACCCAGCACAGTGTCCTGCGTAGGGCAGGGTTTGATGGGTTTTGGTTGAGTAAACAGATGATTACAGAGTCTGGAGCTTGATGTCCTCAGAATTTGTTATCGGAATCAGACTTTGAGTTGCACAAAGCAAACTTTAGCTATTTACTAATAAGATGACACTATTGTCCCCTTTCCAGCTGGCTGAGGGAGGGAACCTAATAACAAGTGATATGGAGTATAATTGGATCATTTTACTGAAAATGATCACAGCAGTAGCAAATTAAATCTGCCTGATGGATCTCCAGCATTACCGACTTCTTTTGTCAAATTTGCAGGCAAATTATTGTCTTAACTCCAAACTAATGTATCCAAAGATTTGTTAATGTGAGAGTGTCAGATGCAATGGAAATCTGTAATGAAACGTGAATGGACAGCAACATGGATACGGGCCATTTAGTGCCTCCGATTTTCTTGTATCAAACAAAATTAGTCTTCTCCCATAAACTGATAAAATTCTCCTTTATGAGATGAGAAACTCAGTTGAAAGGAATGCGAGAGAAGCCTGAGCATTGTTGATCAGAGACTTAAGGGCCCTTATTTCAGAAAATTGAAATTTCAAATTTGTTCCTGAGGTCTAAGCTACAGAGGTCAACTTTGAGAAGCATTCAAAACATGCTACTCTACAATTTCAGCTGTGTCACGGTGATGTCAAGGTGGCGTGGATGGTCTGTGTCAGCATGGGCGAGTGTCAAGGTGTCATGGCTGGTCTGTGTCAGCATGGGCGAGTGTGTCACTGTGATGTCAAGATGGCATGGCTGGTCCGTGTCAGCATGGGTGTGTGCCACTGTGATGTCAAGGTGGCATGGCTGGTCTGTGTCAGCATAGGCGAGTGTGCTAACTTGCCAAGCATCTCTGCCCTGTGCAGGTGGAGCCTGCCTCTCACCTCTGAGCCTGCTCGCACTTTACCGCCCTAGTTCCTGCTGCTGACTGGTAACTAAATATTTATCATTAGTTGATAAACACACCCAACTCATTTGACTTTTAATGCGGTAAATTTTCATTCAATCCTCTTAGAAAAGCAGCAAGCTCCAAAATCTGGGGAAGGCCACAGCAAAGTGAGTAGATTTGTAAGGAGAACCTTGTCATTAATAATTCACGCAGGGAAAAAACTACAATTGGAGAGATCCTGCTCCCACTGCTGCCTTTACGTTTCTGTAGTAATACAGTGGAAATGTTTCCAGCTTAATAATGAAAACGGGATTTATATGTGGGCTGATTGCATCAAATAAAATATTGTTGCTCTGTTTCAGAGACAAGGTTTGACCTCTGGAATACTCAAATCAAGGAGATAAAGGAATCAGAATGTCTTAGGTACCTGGTGTGTCATTATTTCACAATGAAGAGCATGTCCAGTGCCATCTTTGAGGTGTGATATGTGTTTCCTCTATTCTTGACTAAATAGTCCTTGAAACCATTAGTCTTTGAGGCCCATATTGGGGAAAGGACATGGCAGGTTAGATTATTCTCAAAACATACATTCTCCCACCTACTTCATTTAGTCTTTGTGGGAGGAGTGAGTTTCCCACCCTTTGGCTTTGGAGGGGGACATGTAACATGTTTTGGCCAATAAGATACCAGTAGACCGGCCTACAAGCAGAGTCTTGACATGTGCTTGATGAGAAGAACATGTCTGGTGGCCAGTGGCCCGTCAGTCTGGGGCCTGGGCAATACGGAGTGATAGAGGTGCTCTACCTGCCCCAGGCACATGGCTGTGGGTGCCGGGTTTCTGTGTGTGTGCAGGTGACTTGGAAATGAACAGCAGGGGGAGGAGTTACAGGGAAAAACCCCTCTCACAGGGGGAGGAGTCACATGGGACTCGGGAACATTGGCCCTGGGGTTCATAAGGCCAGTGGTTGGGCATAGAGAGGGGTAGCTGTGGGTGCTGATTCTAGAATTCTACAGCTAGATTTTCTGTTGCATAGCTCTGCCCTGAAAAAAGCCCACCTACATCAAGGAACTACATGAAGAAACTGATTACAGACCCCAAACTCTCCACTCTCCACCTTTCTCTCCTTCCCTTACTCTCTCTCCCCCTCTCTGTCCCCTTGTCCCCCCTTTTCTTTCTCCCCCTCCTCTCTTTCATTTTAGGGGTGAGGGAAGCATGGTGTGAGCGACAGTACAGTGGATAAAGTGTCTAGAAAACTGTGTTCTGATGCCAGCTCTCAGCATCTCTCGGGGACTTTTGCTAAGTTACTTCACCTCTCAGCTTCATTTTTCTCCTCAGTAAAGCTGAGTTGGTGACAACCTGAGTCAAAGAGGCACAGAAAGGATTTGTGAAGTAGCAGTTCTAAAGAGCTCATGACGGAGCTCATGGTTCAATCTCTGTCTCGGGGAGAGGCAGGAATTTCTGCCTTTCACAGCCTCCTAGAGCAGAAAAATTGCCTATTTTCCATATCCTCCCCCTTTGTCAGGAAAAATTGTGCCGAGCCAGCAGATCCTAGCATCCTCCTGTAAGGGAAATTGGCACACAGCAACCTGTCAGGGTGCGCAGGACAGGGCTCCGTCCCGGCTTCTTCTCTAAGTGTGCTGTGTTCTTCTAAAGATTCTTGCTGGGTATTCTTATTAGACAGGGAAAGCATTATCCTTCCACACAGTTCTCTGACTTTGCTTCCTGTGTCCCGCACCGGCCCCACCAGGTTTCATTTCTAGAGCTCCAGTAAGGCTCCAATCTCTCAAGTTACCTGCATTCAGCCAAGATGCCCCACGCAGCCTGTGGGGCCCACAGATGTGTCAGCACTTTGTCCTCTAGAAGGACATGACCTTCCTGGGGAAAAGACCTCAAGTGGGAAACATTCCTTCAGTCAGCACCTGCTAAATGCTCAGTACTAGGCTCTGGGATGAGATGAAATGGGTGCTCAGGGAGACAGCTGTCCAGAGCAGAGCTGTGCAAGGGAAGGGTACAAACCTCGTATGTAATTTAAGTTTTCCAGTAGCTAGCTTAAGAAGTAACCACCAAGCCTTTCAGGGTCTGGGAGTCCAGTGGAGGAAGTCTGGGTATTAGGGTTGTGTCTGTTCTAGTTAGTGTGAGCTCGGTCAGACGGGTGCCGGAGACGCGCACAGGAGCTCCCGCGAGTTCAGTCAGACGGGTGCCGGGGACGCGCACAGGAGCTCCCGCGAGTTCAGTCAGACGGGTGCCGGACACGCGCACAGGCGCTTCCGCGAGTTCAGTCAGACGGGCGCCGGACACGCGCACAGGCGCTTCCGCGAGTTCAGTCAGACGGGTGGCGGACACGCGCACAGGCGCTTCCGCGAGTTCAGTCAGACGGGTGCCGGACACGCGCACAGGCGCTTCCGCGAGTTCAGTCAGACGGGTGCCGGAGATGCGCACAGGTGCTCCCGCGAGTTCAGTCAGACGGGTGCCGGACACGCGCACAGGCGCTCCCGCGAGTTCAGTCAGACGGGTGCCGGACACGCGCACAGGCGCTTCCGCGAGTTCAGTCAGACGGGTGCCGGACACGCGCACAGGCGCTTCCGCGAGTTCAGTCAGACGGGTGCCGGGGACGCGCACAGGAGCTCCCGCGAGTTCAGTCAGACGGGTGCCGGGGACGCGCACAGGAGCTCCCGCGAGTTCAGTCAGACGGGTGCCGGACACGCGCACAGGCGCTTCCGCGAGTTCAGTCAGACGGGTGCCGGACACGCGCACAGGCGCTCCCGCGAGTTCAGTCAGACGGGTGCCGGACACGCGCACAGGCGCTCAAACGACAGCTTTGGGCAACATGGGAAGCAGGGAAACCCTCTGCCCGGGCCTCACAGCCTTTTCCCTGGACCATGATGAGCCCCGTCCCTCCCTCCCCAGTCAGCCCTCAGTGTTCTGATGTCGCTCTTCTGAAACTCAGCCCCAGAGTTCTTCATCCATACTGCCTCGAGGGCAGCACAGCCCTGCCAGCAGCTCCGCCCAGGGTCCCGACTCTCAGAGCATGCTGTGTGTTAGGGTTTCAATGTGTCCTCCCCCAAATTCGGAGTTTGCTGTTAACTCGAAAGATTTTTAAAAAATAACAAAATAAATTTAAAAAGTAAAATAAATGAACTTGTAGTTAAAGCTAAGTAGAGCTCCAGACAGAATTTTGAAAGTGTCAGTTGGGAGTTTTTAACTGCACTCGATTAAGTATGATAAGACAAAGATGAGCTAGAATTAAAAAAAATTTTTTTTACTTTTTTTAATTTTTAAAATTAAATCAAATTAATATGATTAATTATCATAAAAAATTAATTTTTAGGTTACAGTGTTCTCACTTCCAGGGTAAAGTTCCATTTGTAGAAGAGCCCCTGAAGATTCCCATTGTGGTTCTGTTGGTAACTTGCTGTGTGACCTTGAGCAAGTTCCTTCCACTTTCTGGGTCTCAGTTTTCCCCTATCTGCAAAGCCAAAGGCCCTTCCAGTGAAGGCATTTCACTCTCTGTACTTCCTGGAGGGGCAGGGCTCGAGCACAGCTTTCTGGCTTCTTCCCAACCCTCCCTGCTCATCCCCTGCATCCAAAGCTGCCTGAAGCTGCCAGCAACCTGCTTGCACCTCAAGGTGGAGAATCTCAGACAGTTTTAAGCCCAGTTTAGAAAACTACCTTCTCCCAGATGGAAAATCCATTTGTTGGCTGCTTCCCTGAAGATGATGCTTTAAAAAGTCCAAGTGTCCAAATCCTTGCTAGGCTGCTGGCCAGGTGCTTGACCTTGGGCTGGTTGCTGAACCTCAGATTCCTCCTCTACCAAGTGAGAGTAATAGCGATAGCTGTCTCATGCAGTTGCCATGAAGAGAAGTGTCACACCCTGCCTGGCTCAAAATAAATGTTCAACTAAGATTAGTCATTTTTACATTACTGTGATGATGACCATCATTATAATCAGTATTTCTTCCTCTCCACTCCTGGATCTCAGGGAGGAGCAGCAAATGGAAAACAGCCTCCTCCTCCACTCCTCCTGGGAGCCGCCTCGTTCTGCTGCCCTGCACATGGCACATGCACACTCACTCACACGTGCACACCCACCGCACACCCTCCTCGACTGCCTGGCTCCAGGGGCACTGAACTGTCTGTCCTGTGGGCTGAGGTCAGAGCCAGGGACCTGGCAGGCAGCTGCTGGCCCAAACACAGTGATTTGCAGGCAATCTGGGCTGTTGGTTCAAGTTCACCAATGATTTTCGCTGCTCACTAAACAAAGCCTGAGTCAGAAGCGGGGTAAACTATGCACTCACACCAGTATTTAAGATCATCCTTGGACACGAGTTGGTGCTCAGAGATCCAAGTGTATAATTTTCAATTCATGTATCACAAGCTTCTAGGGTGGCCGGGCCACAGCAGTCCCTTCTGGAGTTTGTTTGCCATTGGCTGCAATCTATAAACAAATGAGCCCTTCCACAAGGAAGGGAAAATATTGAGACCAAATATTCTTACCCTCTACCTCTTTCTCTCAATCTTCCTGTCTCTCCCTTGCTCTCTCACTCTCTCACACAACACAGCCTGGTGTAGGAGTAACCCCCCTTCACCCCCTGGGACGCCTCGCCCGGTCTCTCTTGGTTTGGGCTGCGTTTTTCCTCCCTGCTCTGAACTTGGCGCTTTCCCTCTCTCTCAGTGCCTGGCTTTATTTCCACCCTTGCTTTAGCCAGGCTTGAATTCCCAAATGCCCACAATTCGGTGACCACATTACCTTCTAAGTTCTTTAAAGGCAAAAACATCACAGTAGCAACAGTAATAGTGATGACAATTATCACGTGGTGATGTGCTTGCCAAGTGTGTGCCAAGAAAAAGAAAAAAGATAAGCATTATTTCATTTAATGTTCAAAGAGTCTTTGGGGCCAGGCACTAAAGACATTATTCCCACCTTGCTGCTGAGGAAAATCAGGATTAGAGAAGTGAAGCAAGTTGGCTAAAATCTGCACAGCAGTGATTGTCGGAGCTTGGAACCACAGAGCCTGACTCCAGAATCCAGAGCCTTATTCTGATGTCTCATGGTCCTAAAGAGTAATGAGGCCTTTGACAGCATCTTTCAGAGCTTGGCTTTCCTGAGCACCCTTGCAAATTGTAGACACAAGATGACAGTAGGAAATATCGAAGGCCATGGTCTGTATTAAGGACAAGTTTTATTTCAGTTTGACATTCACGTTTGTGCTTGTACCTGTTTACAAGTTTAGTCACAGCCAAAAACTCCACAAGTCTCTGGGCTATGGGGTCCCTCTAGGGAATATGCTGGTTGTTTCTAGTTGAGGCTCTATTCTGCTTCATCCCCGCCTTTACTAATTATGATGATATTGACAGCAATGATGTCTCTTGGCTGTGATGGATGTGAAATTGCTTAGCAAATCATAAAAAGGTGCCCGTAAGTTAATTTCCAGGTTAATTTTTACCTCTGCTGAATGGTTTTGTTCACACATATAGGGGTAGGGTAGGTGCTGGTTGTTGTCATTGTCATTGTGGGGGCTTCAGTGGAGTTTCCCCTCACTTCCCGGTGGTGGCTGCTGCAGCCTGCCAGCTCACAGGGCACCATTTTTCTCATTAGAAACTTGATGCGCAGAGGTTAGTGCTCAGGCGACAGGGAGAGAAGCACTTCCTGTCCTTTGGGGAGTGTTTCTGGGAGGATTTAGCCCCCGTCAGCCTTTCTCTAGACATCTGAGGGCAGCCAGGGCCTGAATTCCCTGATCCCATTGGCTGGCTCTTAGCTTCCTGGGATGGGACGGGGCAGTAGTGTGTGGCTCTGCCCCCTAGGGATATGCTCCCTGCCCACAAGGGCTGTGCTCCCTGCCCCAGCCTGAGGGCTGTGCTCTCTACCCCCCAGGGGCTGGCTGTGCTCCCTGACCCTCCAGGACTATGCTCCCTGCCCCCCCAGGGCTATGCACTCTGCCCCCAAGGCCTGTGCTCCCAGCCCCTCTGAGAGCTGTGTTCTCTCTCTGCCTCCTGAGGACTGTTTTTCCTGCCCCCCCCAGGCCTGTGCTTCCTGCTGCCCCCCCCCCCCCACCACCACCACTGTGCTCTCTCTCTTCCCCCCAGGGCTATGCTCCCTGCCCCCTGAGGGCTGTCCTGGCTTGTCCTTTCACAGTCCAAAGAAGAGCTTTGGTACTCAATTCCCAAGACAAGCTGGGACTGCACCTTCAGTGCTAAGAAAACCCAGCAGGGTCTAGGTTTGCACAGGGCCCTTCTTCTAACAAGTTCAAAGCGATTTCTTGGCTGTTGGGCTCATTTCTTCTAGGGTCATTGTGGAGTGTGGTTTTCCCTGCCAGTTCTTGATATTGAGGTGGACTGAAAGGGTGACGGTTTGGAAGTTCTGTACTTGATCACCTGCAGAGGGTGAGAGCTGGGGTGGGATCAGCCTCCTTTTGGTTTCCCAAACCTTCACGTCCGATTTCTGATTTCTCAGCCATATTTCCCTTGTTATCTCCCTAAAGGGCCTTTGTTCCTTTTCCCTAACTGCCATCCACACTCCCCCAGCCCATGAAATGTTACTAGCATAGATATACTGTGTGCCTGCTTCTATGTTATATGTTTCTCTGTGCTTCATAAAAAGGGTAATGTTTTGCACAAACCTTGCCCCAGACCCAAGATTTGCTACTGTAGGGGTGATTCCACGCGGTCCCTCCTCTGCACACCAGCACAGGCGGCAGGAGCGCCTCCCCACGGGGTTGGTGGAAGTTCTGAGAACACATGCAAGGAGGGTGCCTAGCACAGTGCTCAGCCATACCAGCCATCCACAGGTGCTCGTCACCACCAGGAATGGTCATAACATTAACACTTACCGGGACGTGACTGTATGATGGGATTTAGAGATTTTCATAAAATCAATGACTTAGTTCTCATAACAACCTTCTGAGGTGGGAGCTATTATTACTATTGTCATTTTACAGATGAGAAAACTGGGGTGCTGATGGTCGACCTAGCCAAGGTGACACAGCCAGAAGACATAGCCAGAATTTGAATCCAGGAGTCAGGTTCCTGGGCTTAGACTCGTAAGCATGACACCCTGTGTACTAGTCGCATAAACATAATGTTAGTATGAACATCAGTATTGATACTTCAGCCCCGTTCAGCAATGACAGATATTCTTGCTGGTACTACGGCATCAAATGTGGTCATCTTAGGACTATAGCGTCAAATGTGGTCATCTTAGGACTTTGAAATGAATTGTTTGATTCTTCTTTTCTGGACTGGAATTGCTGATAAGGGTCAAGTTATTGAGTTTCCTCTATCCAGCCTGGGGAAGCCATTCAGGTCTTCCCAATAACCACCCCCCTCTTTGGAAACAAGATGACACAGAGCGTGGGGTGCTGCTGTGGGATGCGTGTTGCCACGGCAGCAGCTCCTGCCTCCTTCCTACCCTCTCTGAGGTGCTATGACATAGGCAGTGGTTTCTATGGTAACAGGGCAAGTGAGGGTCCATGAAGAAAGGACTTGTGTGTGTTCTGACCTTGGGGGGTGGAACTGAAATGAACCTTGGGCATCTGGAGGGCTCCTCTGCCATATGTCTAAGAGATGATTTCGTCATTGCAGGAATAGCCCCGGTAAGCAGAGTGTTAGAAATAACAGAGGTTCTAGCTTGTTCTCCCCCAAAGTTCATCTTTTATCTTTTCTTTAAATAAGGACAATTTAAGACTTCAGAAATAAGAGGAGGAGGTGGAAACCATAGCGAGGGAGAATTCTCCAGGGTGCACACGTCAATCGCTATATGTAAGCAGCAGACTCACAAATAACTCTTAAACATGGCTCTCGGTCTCAGAGAAGTTTCCAAGGATGAAGGGGCCAAGGTTCTGTCCTATTTGAAGCTGCTCAGAAAACCCTCCACTGACTGACAGCCTCTGCCTGCAGGTTGCTGCGCCCCTTCAGAGCCCACGCCTTCCCTGCTGCCAGAAAGCCTGTGCCATCCTTGCCCTCTCTGTGGCCACAGCTGGCTGCACCCTGGGATCCAAGCCCACATATCAACACTCACTCGCTTTGCCCTCTGCCTGCTTGAAAGGTAACAGGAGGTGCGGGAGGAAAGCCAAGTCCATGTCAGCCCAGTATTCTAAGAGCAGGCCCAGCAGGAGGGAGGGAGGGCGCACTTGGCAGTGGTGACTGCTTTGCCTGAGCTCCTGGGTCAGCACACGGGGTAAGATGTGGGGCCAGCCAGCTTGTGCCCATAGAGAGCTAGCTATGTGCAGACACATTCGTGAGCAGTTGACATTGATTGCCTCAATTTTCCCCACAACTGAGGAGATGAAGGTGGAGAGAACTTCAGTAATTTATCCAAAGTCTTGTAATTAATAAATAGCAGAGCTGGGATTTAAACCACACATAAAGACTCTAGGTTTGAGTTGTAACAATGGGAAAAAGTCAAGCTAGGATCCTCAAAGAAAGCTGGGCAGAAAGTGAGCATGACCAGAAGGGGGCGCCACGTGAGGGTCTTTCAGAGACAGAAACCCAACTCTGGCAGTCTCAAGGAACAAATCTCATGGCACAGGGACCTTCAGTGACGACTGAACCCAGGTAATCGGCCCTTGGCTCAGCACAGCCAGGTTCCTCCCGCAACTTTGTTCTCACACTCTCTCCAGGCGGTGGCCCCTTCAGACATCCTCAGCTTGTCCCCAAGGGAAAAAGAGGACCTCTCCCCCAATTATTACAGCCAAATCTTGGACTTGATGAAGTTTGTGTGATTGTTGTATTTTGGGTCAAATGCCAGCTCCCACACTGACCATTTTGTTGATCCCATATTCTCATCAGCTAAACCTGGGTCACTTGCCCAACGTTGGGAAGATGGAGGGAGGAGGAAGCTAAGTATTGGAAAGGGGAGCCCCCAGTGGAGATGAAGGTGCTATGAACAGAAGAGGAAGGGATGGCTGCTGGGTGGACAAAACCAGCTGTTCTCCTTAGCCCTTGTTCTCTGGTGTCTACAGAGAAATGGTAAGGACCAGACACTGGCTGCCAAGGCCCCATTGTTGCTTCTGCCCACTCCAGGTCCCCAGCTTCCTAAGGCACAGGTGTGACCCAATCTCTCTTCTCTCTGAGGAGGAGCGGCCAGCCAATGGGAGCTGTGCCACATGGTTCTCTACCCGCCATGGGACACTGCGCTCCATGGGACCCCTCCTCTTCTGACACTTGCACTGCCCTGGTGAGGAGGTATCTCTCACCACCTCTTTCCATGTTCACCTCACTTGGCTCTTTCATCAGAGACACTTCGGAACTTTTGCCTTCCTCTTTCTGCCCATCCTTCCCCTGGCATTTCCTCACCATCATTTAAAAAAAGCTTTCTGTGGCCTGGTGTGGGCTTACAGGAGCCCAGCTGCTTTCCTCGATGAGCCTATCCAAGGATGGGCTGTAAGGCCCTGCGATCGGGGAGGTTGAGCCTCACTCTGTGGTTTCATTGCTGCGGGTGCACGGTGGTCTCTGATGGTATATGAGTGGTCTCTGATGCCATGTCCGTCTCTTTCCTGTCCTTCTCCAAACATTTCCTCCAGGCTAAGCCATCCCTCAGTGTAGATTTACTCTACCTCTTGCTGATCTTTTTTTTTTTTTTATTTGTACTAATATGCCCTTTATTTTAAGCATTCATGATAATTTTGGAAGACTTATTTTTATTTTATTTATTTATTTTTATTAAATCATAGCTGTGTACATTAATATGATCACAGAGCACCATACACTTGGTTCATAGACTGTTTGACACATTTTCATCACACTAGTTAACATAGCCTTCCTAGCATTTTCTTAGTTATTTTGCTAAGACATTTAGATTCCACATTTACTAAGTTTCACATATACCCTTGTAAGATGCACTGCAGGTGTAATCCTATCAATTCCCCTCCCTCTACCCACCCTTACCCCCTTACCCCTATTCTTAGGTTGTAACTGGATTATAGCTTTCATGTGAAGGTCCTAAATTAGTTTCATAGTAGGGGTGAGTACATTGGGTACTTTTTCTTCCATTCTTGAGACACTTTACTAAGAAGAATATGTTCCAGCTCCATCCATGTAAACATGAAAGAGGTAAAGTCTCCATCTTTCTTTAAGGCTGCATAGTATTCCATGGTGTACATATACCACAATTTATTAATCCATTTGTGGATCGATGGGCATTTGGGCTTTTTCCATCACTTAGGAATTATGAATAGGGCTGCAATAAACATTCTGGTACAAATATCTTTGTTATGATTTGAT
The DNA here is from genome assembly GCF_027406575.1 of Nycticebus coucang. Classification (NCBI taxonomy): domain Eukaryota; kingdom Metazoa; phylum Chordata; class Mammalia; order Primates; family Lorisidae; genus Nycticebus; species Nycticebus coucang. Next base: position 146,741,766 of record NC_069781.1, on the reverse strand, counting down.
TTTTGGTCTTCTGGGCATATGCCCAGTAGAGGAATTACAGGATTGAATGGCAGGTCTATTTTTAGATCTCTAAGTGTTCTCCAAACATCTTTCCAAAAGGAATGTATTAATTTGCATTCCCACCAACAGTGTAAAAGAGTTCCCTTTTCTCCACATCCATGCCAACGTCTCTGGTCTTGGGATTTTGTGGTATAGGCTAGTCTCACTGGAGTTAGATGATATCTGAAAGTAGTTTTGATTTGCATTTCTCTGATGATTAAAGATGATGAGCATTTTTTCATGTGTCTGAAGGCCACATGCCTGTCTTCTTCAGAGAAGTTTCTCTTCAAGTCCCTTGCCCAGTGATGGAATCCCTTGTTTTTTTTCTTGCTAATGCGTTTGATTTCTCTGTGGATTCTAGTTATTAAACCTTTGTTGGAGACATAACCTGCAAATATCTTTTCCCATTCTGAGGGCTGTTTGCTTGCTTTACTTACTGTGTTCTTGGCTGTGCAGAAGCTCCTTAGTTTGATCAAGTCCCAATAGTGTATTTTTGAAGCTGCTTCAATTGCCCGGGGTGGGGGGGGGTCTTCCTCATAAAAAACTCGCCCAACCCAATTGCTTCAAGGGTTTTCCCTGCACTCTCTTCTAGTATTTTTATAGTTTCATGTCTTAAGTTTAAATCTTTAATCCAGTGAGAGTCTATCTTAGTTAATGGTGAAAGGTGTGGGTCCAGTTTCAGTCTTCTACAGGTTGCCAGCCAGTTCACCCAGCACCATTTGTTAAATAGGGAATCTTTTCCCCATTGAATGTTTTTAATTGGCTTGTCAAAGATTAAATAATGGTAAGTAGCTGGATTCATCTCTTGGTTCTCTATTCTGTTCCAGACATCTACTTCTCTGTTTTTGTGCCAATACCATGCTGTTTTGATCACTATCATTTTGCAGTATAGTCTGAGGTCTGGTAGCGTGATTCCTCCTACTTTGTTTTTATTTTTGAGTAATGCCTTGGCTATTTGAGGTTTTTTTCTGATTCCATATAAAACGAAGTATTGTTTTTTTCAAGATCTTTAAAGTATGACAGTGGAGCTTTAATGGGGATTGTGTTGAAATTATATATTGCTTTGGGTAGTATGGACATTTTAACAATGTTGATTCTTCCCAGCCATGAGCATGGTATGTTTTTCCATTTGTTAACATTCTCAGCTATCTCTTTTCTTAAGAGTTTCATAGTTCTCTTTATAGAGATCTTTTATGTCCTTTGTTAGATAAACTCCCAAATATTTCATCTTCTTTGGCACTATTGTGAATGGGATAGAGTCCTTAATTGTTTTTTCAACTTGATTATTGTTGATATATATAAAGGCTACCGATTTATGGATGTTGATTTTGTAACCTGAGATGCTGCTGTATTCCTTGATCACTTCTAAGAGTTTTGTAGTAGAGTCCCTAGTGTTTTCCAGATATACAATTCTTGCTGATCTTTTGTCTCTCTGAAGTTCCAGACAATGTCACGGTCACTTTGGTTCTGAGGACCCATCTGCCTTGTGGCTGCCCGGGCTCTGAGTGAAGGGATTTAGCTGCAGTTGGTCAACTGGCAGAATCATTGGAGATTTTATTGTCTACTGTTTCTTTCACTTTAGGGGAACTAGGGAATGTTCGGAAATAGGGCTGGCTGTGAAGGCCCCAGGACAGCAGGGGACTGCTGTAGACGGAATGTTTGTGTCCCCTCCAAATTCATGTGCTGAAGCAATGACCCCCAATGTCATGGTATTTGGAGGTGGGGCTTTAGGAGGGAATTAGGTTTAGATGTGAGGGTAGCGCCCTTATGATGGGATCTGTTCCTCTTGTAAGAAGAGAAAGAGCTTCCTCTCTTCCCGAGCACACAATATAGAAAGGCCAGCTGAGCACTGCAGGAGAGCAGGCGGCAGCCCTCGCCAGGTACAGGGTGTGCAGGCACTTCCAGAACCATGGGGAATAAATTTCTGTGGTCTAAACCACACAGTCCATGCTCTTCTGCTACAGTAGCCCTAAAAGACTGAGGCAGAGACATTACCAGCTGAAACTCACCTATCTCCTTTGTTCGGAGAGCTCAGATGGGCTATGACAAAACCTCTGGGAGCTTGGTGCCAGACTTCCACACCTTAAATTCTTGGTTTCCTGTACTAGGGGGAGAAACACCCATTCTTTCCTTTCCCCACCAGCTGGTCACTAGCACTATTCACAGAATAGGTAACGTTCTCCTGGTACAGGGCAGGACCGCATTCCGCTCCCTCCTTGGAGTTAGGTGTGCGCAGGTGACACTCTCCAGCCAGTGAAAGGTGGAGGGTCTCTTCCGGGGGAGGGCAAGAGCAGGTGTGTGTGACCAGCATGTATTCTCCTCCTCTCTTCCCCTCTGCCATAAGAAACAGCATTAAGATAACAGCCACTCTGTCAGCCTATGTCCTGAGTGGGGAGACATGAAGCAGAGCCCCCCTCACCCCAACACGGCCCAGCCTTGATCTCCCCATGCCATGAATGTGATAAGCCATGGAGATGTGGGGGTGCACATCACCGCGCCATAACCCAGCCTATCCAGACTTTTGGTCAGGTCCTGTCTACAAAGTGCTGTGAGTGGACTGAGGCCTGAGGCACATTTGCTGAGTGAAGATTTCCCAACTCCATTAGCCTGGAAGATCCTCTTCTCCACCTCCAGGTGACTCCTCCTATGGTTTAGTCCTTATCTTCCTGGTCTCAGCTCAAATATCACTTTTCCCAGAAGACTTCCCTGACCAGATGTGTTCAGCATCACATTACACCTTCATAGCTCTTGTCAGTGTCTGGAACAATCTGTGACTCTGCTTCTTTCTTAGAGTAAAAGCTCCCTGGAAGCCAGGACTTCATCTTGTGCACCTCTGATGCTCAGGACTTGGAATCCCGCCTGGCACCTGAGACTTCAACAAAGTTTGTTGAGTGAATGGGGGAAAAGCAATGAGGAAAAAGCTTTGTATGTATATGTGCCCACCCAGGCCCATTCTGACTGAAAATGCATCCTAAAACTCACTGGGGTGCGGTGGGGGGGTGGCAAAGCTTGACACTCTTCTCCTTCCTTCAACCCACTGTAAGTGCCATTTTGATATCGGGCCTCAACATGGGTAGACTGTCATGTCTCCAGAGCAGCTAATTCCTGCAGCTCCTTCCACCATCCCCTCTGAAAGGGCACCTGACTCCAGTGGGCTCGGCATCTGCCTCCCTGGGCAGCCGCGAGTCTCCCCTGCTCCACTGTCTATTGTGCTGTGTGGTGAGTTGTGTGTGGTCCTTCGGCCACGAGCCCCTTGAGGACAGGGGCTGAATCTTTATATCCACATTTTCAGGGGCTCCCTCAGACCCCATCCTGTAGAGAGAGTTTAGGAGATGCTTGTGGGTGAACTGTCTTCTGTCACCTGTGGTCACCTTCCATGTGCACTCCAGTCACTCCAGTGACATTGGAGTTGGGTTGCTGAAGGGCAGGCCCAGGTCCTCTCCTCTCGTCTTCCTTGCGCCCACTGTGTGGTAAATGTCAACGATGACAGACCCATTTCCTTTGTCTCCTTGTTGTCGGCACCCACCGTGTTTCACTCTTTCTGACAGGAACTGGCGGCGAGCTGGTCACCCCGGGAATGAGCCTCAGGGTTTCTTAGAGAAAAAATTAAGTTGAGGCTGAAAGTTACCATATACAGATAATAGAGTGAACTCATTTCTGAAATTCTAGACCCCACATTACAACACTCTATCTGAATAAAGATTATTGGGTCATATTCAGGTACCAGGTAATTTTGGAGTTGAAGTTCAGATGCCCAATAACCATGAGCCAAATGGGTAACCAGAGGAAGGCAAAAGCTCAAATGAGCTTCAGAATGAAAACTTTCGATCTGATAAGCAAATGGCATCAAGAAAATCAATTCTACCTGGAATAGAATCTTTTTATTTTCTAAAACTCTTGTGGAACGTCAAAATATTCTTCAAGTGGATCTTTTTTTTTTTTTTTTAATTGTTGGAGATTCACTGAGGGTACAAGAAACCAGGTTACACTGATTGCATTTGTGAGGTAATGTCCCTCTTACAATCGTGTCTTGCACAAAGTCATTCCTTCCTTTAGTTTGAGATCTTGCTGTGCAGCCCTTAGAAATTCTCATAAGATCCAGAAAGACCTTGCATACTTCTGTCATGCCTCACAGTCAAATGCTCAGTACCCACAAATGGCTGTCCACAGAGGGTGCCTGGGGGCGGGGGCAGTGACAACCTGCAGCGTGTCCTCCTCACAGCTGAGCGCCTCCGTGCTCTGCACGGCGCAGACTTGTGGCCATGGGTGGCTCTCCGGTCTGGTGTAATCCCTTCTCTCACTGAGCCAGTGAGGGAGAGGAGCACCCAAGTGAGTACTGGTCACGAAGCCTATGTTCTGTCAGAGAAGGGACAGTGCACTCCAAGGAGAAAGCAACCTCCAAGTGCACTGGAGTGCAAGGCACGTGGGCTCCAAGGAGAAAATGCTTGCCTGCCTGGCACAGTCAAGGATGGCTTCCAAAGGGCTGCCTAGACTCAGCCTTAAATGACAAACAGGAGAGGATGTTTCAGAGACTCAAGACATGATTGCAAAACAGGAATGTGGAACTGCACGGCGCCTTTGGGGAACAGCAGGTGATACAGCATTGCTGGGGGACAGGGCACATCCGACCGGCCTTCAGTCTGCTTTCCGTCAGTTTCCAGGAGCTTCCCACATTTAGCAGCAGGTGCACATGTACACGTATGCACTTACACAAACACACACACAGACACAGCAGACGGCATGTGCTCCTCATGGCCCACGGAGTCATTTCAAAGGCTCAGGATTCGCCATGCAATTCACACACACGCAAGCCCAGCGTGTGACCCTCCACTGCCTAAGCCGGCACGTCCACTCTGCCCGTATGATAAAGGAAGTCGACCTGGACCCTGGCCCAGAGAAATACTGGGAAAGTATCTTAACAAACATGGCAGGTATGTAATTCTCTGAATAACCTTTGGGTGTTTGTTTGTTTGTTAAATTTAACACCCTGCTCACCTCTGCATTTCTCTGTTATCCCAAGTAATGTAGCAATGGCGGCTCAGCCAGTCCTACCCTTCCCAGCTAGAGTTAGCTTTAGCAATTGCAAGAACCATCATCATATACCCTTAACCAGCCAATGCCTGAATGATCAGGGGTCATTTTGAATAAAGGCTTTACAGCTTGCCATAAGGGTTAGAATCGTCAGGGTAAGCGTACAGGTCGGTTTGCCATGTGGGCATCAAACCTCAGGCAGAAATCCTTTCCCTCAGCTTCATGTAGTGGCCCTGCGTGCATCTGACCACAGTGGCATCGTCAGGAGGTATAAAGTGGGGGGACAACGGTGAGCCCCCACGCTGGGCACCGTTCCAGGTGATGGGCCTGATGCTCCTGCTACAGTGCCGCTATTTTGGTCACAGGTGGTTATTTTTGTATTCAACAAACCCTTGAGCAAAAACAGCCAATCAGTATGTTCTGGAGAAGGGCGGGTTAGTCAAATACCAAGCTTCAAATCTAGTGGCAGTCCACCAACAGAGACAGTGCCACGACACTCAACGGCCTCCCAGTTTCCTTCTATCACTGGATTCCTGCTGTGTTTTAAATATCTACCAACATGACCAATTGGATATAAGGACTTACTAAAAATGTGTTTTCTTTTTTCTCCTTTTTTCTTAAATTTTTTATTTGTGTATATTCATGGGAGAAAGCACAATCTGCCTGCACTGACATAGTGCGGTGTGCTGTCGGCAGTGTGTCACCACCAGGCAGCCTCCTGCAGCCACGCCCCATCCCCCAGGCTCCCTGGCTCATCCTTCCACACTCGGCTCCAGTGTGACATGAGGGAGCTCCCACTTGCACGTGAGACATTCAGGGTTTCTCCTGGGTCTGAGTTGTTTCATTCAAGGTAATAGCCTTCTGCTCCATTCATGTTGCTACAAAAGAAAAATGCAGTTGGGCACGGTGGCTCATGCCTGTAACCCTAGAACTCTGAGAGGCCCAGGTGGGAGGATCACTTGAGCTCAGGAGTTCAGGAGTTCAAGACCTGCTTGAGCAAGAGTGAGACCCTGTTTCTACTAAAAACAGAAAAATAGCCGGGCATGGTGGCAGGCGCCTGTAGGCCTAGCTATTTGGGAGGCTGAGGCAAGAGGATTGTTCAAGCCCAAGAATTTGAAGTTTCTATGAGCTATGGCGATGGCATGACACTCTATGTAGGGCACAGAGTGAGAATCTGTCTCAAAATAAAAATATGGTTTAACTAAATTATGAGTTTCTTCTCTTGAAATATAACCGCGTAGGGTTCACTGTGTGGTGACCACACCAGAGTCACCTGTTATTCCCTAGAGAGGAGAAGCATCTTTGGAAGGGAGTGGAGGTGGGGAGAAGGCCCGCAGCTTGCAGAGTGCTGGAGGGCACGGTACGGAGGTGCACCAGGGTGATCACACAGAGCCAGGCCACGGGATGTGACTGGGGCAAACCTCATCTATTTCACAGCTTTGTCTAAGTCCATTTCTAAAGAATTTGTAAAGAGCAAAATACATATTTCTGTCAATTATTCTGAGCCTGAAACAACTTCCAGAACTATTGGCCATCTTGAACCAACAAATTATGTTTTCCCCCAGGCAGTCATAGATGCACTCCAGCACACGTATGTATCTCTGAAACAGAACATACAAAAAACAAGAGTAGGGAAGGGTTTCCCACGGACACCCCAGCACTGAGAGCTGAACAGAGATGACAGGCAGGGCAGGTGGCTCCAACAGAGAGAGCTGGTGGTTCTTACTCTGGCGTCCACATTGGAATGTTCAGAAGGGAACTGGTATAATTTCTCTTCAGGCTGCACAGTTTCATGAATCTCACCTTCCCTCAAAGTCCAGCAGCCAGCATTCTCATGATGGTGATTTATTGCAATTCTGTTTTTATTAATAGCTTCTCATGTTTGGGAAAATCAAATCATTTTGCGGCTGCCCAGAATGTTAATGCGAGGCACAGGCAGAGGAGCTGGCTTGCTAGGGCATTCTCACAGATACACACATGCATATATTTAAAGCCAAAGGACTTTATAAAATTTATACTGTGCACTTTAAAATGCCTCCTGCATTTAGCTCAGAAAAAGAAATGTTTCATTGGGCTGTTCCAGTGTTCCCTCCCTACCTCCTTGCTTCTTCCTCATCTTTTAAATCTCAAACTCAGCTTCTCCACAATATTTTATAGAAATCTTTTCTAGTCATCTCTTTTTGGGGATTTTCACCTGAACAAGTCAATTCCCTTTAAATGAGTTTTGAAGACTTGTATATTTTTAATAGCATATTTGGAAAAGAAAGGAATTTGCCAGTGTGTGGATTAGAATATTACATACACGGACACAAAGTATTTTGGGGTCTAGAAGACAAAGCTTGCTAGGTCTTTTCAACAGGATTCAGCTCTTGAGTTTTCTTTGTTGAAATCCCATCTTTGTTCACCGCTTTGCCTCTGGCGCAGCCCAGGATGACAAGCTCCCCAAGGCAGGAAGATGGGCTGTCCCGGCTCCCTCACCATCCTCCCAAGGCAGGAGGATGGGCTGTCCTGGCTTCCTCACCATCCTCCTTCACCAGCGTGTTCAGGGGGTTGCAGTCTGGAGAGAACGCCAAGGCATCAGGACCAGATGGTGTCCATTAGAAGCCACTTCCCCCAATTTCAGCCACACAAAGTGATTTTTAAATTGAACTGTGCTCAAAGCCCCTTTGTCTTGCTCTTGGTGAGACTCACATCCAGACTGAAGCCTCCCTCCTACGCATGTGCGTCCTCTCAGACAACCGCCAGTTGTGCCCAGGGGCACAGGGCTGAGGAACCCACATCATTTACACATGACTCTGAAAGGAGCTGACTGAGTTAGCCCATTTATTTTCTGGGTGACTTGTTACAGCTTGGCCTGAGAGAGTCCATGCTATTAAAAGGAGGTCACACAGGCAGGGGCAGCCAGTGACTGCATGGAAAAGGTCAGGGGAGAGGCAGACCGGGGTTAGACACAGAGATGATGTCAGGTCACACACGAAGCTGACATCATGAAAACAACTGCTGGTGAACCTATAGCAAAGGTGACCTCGATTCAGAGATCTGGGGAGGTACGTTTTTGTTTTGTGCTTCTCGGGACCATTTTTTAAAAATCAGGATAAAATACACATAAAATTTACCATCTTAACCATTTTTGAATGTACAGCTAAGTGGTGTACCACCCACCTTCAGAGCCCTTCATCTTGCAGGACTAAAATTCTGCCCTCGTTAAAGAACAATCCCCTAGGGCCCCTGCCCAGCCCAGGTCCACCGTCTACTTCCTGTCTTCCCAGGGCCATTTTAAGTGCCTGTGCAGAGAGCCCTAAGTTCAGCTAGCCACAAGTAACAGAAGCACTGAAGTCTACTAACCTAATAAAGGCTTCAGAGAGCCCAAAGAGGGTTGAGTAGTCAGTCGGAAGAAAGGCAGCTACCAGCCTTAGGAACAAAGGCAGGCAGGCCTCAAAAGTGTCGAACGCCTGCCTCATCCTGCTTCCCTGCTTCTTTCCCCATGTGGGCTTCATTTCCCACTCTCTGCAGAGGGGATTTCTCTTCATGGCAGAGGATATGGCTGCCAGTATCTCCTTATTAATTACATCCACCCAAGGGACTGAATTGACAAGCTCTTTGGGCCCAGTATAAATTCCCAAGGAAGGAGGTTACTGGTTCAAATGGGTCAGGGATCCATACCTGTACCAATCAGCCGTGGCTGGGATGGTAGGGATACAATCATTGGCCTAGCTAAAGTTAGGTGCCAATCAACTATGACCAATCAACTACAACCAATCAATCAACTATGGCCAGGGGCGGGGCACGAACCCATCTGGGAGTGAAGGAGTTCCCTGCCGAGTGTGCTGGCTACCTGGCAGGTGCCAACCAGGGCACTCACCATCACGCCCTGCACGTCCTCTTGGTGCCTGTATTTTGAAGCCACTTATGCCTGATTTGCTCCCAGACCCTCACTGGGACAAGCCTTCTCCAGGACGTGCCCCCTTCTCTAGGTCTTCCTGTCTTACTAGTGACAAGAAAAACGAGGCGACCATCTGCTCGGTGCCCAGCACCACATTCTCTCCCTCTTCCTCTTTCTCTCCTCTCTTTCCCCTCCTTCCTCTCTCTCTCTCTCCAAAAAAATATTACCGGTTAGGATCTTAAAATGTGATTTTCCCCCCAATGTTACTTTTTTTTTTACCTTACAAAAAAGACTGAGAACCAAAACCTTGCATTGGGCTATTACCCCAAATTCGCATCCTCTGGTCCCCTAATCTCCTGTTCCTGAGCCTGCTCGGCAACATTTCTGAGCTGCTGGCAAGAAGATAGAGGGAGCTTTTCTCCTTGTTCTTGTTATTATCCTAATTCCCTTACTTTGTGACATTTAACAAGACAGGCTCCATCTGTGTTTTTATACTGCTCAGATTATTCTTGCCTGTAAAGAACTGTCTCCACATTTGGACCAAGCAGACACATATTAGCAGAAGAGCAAAGCCCAGCTGGGTCCTGGGAAGCCTCCACCCCAGGCAGGCCAGGGCCATAAATCCTCTGTAGCATTGTCCCCGCAGAGATCGGGTGTGAAGCTTAGCACTCCCCAGCCTGCCAAGGTTTGTGAGGCCTCCATGGTGCCCACACCAGGGCCTATTTAAAGTAACACTGCTGGGCCGGTCAGTCCCTTGGGTGCTGTAAAGACAATTAGTTCCAACTGAGAGTTTCCAAAGACGCTTTCGAGGTCTGCGGCTCAGTCTGAGGCTGCCGAAATGCCACTTGCAACTTTGAACAAAGTGAGAGAAAGGGTTTTAGAAACGCTATATTTCTGGCCATCAGTATTGCCCCAGGCTTTCCTGCCTAAAAGAGTAAGATGAAATCACAGCATCTAGAGTCAAGGAGTTTTTAACAGGAACCAGGCTCTGAAATAACCAGGGTGAAGGAAGACTCATTTACCGAGCACTCGCTGCACACTCACATGTGACCTCCACTGCGGGAGGCTCCTCTGCGTGGAGCTAGCAGGAGACAGCGACTATCTGTATCTGCCCAAGCGCCACTTTCCTTCATGCTGCTCAGAGACAGCTGATTCCTGTGGAGAATTGTTCCTCCGTCACTCTCACATCACGTGGCTGTGTAATGCTGCCCCTTCCTAAATGCCACAGATGTTCAGGTGACTCGGAACTGTACAATCCGACGCCCCGGCCCACAGGTCGGTAACTGGGCATCTGCCCCAAGGCTGGCCAGTGAGACTCATTTCTGGAACTTTTGCTGGAACTGTTGGGAAATAGCCTTGTGCTTTCTGGCTCGAGCCGGGGAGTTGGTGGCCTGGAGTATCTTGTGGTTCCATTTTGCCAATTAGAGAGCTAAAGCGCAGGGAAGTCAAGGGACTTGTCCAATGTGACAGAGTCAGCTGGAGGAGGCCCGGGGTGCAAACCCAAACAGCCGGCTCCCTGCAGCCGCACACACTCCATGCTGCTCTCACCACCAGGCAGGGACTCTACACTCCCATAGCTCATCCTTACAGGGAAAGTTCTCTCATATATACCAGAAGTGATGATCTCCAGCTTCGGAGCACACATTGGGTTAACCAGCTGATCTATGAGTGAAGAGCCCACAGACCACCAGAAAAAGAAAAAGGCCAACAGCCCGCTGGAGTGCCTAAAAAAAGAAATCTTGGTCTGCCTTGGGTCTCTAGCCCCTGTGAGTACTTAATGAAGGCTGTGGAACCACTCCCTCAAAAAACAGGTATATACTTGTGGGGTTATGGATAACAAGGTTCTTATGATTGCAGGTGACAGAAACGCAGTCCAAGTCACTTGCTCAGAAAGGTAGAAAGGATTGGCTCACATAACTGTGCTGAGCAAGGATGCAGCCAGGCCTCAGAGACAACTGCAACCAGAGAAAAGGCCTTTTGTTTTTTCTCTGCCTCTTCCAACATGTGGGCTTTGTTCTTTCCAACCCATGATAAGCAACATGGCTGAAATTGAGTCGCACTTCACGTCAAGAAGCCACATCCCAGGCAGTGCCTGTGACTCAAAGGAGTAGGGCACCGGCCCCATATACTGGAGTTGGCAGCTTCAAACCCAGCCCCAGCCAAAAAACTGCGGAAAAAAGAAAAAAAAAAAAGCCACATCCTTGCCTCAGATCAAAAGTGTCCAAGAGACACTAATTGGTGTGGGTTGTGGGCCTACACCTGTGGCCACAGGAGCAGAGAACTGAGATTAGCAACAGTTGTCACCCCAGGAGGAAGCTGGTATCCTCAGGAGAAGACATGGGGAAGATGAAACAAACATCACCCTATCAAAAACCCAGGTAGGACCCTGGGTCTAGAGACTCAAACAGTGTCAAAAAAATAAAGTAGAAAACTGAGGATATTATATGGTGAATTCAGAAAAATACCGACCTCAGGCTCAAATGTCTAAGTAGTTCAAGGGGAACATTTTCACCAAGATTATTCAGAACCTCCAAATTCTGTCCCCCACCTCTGGCTAAGAATTAGTAGCACATGCCCAAAGGAAACGTTACTTTAGCAAATAAAAATAAGACACGGATTTCCTGTTGGGAAACATAGTCTTCTGTTAGCATGAAGATTCTTCGTTTCCAAATTTTAAAGGAGAAATAAAACACATTAGGTCAGATTGCTCTTGTGCAGACTCTTGGGTATTAATTGGGTAAAATAGTTAGGAAATACTCAAGAAGGCTGTCTAAAAGCATCCCCAAGTCCGACTCAAGCCCCTTTCAGTCTGTTCTTTGCAGAGATGCCAGGCTAATTTGCCTGAAACAGCACTTCATCATGATTCTCCTGAAATTTCCAGTGTTCAGAGCATAATGGGGGTCCACCTCCACAAATCGGTCTCATCTTCAGCTGCTCCGCCGGGGGTTGCCCCTCAGTCCTCCAAAGCTTCACGCTTATTTTCAGTTCTGAAATCCTCATAGCCTTCTTTTAACCTACCCCAATTCCCTCCGCTGTTCAAAGTCCAGTTTGATTTTCATCTTTGTGGAGGACTACCAGGCCACTTACCATTTGCTCCCCAGTTCATTACCACCGGTCCCCTGCTCTGCTCTATGTAAAGGCAGGTGGTCCTGCAGACTCCACGGCCCAGGCCTTTGTGCTGACTGGCTTCCATCTCACAAGAGGGGAGCGGCCAGAAGACGTCCCTGAGGAGTGGTCTCTGTGCTGGTGACCAGTCTCTGTTTAGGTCAGCTCTAGCTTCTGAGCTCTGATGATAGCCTTTGCTATTTCTGACCCCTGGGCTGCCTCACCGTGTCTGGCTTCCCAGGCCTCCCAATACCCCCATACCTTTGTGATGAGCACCCCATAACAATGTCCCCTGATTTGTCCTCCTGGTGTGGCCCATTTTTCCTGATGGAAACAGAGGAACACTCTCTTCTCTGACCTCCCATAATAGACAATGTTTATATTCACTTATTTTGATAATATTTCTTAATTTGAAAAAGAAGTAGAGTTTGCAAAGGTACCATTTCAGTAGTATAAAATAATGAATAGTGGAAAGAAATTTTCCTTCTCATTCTAAATACTTAGCCCTCTATCTAGAGTAAGCCAGAGTCGATAATACCACGCATGTCTGTACATGGCCATGTGCTACATGTTTTTAATGATGGGGACATACTACACACATAGTTGTGTAACTTTCTGCTTCCATTTGATAATATATTTTGGAGGCTTTCTTCACCATACACACATTCAGACACACACAATGTCTGTCTACCTAATTCAGCCTTTCTCATGGCCACCTGTGATCTCCTTGTCTGGACCCTATTGATAGACATTTAGGTTGTCCTGTGTATTTTGTCATTCTAAACCATCCATGCACATTAACAAGTTCAGTAAATTCCTAGAAGAATTGCTAAGCCAAACGGTATGTAAATTATTTGCCAGGCATGGCCAAATTGTCTCTCGAAGAAGTTTACTATTGTACATTCCCATCAAGATCACGTTCAAGCACTGTTCACCCAGAGCCTTGATAACAGTGGGTGTCATCAAAAGTTTTATATTTGCCAACCTGGTAGGCAACCACTCAGCTAGTGTTATCTCCTCAATCCTCCAAAGCCTTATGCTTTTTTTTTCTTTCTGAGGCAGAGTCTCACTCTGCCACCTTGGGTAGAATGCTGTGGCCTCATCCTAGTTCACAGCAACCTCAGACTCCTAGATTCAAGTGATCCTGCTGCCTCAGCCTCCTGAGTAGACCTGGGACAATAGGCTTCTACTACAAGGCTCAGCTAATTTTTCTATTTTTAATAGAGATGGGGTCTCACTCTTGCACAAGCTGGCCTCAAACTCCTGACCTCAAGTGATCCTCTTGCCTCCGCCTCCCAGGGTGTTGTGATTACAGGCATGAGCCACCACACCTGGACCCTAGTTCTATTTCTGTTTATGCCAATTTGAATATTTTTATAATCCATTGTCTCTTGTTATCCAGACATATCCCTCAGAAGCCACTGAGCAAGAACTATAATTTCAAACCTATCAAACCAAATTCAACAAAAAATTCTTTTCATGTTAGAAAAAGCCTTCACTCCAACTCCCAGAGAATTCAAGAAAATAGAGGCTTAGAGAGGCCAAAATGCATGAATCTGCATAAAGCCTCACAGCTGAGAAGTGAAGAGCCTGGAATTCTACCACAGAAGAGTGTGTCCCCTACAGTCATGACCTTCCTGCCACACTGTGTAACCTGTTAAATTACAGTAAGAATGTTAGTCTTTGCTTTGCAACATGGCTGTCAACTTCAGCTTCCTAAAGGTAGTGATAAGGATACTGTCTGGTAAATGTATAAAGTACCAAATATACAACTAGAACCTGTTAATCAAATAGATACTTGTCCTAAGATACTACTTATCCACAGCAGTGCAGCAGTGTTCTGTAAATTGTGAAATTCTGTCAGCATACTATGTTGCATACTATGAAAAAGAAAATTTTACTTTTTCATAGGGTTCCTCATAGTATTTTTCTTCATTTTAATGTGTGTTTTTTTAAAAATAAATCTCATATTACACTATGTAAACAAAAGCTTTGAATTTTCCTATGAATTATTAATTTTGTCTCATGGGTCAGTCAGCCAATGCTTACCAAGTAAGCGTCTATTATTTGTTAAAATACAATTGTAAGAAAGACAATTTTCTTACCCTGAAAGAGCTTCCATTCCACAGGGAATGAGAGCGAGATAATAAACAGGTCTGACAAGGGCTGCTAAGGAAATAGAACAGGGTAATGAAATTGATCTGGGAACCTGCTTCAGGCAGATGATCAAATAAGGCTTCTTTGAGGAGCAGATGTTTGTATTGAAATAAGAATGAACACAATGCTAATGGAAGGAGACAGCCAGGCAAATGTTTAGAACCGCACTGTCCAAAATGGTAGCCTCTAGATAACCAAATTAAATTAATTGAATTAACTGTTGTTATACAGTAATAATATTTCCATCAGCACAGAAGGTTCTACCGGACAACACTGTTGGTTCAGCAGGTCTACTGGTTCTATTGGTCTAAAGCAGCAATGTTTGGGCATGAGAAAAGGTGAGAGCAAAGGCTGAGATGGGAGTTACCTTGGCACTCTGTTGGATGAAGAGAAAAGCCATGTGGCTGAAAGGGACAGAACAGGGGAGAGAGCTCAGTGAGGATGCTGGGGAGTCAGGCAGGAACACGCCTGTGGGGCCCTGACCACCAGGAATCTTTATGCTGGTGGCTATGGAAATTCACGAGGTGTTTCAGGGAGAGGTGATGTATTCGGATTCTACTTAAGAAAGGTCATTCTAAAGGTTTTGAGATAAAGAATTTACATGTCTTTAACCTCAAATAAGTTTTGAAAATGTGGCTTAAAAATTTTATGGCTTGGAGAGTTACTTAAGGCTATTTTGTTTTTGGTTTGTAACCAAGTAAAGGGCCAATTTTTACAAATGGTATGAACTAAATAACATCTTTAGTCCTGGGGCCAACGGAATAGACACTCTCTTGGCCAAAGGGACCTCAGGAAAACCTCACAGCTGAGCCGGGAGGAGAAGGGGGTTCAGAAACACCTCATTAAGGAAGGCCCCTCCCTTTTAGAGCTACTCTGTGTAATACAATTTAGTATATTCACTGACAGGCCTAAAGCAACGCAAGACAGAGGTTAAACCGTACCTGCGGAGCATCAATTTACCAAACACAGTGATGTCCGCCACTGTGTGGCAACCCTGGCGTGCCATGAGAGGATCTTAGGCCTGCTGTGAAAATTGTTAAAGATAATTAATAAAATTATTTTTTAAAGAAGTTCAAAGCACAGTTAGTATATTCTTTTTTTTTTTTTTTACCCTTTATTTGAGAAACATAATTCAAGTGTACCACGGAAGTTTAACTGTAGTTTCAAGGGGGCTGTGAGATAAGGTTGAACAGAGTTTCTGTCTCTGATTAACAGACATCCTTAACTTCAAAGAGGTTAAGTTTCAAGCCTTTAGACAAAGCTTCATTTCTTTAGCCTATTACAAATCAAAGAATCTTTAAACCACCTATAACCCCAACTTCAGGCAAAACCAATACACACCTACATAAAATATTGATCTTATACATAAGATCTCATGTATAATTCCTGTTTCCATGGTTGTTCAAGGCCAAACTGTAACCCAGCCACATGGAACATTTTCTCAAACCTTTTGAAAACATGTCCTCTGGCCATCAGTTACACACACTTGGCTGAGAATAAACCTCTTCAAATTATCTTACAGAGTTTGCATATTTTCCCCATTAACAAAATTTGTGGGCATAAGCAGAAAAGAAAATGCAGGACTTTTTAAATTCTCTATTCATAGAATACCAAATATATTTCAAAGTTGTTAATTGTGTTACTCTTATTATTTATATCCTTTTTATGTTTTGTTCCCTTGATCTGTCAAATTCCAAAAGAGCTATATCAAGCTATCTCCCAGCACTAATCTGGTTCTTTCAGCCTCTTCATGTATTTCTAAGGATTTCTGCCATACATATTTTTCCAGCTGTTTGTTACATGAAGGTCAGTATCTATCATTTTCTTCTTCTTTATGTTTTCTGCTTACAAAAATTTCTTCTGTTCTTAAAAGAAAATTGTGCCTTTACTCACAATACTTCTGACACCAAAGGTGTGGTTTTGTCCCCCCGCACCACGCAACCCTTTAACTCTTAGCAGACACTAAGTGCGTGTCCTGCAGTTTAATTCAGTTCTAACACTGTTGGGTTGCAGGCTGCTGCCTGTGTCCTCAGTTCCTGGAGTGCTCTTGGTAGAAAAATGACTAGACACCCCAAACCCAAAGTAAGGCAAGCATGAAACAAAGTTTATTGAGAAAGAAAAAGATAGGCTTACAGAGTAAGGGCAAGATGCCAGCTTACAGAGCAAGATACAGTCACCATAGACAGCAAATGGGCCACCACTGTCACGAAAACAGGTGAGGAGGCCAGGGGTATGGCTGGCAGTTCTCTTTTATACTGCCTGGGTCAGCCCTGCCTTGTGGTTCAGAGGTTACCTCACTGCACATGTGGACTCCCTACAAGCCTCTCTGATAGCCCACCAGGGCGTGTGCACCACCATGTAGATCTAATTAGCCATGAGTCTGTTGTAGGTCACTTTGCAGACTCTGTTGCACCGGTTGTTAGGCTAGAGTGTTTCCTACATCCTTTTGAAGTTGGCAGCTAGGTTCTGCTTGGTAGATCGGTAGGACAGTCCCTCCTCCCCAGGTGTGAGCAATCACTTGAGACTGAATTAAGGTGAGGGGTACTGAGATGGAGGCCTGGGCCTCCCATCCGCCCCCCTGTCCTCATTCCTAACGACCTACCTGATAACACCGACCACCTGAAATCAGGGTGGGCCCCACAGTGTAACTGCTCAGTCCCACAGAACTGTCCCCATTCAGATGCCATTCACGAGTCTCAGCCTCCTGTACTGACCAACCAGCTCTGAATCAGAAGTTACCACAACCCCTTTCTTGGGTCCTGTAATTTGCTAGAAAGGCTCACAGTGCTCAGGACGTCACTTTACTTATGTTACTTGATACAACACTGACCAGCCAAAAGGAAGAGCTGTGTAGGGTAAGTGTGGGGGTTCAGTGCTGAGGAGGTGTCGTGCCTGCCCAGCCCCTCCTCAGGTGCTGCTCACCATCCTGGAAGCTGATCAGTGGCTGTTCAGGACTTTTCATGGAGCTGGATCTCCTGCTCACCCCCTTCCCAGAAAACGCTTGAGGGACCCAACCAAAGTCCCTCATTAGCATAAACTCAGAGGTGATCACAAGGGGCTCCTTATGAATAACAAAAGATGTTCTTATAACTCAGGACATTCCAAGGGCTTTAGAGCTCTGTGCCAGGAAGTGGGGACGGAGACCACATACATTTCCTATTGGCCACAGTTCCTTGTAATGGCTTTGGACTGTTGAATTCTCTCTAATGACTGCATATTCATAGCATGGAACATTATATATTTGTTTAACCTTTCCTCCATAAATATTTGAATTGTTTCCAATTTTTGCTGTCTTCTACAATGCTCTTTATTTCAAGCCCCCTTAGGTGTATTATAATACTTGCAATCCTGTTGTGTTGATGAAGAAAAAGAAACTATGAACCAACTGTGTTTTAGGACATTATGAGATGCTTTTATCAGTCAGGACCCCAAGAGATAAGTGTGATGCTTTTTAAAATTAAACTTTATCCCTTGTTGATACACTTTTATAGTTGCCGACACTGGGAATCACTTCTACTACCACACTGTCAAAACTGCAGGCCACAAAATAAATTACACTGAGCAGTTGCCTTTAAGTGAGGAATTTAATACTAGTGATGGATGTGCGGAACGAGCACCAGATAACTGAGCACAAAGTAGGAGTGTTCAGAATAGAAGAAATCCTGCAGATGGCACAAAGGCAACTCTGACATTTAATCCAACAGCATAAAACTGAATGAGATCAGAGGGACTTTGAAATTACAGTTCCATATGACTGCTATTACAGAAAAGCACTGCAGACTGTTATCGAGTTTGTTGAACAGCACTTATAATAAAAAATCATCATCATCTGAGGAAGGACGAAACGTTATGATTGCAAAGGTAGACACTCCATTTGTTGCGGTGTCATTCCTTGTCAAAACCACAAGGGGGTTTCAGTTGAGGTCCAGCTGCTCATCATATTAAAGTCCAGTTATTGCGATGATGATAAGTGCCAAGGAAAAAAGGGATTTTAATATGACCGACATCTTGTCGAGGCAATGGGAGAAGCTGCCTCAAATCAGTCTCCTGACTAAGGGATACAATGGGCTTTTAGGGGGTGTGGGTACAAGGCTTGGGGTAGGTGGAAGTTTATCTCACAGAGGGCTACACCTCAGTCTTGACATCAGGAAATTGGCCCTGCAGCCTTCAGAATCTAAATTCCTCTCTCTTGTAGAAAATCCATCCTTTCAAGCCTGGTATGGTGGCTCATGCCTATAATCTGAGCACTTTGAGAGACTGAGGCAGGAGGAGCTCTTGAAGCCAGGAGTTCGAGTCTATAATTTCTGGGAAATAAAGGGTTGAGTAGTTATTTAAGGGAGAGGATTACAAAAGTCACACAGGCATTCGTGGAACTGGCTACACGTTGCTATAATTCCAATACAATGACCGGAATGTTTGTCACACGCGGAGAATGCCATCTCCAGCCTTTCCCCATCAAATTATTAATGGAGAATTGGAGATTATTTGATAAAAGGCTGACAGGGAGCTACTTGGAATGAAAAAAAGTGTCAGTGACACCCAGAGAAGCAGGTGTTGATGAATAAAACATCTCAGTGACAGACACAATAAGGTGTGAGGAGATTTGGACACGTAGCAAGTGTGGACAGATTTGAGTGACAGCCCATTTTGGGTGAAGAAAAATAAAACATCATAGGTTTCAAAGAGAATATTTCCTGCCAGGGAATCTATAAGTAAGATTTTTTTTTAAAACATGACTTTTTAAATCGTGATTCCACCTTTGAGATGCAACGCAGGTCAATAAAGATTCAAGATGAGAATGGAAATGATTCCAGAGAAGTTAATCTCCCATTCCTACACTCCAGGATAAAATTCCATTAGACTCTCCCCTGGGATCAGGCATCTCCCTGGGCCTCCAAGCCTAAGGGCTGCATGCCTGTAGCACCCTATGAGGAATGGTCTCAAAGATCTTGTGAGAAACACACACTAAAACTCACATGCTGTCAAACTGTTCAGTGTCCAGTACTTTTGGTCAGAAGATTTCTCTGGGCTAGTGAAACGCATGCTGTTTTCTCCTCAGTGAATGTAAATCACCTCTCTTCCTTGCACAGTTGATTCGGGGGTCATTTATTGGCAAGGCCTGGGTGGTGGTGATACACCTTTAAACCGAGACCTGTCACCATGCACATATCACTTGGATACAGAGGCAGTGCTACCGTCTTCCTAGGCCGCAGCCCCCGCGTGTAAAGGACGGGCAGCCAGAGGGAATTCCAAGGCTCTTGTGCTTCTCTGCTCAACCCTAATAAGAGGCTCACACTGTACAAACATTGATTTCCTCTGACATCGTGAACATGAGTGAAAAGCTCTTTTTCCTCCATCTACTCTCAATATTGAAAAATCTTAAGCTACTTTGGTCAACAAGCATAGGATGTCCTTCCAAGTCTGCAGTTAACCTGTGTCGACACTGTTACATTTCCAAACAAATAATAAAAACAGTGTGAACAGTAGTTGCCCCATTCTCACATACGCATCTTCCCATGAGATTCTTCTGAAGCTCCTTTTACGATAGGGGTGGAGACAAGATGGCTGACTGAAGCCAGCTTTCCACGGAGGCTCCCGTCCAGAAGGAGAGTTAAAGGACAGAAATTTAGCAAGTAACCTGGTGGATTAGAGCTGCGCCAAGAGAGAAGGTTGAAGAACGCACATCAACCCCGCTGAGGCCAGCTGAGACCCCCAAGGATACAAACAAAAGGTACAAAATCCATCACCAAGCAGACGGGAGTCCCTTCCCCCATGAGAACAGCTCAGAGTACCCCATAAACAAACAAGCAGAGTTCAAAAGTCCTCCCATTATACTCCATGGGAGAGGCCCTCTAGAAACTGGACCTACTTCCCCTACTAGGGTGCCATGGCACTCTCCTGCCAGGCATAAAACTGTGTAAAACTGTATATATTCTCTACCAACAATTCTGAGCTCCCAGCACTCCCCTCCACTCTCACTCTGAGGTCTGGAACCTGTCCCTCCAGGAGTCCAGATTCTTGGGTGTTTTCTCAAGAGGTGTGGACAAGGCCTGGATTGCTGCTGGTCAGTGCTGATTCTGCAGCACAGGAGTGAGAAGAGGACAGTCGGCTGAGAGAGAACCACACAGGAGTGGCAGTGCCCTGAGATGCAGAGCAGCAGCCGTTTTTGGCAACAATAGGGCTCACCCATGGATATTCCAGAGTCACACCCCCTGTCTCTCTGGGCAACCAGAGGAGGCCAGGCATCTTCTCAGGTGGCAACCACCAGCAGAACAGATCTGGGATGAAAACTCAGGCCCCATGAGTAAAGGGTTTGCCTGAGGTGGTACCAGCCTGGGTGGAGCACGGGGACTAGAAAATGCACGTGCAGTGCTGGCAGACTCTGAGGGTGTGGCTGACCCAGAGGACCGCTTTACTGAGCCTAAGACACACCTGGCCCTCAGGTGATCATCAGCCTAGACAAAGGAGGGCAGGAGGCTAGAACTGACAGTAAACTACTGGGCAGCAGCAAAAACAGGGCCTGAGGCACAGGTTCTGTGAACTCAAAACAGCTTCTCTTCTGCAGGGAAATTTAGCAGGGACAGAAACAAATTCTGCAAAGTTGTTCTGTTCTGTCAGTAACATCAATCAGGGGTGGGGCTGGAACTGAGTGAACAGCCCCAGCCTCCTTCAAGCGCCCAAGGTTGTCAGGCCTCACCTCCCCCTGCTGGATAGTGGCAGAGAACAGCAACCTGGCTGAGGAGACATAGATCTCCTTGTGATTCAGGCAGGTGCAAACCCCTGGAATATCTGCTCATTGGAGGCAACTGGGTCACAGCCCTGCGGGGTTATCAGTGACTGGGTGTGAAAGAGGTGCAAGGTGGGGAAGGAGGCATCAACCTTCCCAGACTAATCTATTTTCTGGGTGGGTCCTCCTGACCTCACAGAGCACCAGAGCAAGTCATATTTGAGTTGTCAGCAGACCCCTGCGATCCAGTTGCCAGAGACCTTTTAAAGTCTCCCACCTGAGACAGGTACTGACTGAGACAATTGATTTGAACTGAGCCAATTGCTGGAGAACTATCCAAGTGGTGTCCTGGGTGTGTGGTTGTGGGAAGGTTTGATTTTCCCTTTCCAATTGTTGCCTGTGGGGGGCGGGGTGACTTAATTGCTGGTTTTTCTCCACAGCTGAGACTTCAATCCAGAGTAACTGTTTCACTAGGGTCGGACAGAGACCAGCTGAAAACAAAACAGAGCCACTTAGTTCCACCACACCAAGCAGGTCCCCCGTTTCTCAGGCCATAGCGCTGTACGGGTCCTCAGCAAAGCTCCAGGGGAAAACGTACAGACATCAGTCCCAGCATTGGGGCAAAGGGCTGGGTAATCACTACTCCTGGAGCCCTGAACCCAACTTTTCTTTATCCACTCATCTAGTCAAATGGTGTAAAATAATCATGGGGTGGAATCAGCAGAAAAACTCTGGTAACATGAATAATCAGAGTAGATCAATCCCCCACCTGCCCCCACAGGAAAGATATGGCAGATGTAACTGAAGATCCCATTCATAAACAGATGGCCGAGTTGTCAGAAATTGAATTCAGAATTTGGATTGCAAACAAGATTAATAGAACGGAGGAAAGTTAGAATTAGAAATTCGAGGAGCAATTCAAAAGTTGTCTCAAGAATTCAACGAATTTAAAGACAAAACCACCAAAGATTTTGACACATTGAAGCAAGAATTTGCAGCCATCAAAAATCTGAAAAATACAGTAGAATCCCTCAGTAACAGAGTGGAGCAAGCAGAAGAAAGGATTTCTGACATTAAAGACAAAGCTTTTGAACGTTCCCAAACTCTCAAAGAGGAAGAGAAATGGAGAGCAAAAATGGATCATTCTCTCAGAGAGCTCTGGGATTATTCGAAGAAGGCTAATATCCACCTCACTGGAATCCCTGAAAGCGATGAAGTGGCTTCGCAAGGCACAGAGGCCCTTCATCATGAAATTATGAAAGAAAAATTTCCAGACATGCCAAGAGATTCTGAAATTTAGATAGGAGACAGTTTCAGAACCCCAGCATGACTCAACCTGAATAAGACATCCCCCAGGCACATCATAATTAACTTCACTAAAGTTAATATGAAGGAGAAAATTATGAAAGCAGCCAGACATAAGAAATCCATAACCTATGAAGGGAAGAATATAAGAATGACTGTAGATCTCTCTGCTGAAACCTTTCAAGCCAGAAGAGGGTGGTCATTGACTTTCAATCTCCTAAAACAAAATAACTTTCAACCCTGGACCCTGTATCCAGCTAAACTGAGTTTCATTTATGATGGAGAAATTAAATACTTTAATGACATTCACATGTTGAAGAAATTTGCCGTAACAAAACCAGTTCATCAGGATATTCTCAGACCTATCCTCCATAATGACCAACCCAATCCTATACCACAAAAGTAAACTAACTCAGAAACTTTTGATCAAACTCCAACTTCCACAGTGGTGAAAGGATTAAAAATGTCCACTGGACTTTTGAAAAACTCGATACCCAAAATTTTACCAAACTTATCAATATTCTCCCTTAATGTGAATGGCTTAAACTGTCCTCTAAAGAGGCACAAGTTGGCTGACTGGATACAAAAACTCAGGCCAGATATTTGCTGCATACAAGAATCTCATCTTACCTTAAAATATAAATGTAGACTCAGAGTGAAAGGATGGTCATCCATATTTCAGGCAAATGAAAATCAGAAAAAAAGCAGGTATTGTGATTCTATTTGCAGATACAATAGACTTTAAACCAACAAAAGTAAGGAAGGATAAGAATGGTCACTTCATATTTGTTAAGGGTAATACTCAATATGAAGAGATTTCAATTATTAATATTTATGCACCCAACCAGAATGCACCTCAATTTATAAGAGAAACTCTAACAGACACGAGCAACTTGATTTCCTCCAGCTCCATAATAGTTAGAGATTTCAACACTCCTTTGGCAGTGTTGGATAGATCCTCCGATAAGAAGCTGAACAAAGAAATTTTAGATTTAAACCTAACCATCCAACATTTGGATTTAACAGACATCCACAGAAATTTCATCCCAACAAAACTGAATACACATACTTCTCATAGCCCACAGAACATACTCCAAAATTGATCACATTTAGGTCACAAGTCTAACCTTAGTAAATTTAAAGAAATAGAAATTATTCCTTGCATCTTCTCAGACCACCATGGAATAAAAGTCCAACTCAGTAACAAAAGGAATCTGCATACTCATACAAAAACAAGGAAGTTAAATAACCTTATGCTGAATGATAGCTTGGTCAGAGATGACATTAAGAAGGAAATTGCCAAATTTTGGAATAAAATGACAATGAAGACATGAATTATCAGAACCTCTGGGATACCACAAAGGCAGTCCTAAGAGGGAAATTTATAGCACTGCAAGCCCTCTTCAAGAGATCAGAAAGAAAGGAAGTTAACAACTTAATGGGACATCTCAAGAAACTTGAAATGGAAGAATATTCCAACCCCAAACACAGTAGAAGAAAAGAAATAACCAAAATTAGAGCAGAATTAAATGAAATTGAAAACAAAAGAATTATACAACAGATCAATAAATCAGAAAGTTGGTTTTTTGAAAAGGTCAATAAAATAGATAAACCTTTGGCTAACCTAACCAGGAAAAAAAGAGTAAAATCTCTAATCTCATCAATCAGAAATGACAAAGATGAAATAAGAATAGACTCCTCAGAAATTAAAATAATCCTTAATGAATATTACAAGAAACTTTATTCTCAGAAATATGAAAATCTGAAGGAAATTGACCAATACCTGGAAGCACGTCAACTTCCAAGAGTTAGCCAGAATCAAGTGGAAATGTTGAACAGGTCCATATCAAGTACTGAAATAGCATCAACCATACAAAATCTCCATAAAAGGAAAAGCCCAGGACCAGATAGCTTCACGTCAGAATTGTACCAAACCTTTAAAGAGGAATTAGTACCCATATTACTCAACCTGTTCCAACAGGTAGAAAAGAAGGAAGACAATCCAACATGTTCTATGAAGCAAACATCACCCTGATCCCCAAAAAGGAAAGGACCCAAAAAGAAAAGAAAATTATAGACCAATACTACTAATGAATATAGATGCAAAAATATTCAACAAGATCTAACAAACAGAATCCAGCAACACATCAAACAAATTATACATCATGACCAAGTCAGTTTTATCCCAGGGTCTCAAGGCTGGTTCAATATACATAAATCTATAAATATAATTCAGCACATAAACAAATTAAAAAACAAAGACCATATGATTCTCTCAATCGATGCAGAAAAAGCTTTTGATAATATCCAGCATCCCTTCATGATCAGAACACTTAAGAAAATTGGTATAGAAAGGACATTTCTTAAACTGATAGAGGCCATCTATAGCAAACCCACAGCCAATATCGTATTGAATGGAGTTAAATTGAAATCATTTCCACTCAGATCAGGAACCAGGCAAGGCTGCCCATTGTCTCCACTGCTCTTAACACTGTAATGGAAGTTTTAGCTATCACAATTAAGGAAGAAAAGGCGATCAAGGGTATCCATATAAGGTGAGAAGAGATCAAACTTTCACTCTTGACAGATGATATGTTTGTATATCTAAAAACACCAGGGATTCTACTACAAAACTCTTAGAAGTCATCAAGGAATACAGCAGCATCTCAGGTTACAAAATTGACATTCACAAATCGGTAGCCTTTATATATACCAACAATAGTCGAGCTGAAAAAACAGTTAAGGACTATATTCCATTCACAGTAGTGCCAAAGAAGATGAAATATTTGGGAGTTTATCTAACAAAGGACATGAAAGATCTCTATAAAGAGAACTATGAAACTCTAAGAAAAGAAATAGCTGAAAATGTTAACAAATGGAAAAATATACCATGCTCATGGCAGGAAAAAATCAACAGTGTTAAAATGTCCATACTACCCAAAGCAATATACAATTCTTTTTTTTTTTTTTTTATTAAATCATAGCTGTGTACATTGATATGATCATGGGGCATCATTCACTAGCTTTACAGACAGTTTACCAAGTTTCACATATACCCTTGTAAGAAGCACCGCTGGTATAATCCCACCAATCCCCTTCCCTCTACCCACCTCCCCCCTCCCTCCCCTCCCTTTCCCCCTTCCCCCTATTCTTAGGTTGTAACTGGGTTATAGTTTTCATGTGAAAACCCTAAATTAGTTTCATAGTAGGGCTGAGTACATTGGGTACTTTTTCTTCCATTCTTGAGATACTTCACTAAGAAGAATATGTTCCAGCTCCATCCATGTAAACATGAAAGAGGTAAAGTCTCCATCTTTCTTTAAGGCTGCATAATATTCCATGGTGTACATGTACCACAATTTATTAATCCATTCATGGATCAATGGGCACTTGGACTTCTTCCATGACTTAGCAATTATGAATTGAGCTGCAATAAACATTCTGGTACAAATATCTTTGTTACGATGTGCTTTTTGGTCTTCTGGGTATATGCCCAGTAGAGGGATTACAGGATTGAATGGCAGATCTATTTTTAGATCTCTAAGTGTTCTCCACATCTCTTTCCAAAAGGAATGTATTAATTTGCATTCCCACAAGCAGTGCAAAAGTGTTTCTTTTCTCCACATCTGCGCCAACATCTCTGGTCTTGGGATTTTGTGATATAGGCTAGTCTCACTGGAGTTAGATGGTATCTCAAAGTAGTTTTGATTTGCATTTCTCTGATGATTAAAGATGATGAGCATTTTTTCATATGTCTGAAGGCCGCGTGCATGTCTTCTTCAGAGAAGTTTCTCTTCAAATCCCTTGCACAGCCTGCGATGGGATCCCTTGTTCTATTCTTGCTAATGCGTTTGAGTTCTCTGTGGATTCTGGTTATTAAACCTTTGTCGGAGACATAACCTGCAAATATCTTCTCCCATTCTGAGGGCTGTTTGCTTGCTTTACTTACTGTGTTCTTGGCTGTGCAGAAGCTTTTTAGTTTGATCAAGTCCCAGTAGTGTATTTTTGAAGCTGCTTCAATTGCCCAGGGGGTCCTTGTCATAAAATACTCGCCCAGACCGATTTCTTCAAGGGTTTTCCCTGCACTCTCTTCTAGTATTTTTATAGTTTCACGTCTTAAGTTTAAATCTTTAATCCAGTGAAAGTCTATCTTAGTTCATGGTGAAAGGTGTGGGTCCAGTTTCAGTCTTCTACAGGTTGCCAGCCAGTTCACCCAGCACCATTTGTAAATAGGGAATCTTTTCCCCACTGAATGTTTTTAATTGGCTTGTCAAAGATTAAATAACGGTAAGTAGCTAGATTCATCTCTTGGTTCTCTATTCTGTTCCAGACATCTACTTCTCTGTTTTTGTGCCAATACCATGCTGTTTTGATCACTATTGATTTGTAGTGTAGTCTGAGGTCTCGTAGCGTAATTCGTCCTGCTTTGTTTTTATTTCCGAGTAATGTCTTGACTATTCGAGGTTTTTTCTGATTCCATATAAAACAAAGTATTGTTTTTTTAAGATCTTTAAAGTATGACAGTGGAGCTTTAATAGGGATTGCATTGAAATTATATATTGCTTTGGGTAGTATGGACATTTTAACAATATTGATTCTTCCCAGCCATGAGCATGGTATGTTTTTCCATTTGTTAATATTTTCAGCTATTTCTTTTCTTAGAGTTTCATAGCTCCCTTTATAGAGATCTTTCACGTCCTTTGTTAGATAAATTCCCAAATATTTCATCTTCTTCGGCACTACTGTGAATGGGATAGAGTCCTTAACTGTTTTTTCAACTTGACTGTTGTTGGTATATATAAAGGCTACTGATTTATGAATGTTGATTTTGTAACCTGAGACGCTGCTGTATTCCTTGATCACTTCTAAAAGTTTTGTAGTAGAGTCCCTAGTGTTTTCCAGATATACTATCACATCATCTGCGAAGAGCGAAAGTTTGATCTCTTTTGACCCTATATGGATACCCTTGATCGCCTTTTCTTCCCTAATTGCGGTGGCTAAAACTTCCATTACAATGTTAAAAAGCAATGGAGACAATGGGCAGCCTTGTCTGGTTCCTGATCTGAGTGGAAATGATTCCAATTTAACTCCATTCAATATGATATTGGCTGTGGGTTTGCTGTAGATGGCCTCTATCAGTTTAAGAAATGTCCCTTCTATACTGATTTTCTTAAGTGTTCTGATCATGAAGCGATGCTGGATATTATCAAAAGCTTTTTCTGCATCGATTGAGAGAATCATATGGTCTTTGTTTTTTAATTTGTTTATGTGCTGGATTACATTTATAGATTTACGTATATTGAACCAGCCTTGAGATCCTGGGATAAAACTGACTTGGTCATGATGTATAATTTGTTTGATGTGTTGCTGGATTCTGTTTGTTAGGATCTTGTTGAATATTTTTGCATCTATATTCATTAGTGATATCCGTCTATAATTTTCTTTTCTTGTTGGGTCTTTTCCTGGTTTGGGGATCAGGGTGATGTTTGCTTCATAGAACGTGTTGGGTAGTCTTCCTTCTTTTTCTACCTTTTGGAACAGGTTGAGTAATACAGGTACTAATTCCTCTTTAAAGGTTTGGTAGAATTCTGACGTGAAACCGTCTGGTCTCGGGCTTTTCTTTTTAGGGAGGTTTTGGATGGTTGATGCTATTTCTGAACTTGATATGGGCCTGTTCAACATTTCCACTTGATTCTGGCTAAGTCTTGGAAGGCGACGTGCTTCCAAGTATTGGTCAATTTCCTTCAGATTTTCATATTTCTGAGAATAAAGTTTCTTGTAATATTCATTAAGGATTTTTTTGATTTATGAGGAGTCTGTTGTTATTTCATCTTTGTTGTTTCTGATTGATGAGATTAGAGATTTTACTCTTTTTTTCCTGATTAGGTTGGCCAAATGTTTATCTATTTTATTGACCTTTTCGAAAAACCAGCTTTTTGATTTATTGATCTGTTGTATTATTCTTTTGTTTTCAATTTCATTTAATTCTGCTCTAATTTTGGTTATTTCTTTTCTTCTACTGGGTTTGGGGTTCTTCCTTTTACAGTTTCTTGAGATGTCCCATTAAGTTGTTAACTTCCTCTCTTTTCATTCCCTTGAGGAAGGTGTGTAGTGCTATAAATTTCCCTCTTAGAACTGCCTTTGCGGTGTCCCAGAGGTTCTGATAGTTCGTGTCTTCATTGTTGTTTTGTTCCAAAAAATTGGCAATTTCTTTCTTAATCTCATCTCTGACCCAGCTATCATTCAGCGTAAGGTTATTAAACTTCCATGTTTTTGTATGAGTATGCAGATTCCTGTTGTTACTCAGCTCAAGTTTTATTCCATGGTGGTCCGAGAAGATGCATGGAATAATTTCTATTCCTTTAAATGTACTGAGGTTAGACTTGTGACCTAAGATGTGATCAATTTTGGAGTAAGTTCCATGGGCTGATGAGAAGTATGTGTATTCAGTTTTGTTGGGATGAAATGTTCTATAGATGTCTGCTCAATCCAAATGTTGGATGGTTAGGTTTAAATCTAAAATTTCTTTGCTCAGCTTCTTGTTGGAGGATCGATTCAACACTGCCAAAGGAATTTTGAAATCTCCGACGATTATGGAGCTGGAGGAAATCAAGTTGCTCATGTCCGTTAGAGTTTCTCTTATAAATTGAGGTGCATTCTGGTTGGGTGCATAGATATTAATAATTGAGATCTCGTCATATTGAGTATTACCCTTAACAAATATGAAGTGACCATTCTTGTCCTTCCTTACTTTTGTTGGTTTAAAGCCTATTGTATCTGCAAATAAAATTGCAACACCTGCTTTTTTCTGATTACCATTTGCCTGAAATATGGACGACCATCCTTTCACCCTGAGTCTGTATTTGTCTTTTAAGTTAAGATGTGACTCTTGTATGCAACAAATATCTGGTACGAGTTTTTGTATCCAATCAGCTAACCTATGCCTCTTTAGAGGACAGTTTAAGCCATTCACATTAATGGAGAATATTGATAAGTCTGGTGAAGTTTTGGGTATTGAGTTTTTCAAAAGTCCAGTGGGCATTTTTAATCCTTTTGCCACTGTGGAAGTTGGAGTTTGATCTGAAGTTTCTGAGTGAGTTTACTTTTGTGGTATAGGATTGGGTTGGTCATTATGGAGGATAGGTCTGAGAATATCCTGAAGAGCTGGTTTTGTTATGGCAAATTTCTTCAACATATGAATGTCATTAAAGTATTTAATTTCTCCATCATAAATGAAACTCAGTTTAGCTGGATACAAGATCCGGGGTTGAAAGTTATTTTGCTTTAGGAGATTAAAAGTCGGTGACCACCCTCTTCTGGCTTGAAAAGTTTCAGCAGAGAGATCTGCAGTCATTCTAATATTCTTCCCTTTGAAGGTAATGGTTTTCTTTCTCTTGGCAGCTTTGAGGATTTTCTCTTTCATGTTAACTTTAGTGAAGTTAATTATGATATGCCTGGGGGATGTCTTATTGGGGTTGAGACATGCTGGGGTTCTGAAGCTGTCTGCTATCTGAATTTCAGAATCTCTAGGCATGTCTGGAAAATTCTCTTTCATAATTTCATGCAGAAGGGCCTCTGTGCCCAGCGAGGCCACTTCATCTGTTTCTGGAACCCCTATCATTCGGATATTCACCTTCTTTGAATTATCCCAGAGCTCTCGGAGAGAATGATCCATTTTTGCTCTCCATTTCTCTTCCTCTTTGAGAGTTTGGGAGCATTCAAAGTCTTTATCTTCGATGTCAGAAATCCTTTCTTCTACTTGCTCCATTCTGTTGCTGAGGGATTCTACTGTATTTTTCATATCTTTGAGGGCTGCAAATTCTTGCTTCAGTGTGTCTAAGTCTTTGGTGGTTTTGTCTTTAAATTCGTTAAATTCTTGAGACAACTTTTGAATTTCTCCTCAAATTCCTAATTCCACTTTGTTAATCTTGTCTGCAATCCAAATTCTGAATCCGATTTCTGACATCTCAGCCAGTTGTTTATGAATGGGATCTTCAATTGCATCTGCCATATCTTTCCTTGGGGGGGGTTGATCTATTCTGGTTATTCATGTTACCAGAGTTTTTCTGCTGATTCTGCCCCATGGTTGTTTTACTCCTTCTGATTTTTTCCCCTGGGGCTTTGTCGAGGGCCTGTACAGTGTTGTGGCCTGAGAAACTGGGGCCCCGTCTGGTGTGGTGGGGCTAAGTGTTTCTGTCTATTTTTAGCTGGTTTCTGTTCCACCCTAGTGAAACAGATACTTTGGATTGAAGTCTCAGCTGTGGAGAAATATCAGCAATTAAGTCACCCCGCCCCCCACCGGCAAACAATTGGAAAAGAAAAATCAAACCTTCCTACCACCGTGCACCCAGGGCACCGCCTGATTTGTCCTCAGGTGATTGGTTCAGTTCAAAAAGGTCCAAATCAATTGTCTCAGTCTGCACCTGTCTCGGGTGAGAGAGTTTAAGAGGTCTCTGGGAACTGGATCACAGGGGTCTGGTGACTACTCTGGTGTGGCTTGCTCCAGTGCTGTGTGGAGTCAGGAGAAGCTACCCAGCCAATAAATCAGTCTGGGAAGGTTTCTACCTCCTTCCCCACCTTGCACCACTTCACATCCAGTCACTGATAGCCCTGCAGTTGGCTGACCCAGTTGCCTGTAGTGAATCGGTACTCCAAGAGTTTGTACCTGCCTGAATCACAAGGAAGTCTGCCAGGCCGCTGCGCTCTGCCTCTCTCCAGCAGGAGGAGGTGAGGCCTGACAACATTGGGCACTTGATGAAGGTTGAGGGGTTTTCACTCAGGTCCAGTTTCGCCCCTGATTAATGTTACTGACAGAACAGAACAGAACAACTCTGTGGTTCCCCTGCAGAAGAGAAGCTGAATTGAGCTCCAAATCAGCTTGTCTTTGCTCCTGTATTGTCTATAGGCTGACGATCCCCTGAGGGCCAGGTGCGTCTCAGGGGAAGACCTCTGGGTCAGCCCCACCCTGGGAGTTTCCTTGGTTTGCCAGGTGGAGTTGCCTCAGGCAAACTCAGAGTCTCTGGTTACCCAGGGAGACAGGGGGTGTGGCTTCAGAATATTCGGTAGTGAGCCGTATTGCTAGCAAAAGAGGGCCGCTGCTTTATTGCTCAGGCAACGGCTGTTCCAGAGTAGCTCCCCTCCGGCGAACCGTCCTCTCTCTGCTCCCGTACCCCAGAGTCTGCACTGACAGGCTGCAGCCCAGCACTGTCTACACCCCTCGAGCAATCGCCCAAGAGTCTGGACCCCTGGGGGACAGGCCTCCAGACCTTAGAGCGACAGCAGAGGGGAGTGCGGGGAGCACTGGGAGCCTGGAGTTGCGGGCAGAGAACACACAGAGCTTTACACAGTTTTATGCCTGGCCGTATTGTCACCAAAAGACACCTGTCACACTGTGCCTCAGGGAACTGCCACTCCGGTGTAGTCCCCTCTCCGCCGACCGACCCCAGTGTGAGCGAAGGGGAGTGCTGGGAGCTCAGAATTCCAGGTAGAGACTATATACAGTTTATATAGTTTTATGCCTGGCAGGAGGACACCATGGCACCCTAGTAGGGGAGGTAGGTCCAGTTTTTAGGGGGTCTCTCCCGTGGAGTATAGTGGGAGGACCTTTGAACTCTGACCGGTTGTTTGTGGGGCACTCTGAGCCGTTCTCATGGGGGAGGGGACTCCCGTCCGCTTGGTGATGGATTTTGTACCTTTTGTTTGTATCCTTGTGGTTGTAGCTCGCCTCAACAGGGTTGATGTGCGTTCTACAACCTTCTCTCTTAGTGCAGCTCAAATCCACCAGGTTACTTGCTGAATTTTTGTCCTTTAACTCTCCTTCTGGATGGGAGCCTCTGTGGAAAGCTGGCTTCAGTCAGCCATCTTGTCTCCTCCCCCAACAATATACAATTTTAATGCAACCCCTATTAAAGCTCCACTGTCATACTTTAAAGATCTTTAAAAAATAATACTTTGTTTTATATGGAATCTGAAAAAGCCTAGAATAGCCAAGACATTACTCAGAAATAAAAACAAAGCAGGAGGAATATGCTACTGGACCTCAGACTATACTATAAATCGATAGTGATCAAAACAGCATGGTACTGGCACAAAAACAGAGAGGTAGATGTATGAAACAGAATAGAGAACCAAGAGATGAACCCAGCTACTTACCATTATTTGATCTTTGACAAGTCAATTAAAAACATTCAGTGGGGAAAAGATTCCCTATTTAACAAATGGTGCTGGGTGAACTGGCTGGCAACCTGTAGAAGACTGAAACTGGACCCACACCTTTCACCATTAACTAAGACAGACTGTCACTGTATTAAAGATTGAAACTTAAGACATGAAACTATAAAAGTACTAGAAGAGAGTGCAGGGAAAACTCTTGAAGAAATTGGTTTGGGAGAATATTTTATGAGGAGGACCCCCTGGGCAATTGAAGCAGCTTCAAAAATACACTGCTTGGACCTGATCAAACTAAAAAGCTTCTGCACAGCCAAGAACACAGTAAGTAAACCAAGCATACAGCCCTCAGAATGGGAGAAGATATTTGTAGGTTATGTCTCTGACAAAGGTTTAATAACTAGAATCCACAGAGAACTCAAACGTATTAGCAAGAAAAGAACAAGTGATCCCATCTCAGGCTGTGCAAGGGACTTGAAGAGAAACTTCTCTGAAGAAGACAGGAACACGGCCCACAGACATATGAAAAAATGCTCATCATCCTTAATCATCAGAGAAATGCAAATCAAAACTACTTTCAGATATCATCTAACTCCAGTGAGATTAGCCCATATCACAAAATCCCAAGACCAGAAATGTTGGTGTGGATGTGGAGAAAAGGGAACACTTCTACACTGCTGGTGGGAGTGCAAATTTATACGTTCCTTTTGGAAAGATGTTTGGAGAACACTTAGAGATCTAAAAATAGATCTGCCATTCAATCCTATAATTCCTCTACTAGGTATATGCCCAGAAGACCAAAAATCACATTATAACAAAGATATTTGTACTAGAATGTTTATTGCAGGCCAATTCATAATTGCTAAGTCATGGAAAAAGCCCAAGTGCCCATTGATCCACGAATGGATCAATAAACTGGTATATGTACATCATATTATGCAGCCTTAAAGAAAGATGGAGACTTTACTTCTTTCATGTTTACATGGATGGAGCTGGAACATATTCTTCTTAGTAAAGTATCTCAAGAATGGAAGAAAAAGTGTCCAATGTACTCAGCCCTACTATGAAACTAATTTATGGCTTTCATATGAAAGGTATAACCTGGTTATAACCTAAGAATATGGGGAAGGGGGAGAGGGAGTGGAGGGAGGGGGGACGATGGGCAGAGGGAGGGTGATTGGTGGGATTACACCTATGGTGCATCTTACAAGGGTATGCGTGAAACTTACTAAATGTAGAATATAAATGTCTTAACACAATAACTAAAAAAATGCCAGGAAGGCTATGTTAACCAGTGTGATGAAAATATGTCAAATGACACATAAAACCAGTGTATGGTTCCCCATGATCACATTAATGTACATGGCTATGATTTAATTAAGAAAAAAAGTAGCTACTTTTATCCCCATTCTTTTTTTTTTTTTTTTTTTATTGTTGGGGATTCATTGAGGGTACAATAAGCCAGTTACACTGATTACAATTGTTAGGTAACGTCCCTCTTGCAATCATGTCTTGCCCCCATAAAGTGTGACACACACTAAGGCCCCACCCCCCTCCCTCCATCCCTCTTTCTGCTTCCCCCCCATGACCTTAATTGTCATTAATTGTCCTCATATCAAGATTGAGTACATAGGATTCATGCTTCTCCATTCTTGTGATGCTTTACTAAGAATAATGTCTTCCACTTTCATCCAGGTTAATACGAAGGATGTAAAGTCTCCATTTTTTTTAATGGCTGAATAGTATTCGATGGTATACATATACCACAGCTTGTTAATCCATTCCTGGGTTGGTGGGCATTTAGGCTGTTTCCACATTTTGGCGATTGTAAATTGAGCTGCAATAAACAGTCTAGTACAAGTGTCCTTATGATAAAAGGATTTCTTTCCTTCTGGGTAGATGCCCAGTAATGGGATTGCAGGATCGAATGGGAGGTCTAGGTTGAGTGCTTTGAGGTTTCTCCATACTTCCTTCCAGAAAGGTTGTACTAGTTTGCAGTCCCACCAGCAATGTAAAAGTATTCCCTTCTCTCCACATCCACGCCAGCATCTGCAGTTTTGAGATTTTGTGATATGGGCCATTCTCACTGGGGTTAGATGATATCTCAGGGATGTTTTGATTTGCATTTCTCTAATATATAGAGATGATGAACATTTTTTCATGTGTTTGTTAGCCATTCGTCTGTCGTCTTTAGAGAAAGTTCTATTCATGTCTCTTGCCCATTGATATAAGGGATTGTTGGCTTTTTTCATGTGGATTAATTTGAGTTCACTATAGATCTTGGTTATAAAGCTTTTGTCTGACTGAAAATATGCAAATATCCTTTCCCATTGTGTGGGTTGTCTCTTTGCTTTGGTTATTGTCTCCTTAGCTGTACAGAAGCTTTTCAGTTTAATGAAGTCCCATTTGTTTATTTTTGTTGTTGTTGCAATTGCCATGGCAGTCCTCTTCATGAAGTCTTCCCCCAGGCCAATATCTTCCAGTGTTTTGCCTATGCTTTCTTGGAGGATTTTTATTGTTTCATGCCTTAAATTTAAGTCCTTTATCCATCTTGAATCAATTTTTGTGAGTGGGGAAAGGTGTGGGTCCAGTTTCAGTCTTTTACATGTAGACATCCAGTTCTCCCAACACCATTTATTGAATAGGGAGTTTTTCCCCCAAGGTAAGTTCTTGTTTGGTTTATCGAAGATTAGGTGGTTGTAAGATGTTAGTTTCATTTCTTGGTGTTCAATTCGATTCCAAGTGTCTATGTCTCTGTTTTTGTGCCAGTACCATGCTGTCTTGAGCACTATGGCTTTGTAGTACAGACTAAAATCTGGTATGCTGAGGCCCCCAGCTTTATTTCTGTTACTAAGAACTGCCTTAGCTATACGGGGTTTTTTCTGGTTCCATACAAAATGCAGAATCATTTTTTCCAAATCTTGAAAGTACGATGTAGGTACTTTGATAGGAATGGCATTGAATAGGTAGATTGCTTTGGGAAGTATAGACATTTTAACAATGTTGATTTTTCCCATCCATGAGCATGGTACGTTCTTCCATTTGTTAATATCCTCTGCTATTTCCTTTCTGAGGATTTCATAGTTTTCTTTATAGAGGTCCTTCACCTCCTTCGTTAGGTATATTCCTAGGTATTTCATTTTCTTTGAAACTATGGTGAAGGGAGTTGTGTCCTTAATTAGCTTCTCATCTTGATTGTTATTGGTGTATACAAAGGCTACTGACTTGTGGACATTGATTTTATATCCAGAAACATTACTGTATTTTTTGATGACTTCTAGGAGTCTTGTGGTTGAGTCTTTGGGGTTCTCTAAGTATAAGATCATGTCGTCAGCAAAGAGGGAGAGTTTGACCTCCTCTGCTCCCATTTGGATTCCCTTTATTTCCTTGTCTTGCCTAATTGTATTGGCTAGAACTTCCAGCACTATGTTGAATAGTAAAGGTGACAGAGGACAACCTTGTCTGGTTCCAGTTCTAAGAGGAAAAGCTTTCAGTTTAACTCCATTCAGTAAAATATTGGCTGTGGGTTTGTCATAGATAGCTTCAATCAGTTTTAGAAATGTGCCACCTATCCCTATACTCTTCAGTGTTCTAATTAGAAAAGGATGCTGGATTTTATCAAATGCTTTTTCTGCATCTATTGAGAGGATCATGTGATCTTTATTTTTGCCTCTGTTAATACGGTGGATAACGTTTATGGACTTGCGTATGTTAAACCAGCCTTGCATCCCTGGGATGAAGCCTACTTGATCATGATGAATGACTTTTTTGATGATAAGCTGTAATCTATTGGCTAGGATTTTGTTGAGAATTTTTGCGTCTATGTTCATGAGTGAGATTGGTCTGAAATTCTCCTTTTTGTTTGGGTCTTTTCCTGGTTTTGGTATCAGGGTGATGTTTGCTTCATAGAATGTGTTGGGGAAGATTCCTTCTTCCTCAATTTTTTGGAATAATTTCTGCAGTACAGGAATAAGCTCTTCCTTGAAGGTTTGATAGAATTCTGGAGTGAAGCCATCTGGACCAGGGCATTTTTTAGTTGGAAGCTTTTTTATTGTTTCTTTGATCTCGGTGCTTGAAATTGGTCTGTTCAGGAGGTCTATTTCTTCCTGGCTAAGTCTAGGGAGAGGGTGTGATTCCAAATATTGATCCATTTCCTTCACATTGTCAAATTTCTGGGCATAGAGTTTCTGGTAGTATTCAGAGATGATCTCTTGTATCTCTGTGGGATCAGTTGTTATTTCCCCTTTATCGTTTCTGATTGAGGTTACTAGAGATTTTACTTTTCTATTTCTAGTAAGTCTGGCCAATGGTTTATCTATTTTATTTATTTTTTCAAAAAACCAACTCCTTGTTTCATTAATTTTCTGAATGATTCTTTTGTTTTCAATTTCATTGATCTCTGATTTGATTTTGGATATTTCTTTTCTTCTACTGAGTTTAGGCTTAGATTGTTCTTCTTTTTCCAATTCCATAAGATCTCTTGTGAGACTGTTGATGTGCTCTCTTTCAGTTTTTCGAATGTAGGCATCTAAAGCGATGAATTTTCCTCTCAAAACTGCTTTTGCAGTATCCCACAGGTTTTGGTAGCTTGTGTCTTCATTGTTGTTATGCTCAAGGAAGTTAATGATTTCCTGTTTTATTTCTTCCTGCACCCATCTGTTATTCAACAGAAGATTGTTTAATTTCCATGCCTTTGTGTGGGGTCGAGCATTTTTGTTAGAGTTGAGTTCCACCTTTAGTGCCTTATGGTCTGAAAAGATACAAGGTAAAATTTCAATTCTTTTGATTCTGTTGATATTTGTTTTGTGTCCCAGGATATGATCAATTTTGGAGAATGTTCCATGGGGTGATGAGAAGAATGTATATTCTTTATCTTTGGGATGGAGTGTTCTATATGCGTCTATCAAGGACAGTTGTTCTAGGGTCTCATTTAAATCTCTTATATCTTTGTTTAATTTCTGTTTAGAGGATCTGTCCAACTCTGTAAGAGGTGTGTTAAAGTCCCCTGTTATGATGGTATTATCAGATATCATATTGCTCAGACTGAGTAAGGTCTGCTTCAAGAATCTGGGAGCATTTAAATTGGGTGCATAAATATTTAGAATTGAAATGTCTTCTTGTTGTAGTTTTCCCTTGACCAATATAAAGTGACCATCTTTGTCTTTTTTGACTTTAGTTGCTTTAAATCCACATGTATCTGAAAATAAGATTGCAACTCCTCTTTTCTTCTGAATTCCATTTGCCTGAAAAATTGTCTTCCATCCCTTGACTAGGAGCTTTAATTTGTCTTTTGAAGCCAGGTGTGTTTCTTGCAGACAGCAAATGGATGGCTTGTGTTTTTTAATCCAGTCAGCCAATCTATGTCTCTTCAGTGGGGAATTCAAGCCATTAACATTTATTGAGATAATTGATAAGTGTGGTAGTATTCTATTCGTCTTATTTGGTGAGAGTCCATTGCTTAGTTTTATCTTTTGCATCAGTGTGGAGGTTAGGCTCTGTCCTTTGATTTCTGAGTTCTTACTTTGCTGCTGATCCATTGTGGTGGTCAGTGTGCAGAACAGGTTGAAGTATTTCCTGTAGAGCTGGTCTTGTTGTGGCGAATTTCCTCAATGTTTGTATATCCGTAAATGATTTGATTTCTCCATCAATTTTGAAGCTTAGCTTAGCAGGGTACAGAATTCTGGGCTGAAAATTGTTCTGTTTAAGTAGATTAAAGGTAGATGACCATTGTCTTCTTGCTTGGAAACTTTCATTAGAGAAGTCTGCGGTCACTCTGATGGATTTGCCCCTGTAGGTCAACTGGCGCTTACTCCTGGCAGCTTGCAGAATCTTTTCTTTTGTCTTGACTTTGGACAGGTTCATCACAATGTGTCTTGGAGAAGCTCGGTTAGAGTTGAGGCGACCTGGGGTCCGATATCCCTCTGAAAGCAGTGTGTCAGAATCTTTGGTGATGTTTGGGAAATTTTCTTTTATAATATTCTCTAGTATGGCTTCCATTCCTCTGGGGCATTCTTCTTCCCCTTCTGGAATTCCTATAACTCGTATGTTGGAACGCTTCATAAAGTCCCATAATTCTGACAGTGAACGTTCTGCTTTCTCTCTCTTCTTTTCTGCCTCTTTTACTATCTGAGTTATCTCAAAAACTTTGTCTTCTACCTCTGAAATTCTTTCTTCTGCATGGTCTAACCTGTTGCTGATACTTTCCATTGCATCTTTAAGTTCCCTGATTGACTGTTTCATGTCCTTCAGCTCTGCTATATCCTTTTTATATTCTTCATATCGTTCATCTCTGATTTGATTCTGTTTTTGGATTTCCTTTTGGTTATTTTCCACTTTATTAGCAGTTTCCTTCATTGTTTCCATCATTTCTTTCATTGTTTTCAACATGTGTATTCTAAATTACCTTTCTGTCATTCCTAACATTTCTGTATAGGTGGAATCCTCTGCAGTAGCTACCTCGTGGACCCTTGGCGGGGTCGTTCTGGACTGGTTCTTCATGTTGCCTGGAGTTTTCTGCTGATTCTTCCTCATGGGTGATTTCTTTTATCTGTTTCCTTGCCCTAATTTTCCTTTCACTTCCTCTTGCTCTTTAAGATCTTGTGCCTGTGGACTAAGGGTTACAGGACTAGAAGGGTGAGAAGATTGAAGAGCAAAAAAGGGATGAAAGAAAGGAGGACCGAGTGATAAGAAAAAAAAAAAAAAAGAAAGATAGAGAAAGGAGAGGGGGTGGGGATAAGGAATATTGACAAAAAGAAGAGAGGCACAGAATGAGGGAGACAGGGCAATATAGGTGTACAGTAGGGTACTTTGACACAACCTTAAAAAACCCCACCTTCTGGGGGTGCCCCAGTTGGGTGGTTCCCTTGAGGTCAGCAGCTCTTTGCTAACCTGATCAGACACAGTACCCCACCTCCACCAAGTAGAGAGGAAAGACAAAAATGCTATAAATCAAACCAAAACAAGCAAACAGAAAACTTTACGGTGATACAATGGGGTGAAAAACCAAATGATAGCGGTAGAAACACTAGCAAAAATGAAGTTGTAGTTATTAAAAAAGGCAGCAATGGGAAATTATAATTAAACTAGAAAAATTGAGAAAGAAAAAGGGATCTGTATGGAAAAGATTGAAATTAAAAAACAAAGGAACATCAACAACGTCAAAATAAACAAACAAACAAACAAAAAAAAAGAAAAAAATACACAACCAAAAACAAAGCAGTTTGTATAGGTTATTGAATATTGTCTGGGCAACACGTGGTCTTATGGCGTATGAGATGTTTCACAGTTCTGATACGACTGGAGGCAGCTGATTTCTCAAACCCCAGCAGGTAGACACCCTAAATCTCTCTTCAGCCCACTTAAAAGGCACTTTGAACTTGTAAACTTGCTGAGCAGAAGCTTTCCCAGCTTTCTTGCTGGAATCACTGCTGAAGTGGCTATCCACTTACCCAGGGTGCCAAAACCGGTCTCACTCTGCCCCTGAGGGTTAGGGCTGCAAGGCGGCTCAGACCCCACCCTTAGGCTACTTGGTTGCTGGGTTACCAGCTCCCACCCATTTCTAGCTCTGCGACCCTGAGGGCGGAGCTTGCCGGGGCAGATCACTGACAATGGATCCGTGTGACCCTCCGCCAAACACTATTAGCTCCGTCTGGCTCAGCGGCTCAGACTGGGGCCCTAGACAACGGCCAAAGTTCTCCGCACTCCCGCTCAGGCCTTCCCCAAGGCAGTTCAACTCAGTGCCAAGTCCAAGGACATCAAAACAGTTCACAGGTAAGGCCTTTCTGGTTTGCAGTCTCGCTGCTACTGAACTTACAGTTGTGGGTGGGTTTAGACGGATTGAACACACGCGACCACTTGCCGGTTTTCCACTGTTTTAGTCCTCCTCTTGGGGTCCAGAAGTCTCTCGCTGACTCCCTGTAGCCTCATAGGAGTGATGATAGGCAGTTCCCACCAGCCAGAGATGCCTGGAGTCCTATCTCCCCCGACTCACGGTGCCCAGATGCAAGGAAGCTGTTACTCGGCTGCCATCTTGCTCCACCTCCCCTATCCCCATTCTATAGATGAGGAAATGATGGCTCCAAGAGGTAGTAATTTGTCCAAGGTCACAGAGCCAAGTGGAGAAGCCAGTTTGAACCCATATTAGATTCCAAAGCTTTGTATGTGTGTTTTTATAATACCTCATGACTTATAAAGGGTGGTGAACTGTTGTCACCACTGATGGCTAACTTTTAAATTAACAAATCCTTGCTGTACACCTTCATGGGGTGATGTTCTGAGACACATACAATGCAGTGTGATTAAATCAAGCAGACCAACCACATTCATTGCTTATCTTACCTATCACTTTTTACAGTGAGACACTTGAAATTTACTCTTAGTTATTTTGAAATATGTAATACATTATTATTGACTATAGTTACCCTGGTGTGCAATACATCTCAAAACCTGTTCCTCCTGTCTATCTGAAACTCTTTGACTCCCCATCCTGTCCTCTGTCTGAAACTTTGTACTCTTTGTTCAGTAACTCCCATTCTCTCCCTCCCCACCCTTCCTCCCAGCTCCTAGTGATCATCACTCTGCTCACTGCTTCTGAGATCAACTTTATTAGATTCCATATATCATTTTGATCACGCAGTACTGGAAACTAATGAAGCCCTCCTGGCAACACCGAAAAGCCGAGCAAGTGGAAACTTGCATGGGTGGGCTCAGAAAGGACGCTGTTGACTGTGTTTCTAGGCAGTGAGACTGGACCATAACATGGTCCACACACACAGCACATTTTCTGTACCTATTGGCGGACATCTAGGTTGTTCCATATCTTGGCTATTGTGAGAGAGGCTGCCGTGAGGATGGGAGCGCAGCTGTCCCTCTAATGTGTCCATGTCGGTTCCCTTGCATATAGACCCAGAAGTGAGTTTCCTGGGTCTGAGGGTAACTCTATTTTTAGTGTTTTGAGGAACCTCCATGCTGCTTTACATAATGGCTTTATAATTTACATTTCTACCAGCTGTAAGAGTTCCTTTCCCGACACCCTGTCCAACACTTGGCTTTCATCTTTTTGAAAAAAGCAGTTCTAATTGGCATGAGGTGACATCTCATCATGGTTTTAATTTGCATTTCCTTAATGATTAGTGATGCTAAATATCCTCTCATGTACCTGTTGGCCATTTGTACATCTTGTTTGAGAAATGACTGTTCTAGTCCCTTGCCATTTTTCATTGTGTTGTTTTCTTGCTATGTTGGGTTGTATGAGTTCCTCATGTATTTTGGGTATTAACCCCTTCTCAGTTGTATGGACTGCAAATATTTTCTCACATTTTGTGGATTTTCTCTTCACTTTGTTAATTTGTTTCCTTTGCAGAAGACTTTTACTTTGGCACCATCCCGTTGCTCTATATTTGCTTTGCTGCCTGTGCTTTTGGGATTATTATCTAAAAAATCATTGCCCAGACCAATATCATGAAGCTTTCCCCTATAATTTATTTTAGTAGTTTTATAGTTTCAGGTTTTGTATTTAATCCTTTGATCCTTTTTGAGTTGATTTTTCTATATAGTGTAAGATATACACCATAAAGCTTCTATACACCATATAGATACACATGATATAGTCACTGCACATTCTGCTGCCTGTGGATATCCAGCATCATTTTTTGAAGAGACTGTACTTTACCAATTGTGTGTTCTCATTACTTTTTCAAAAATCAGTTGTCTGTAAACACATAGGTTTATTTCTGACTTTTCTGTTCTGTTCAATTGGCCAATGTGTCCGTTTTTATGTCAATATCATGCTGTTTCAATTACAATCACTTCGTATTATATTTTGAAATCAGGGAGTGTGATTTGTTCATAGCTTTGTTCTTTTTGTTTAAATTTGTTTTGAATGCTTGGGGTATTTTGTTGTTCCATTCTAATTTAAGGATTTTTTTTTAAATTTCTGTGAAAATGACACTAAAATTTTGAATACAAATTACATTGAATCTATAGATTGCTATGAGTAGTATGGACATTTTACAATATTATCAATAATTCTTTCAGTCCCTGAACATGGATAGCTTTCCTTTTATTTGTGTTTTATTCGATTTATTTCATCAGTGTCTCATAGTTTTCAGTATGTAGACTTTACCTCTTTACTTAAATTTATACCTATGTATTAAAGTTTCTGTTTTTGCTAACATAAATGATATTATTTAAAATTCCTTTATTTTTTGGATCATTTATGATTAGGATCTAGAAACTCTACTGAGTTTTGCATGTTCAGTTTGCATCCTGCAGATTTACTGACTTTATCGCTTCTAAAAGTTTTTATTTATTTATTTATTTTTATTGTTAAGTCATAGCTGTGTACATTAGTGCAATCAAGGGGTACAATGTGCTAGTTTCATATACAATCTGAAATATTCTCATCAAACTGTTCAACGTAGCCTTCATGGCATTTTCTTAATTACTGTATGTAGGCATTTGTATTCTGCCTTTAGTAAGTTTCGCCTGTACCCATTCTAAGATGCACCATAGATATGGCCCCACACATTATCCTCCCTTCACCAAACCTCCCCCCTCCCTCCCCCTTCCTTGGCCCTTTCCCCATAGTCTTGTGCTATAGTTGGGTTATAGCCTTCATGTGAAAGCTATAATTTAGCTTCATAGTAGAGCTGAGTACATTGGATACTTTTTCTTCCACTCCTGAGACACTTTGCTAAGAAGAATATGTTTCAGCTCCATCCATGTAAACATGAAAGAGGTAAAGTCTCCATCTTTCTTTAAGGCTGCATAATATTCCATGGTATACACGTACCACAATTTGATAGTCCATTCGTGGGTCAGTGGGCACTTGGGCTTCTTTCATGACTTAGCAATTATGAATTGGGCTGCAATAAACATTCTGGTACAGATATCTTTGTTATATTGTGACTTTTGGTCTTTTGGGTATAAACCTAGTAAAGGAATTATAGGATAGAATGGCAGGTCTATTTTTAGGTCTCTAAGTATTCTCCAAACATCCTTCCAGAAGGAACATATTAGTGTGCATTCCCACCAGCAGTGTAGAAGTGTACCCTTTTCTCCACATCCATGCCAACATCTCTGGTTTGGGGATTTTGTTACGTGGGCTACTCTTACTGGGGTTAGGTGATACCTCAAAGTAGTTTTGATTTGCATTTCTCTGATGATTAAGGATGATGAGCTTTTTTTCATGTGTTTGTAGATTGTGCATCTGTCTTCTTTAGAGAAGTTTCTCTTCAAGTCCCTTGCCCACCCTGAGATGGGATCACGTGTTCTTTTCTTGTTAATACGTTTGAGTTCTCTGTGGATTCTGGTTATTAGACTTTCATCGGACGTATAACCTGCAAATATTTTCTCCCATTCTGAGGGCTGTCTGCTTGCTTTACTTACTGTGTTCTTGGCTGTACAGAAGCTTTTTAGTTTGATCAGGTCCCAGTAGTGTATTTTTGATACTGCTTCAATTGCCTGGGGAGTCCTCCTCATAAAATATTCACCCAGGCCGATTCCTTCAAGAGTTTTCCCTGCACTTTCTTCAAGTATTTTTATAGTTTCATGTCTTAAGTTTAAATCTTTTATCCAGTGAGAGTCTATCTTAGTTAATGGTGAAAGGTGTGGGTCCAGTTTCAGTCTTCTACAGTTTGCCAGCCAGTTCACCCAGCACCATTTGTTAAATAGGGAATCTTTTCCCCACTGAATGTTTTTAATTGACTTGTCAAAGATCAAATAACGGTAAGTAGCTGGATTCATCTCTTGGTTCTCTATTCTGTTCCAGACATCTACTTCTCTGTTTTTGTGCCAGTACCATGCTGTTTTGATCACTATCGATTTATAGTACAGTCTCAGGTCTGGTAGCATGATTCCTCCTGCTTTGTTTTTATTGCTGAGTAATGTTTTGGCTATTTGAGGTTTTTTCGATTCCATATAAAATGAAATATTATTTTTCCAAGATCGTTAAAATATGACAATGTAGCTTTAATAGGAATTACATTAAAATTATATATTGCTTTGGGTAGTATGGACATTTTAACAATGTTGATTCTTCCCAGCCATGAGCATGGTATGTTTTTCCATCTGTTAACATCTTCAGCTATTGCTTTTCTTAAAGTTTCATAGTTCTGTTTGTGGAGATCTTTCACATCCTTTGCTAGGTATACTCCCAAATATATCATCTTCTTTGGCACTACTGTGAAAGGAACAGAGTCCATGACTGTTTTTTCAGCTTGGTTATTGTTGGTATATATAAAGGCTACAGATTTATGGGTGTTGATTTTGTAGCCTGAGACATTGCTGTATTCCTTGATCACTTCTAAAAGTTTTGTAGTAGAATCCCTAGTGTTTTCCAGATATACGATCATATCATCTGTGAAGAGTGAAAGTTTGATCTCTTCTGACCCTATGTGGATACCCTTGAT
Source organism: Nycticebus coucang (assembly GCF_027406575.1). Lineage (NCBI taxonomy): Eukaryota > Metazoa > Chordata > Mammalia > Primates > Lorisidae > Nycticebus > Nycticebus coucang. The sequence continues at coordinate 146,696,942 of NC_069781.1, read as the reverse complement.
CGCCTTTTCTTCCCTAATTGCAATGGCTAACACCTCCATTACAATGTTAAAGAGCAGTGGAGACAATGGGCAACCTTGCCTGGTTCCTGATCTAAGTGGAAATGATTTCAATTTAACTCCATTCAATACGATATTGGCTGTGGGTTTGCTGTAGATGGCCTCTATTAGTTTAAGAAATGTCCCTTCTATACCAATTCTCTTAAGTGTTCTGATCATGAAGGTATGCTGGATATAATCAAAAGCTTTTTCTGCATCAATTGAAAGAAGCATATGTTCCTTATTTTTTAGTTTGTTTATGTGTTGAATTACATTTATAGATTTACGTATATTGAACCAGCCTTGAGAGCCTAGGATAAATCCCACTTGGTCATGGTATATATTTTTTTGATGTGTTGTTGGATTCTGTTTGTTAGGATCTTATTGAGTATTTTAGCATCAATATTCATTAGTGATATTGGTCTATAATTTTCTTTCCTTGTTTGGTCTTTCCCTGGTTTGGGGATCAAGGTGATGTCTGCTTCGGAGAATGTGTTGGGTAATATTCCTTCTTTTTCTATATTTTGGAAAAGGTTTAGTAGTATAGGTACTAGTTCTTCTTTAAAGGTTTGGTAGAATTCTGACATAAAGCCATCTGGTCCTGGGCTTTTCTTTTTTAGGGAGATTTTGTGTAGTTGATGCTATTTCAGAACTTGATATAGGCCTGTTCAACATTTCCACTTCGTTCTGGCTAAGTCTTGGTAGGTGGCGTACTTCCAGGTATTGGTCAATTTCTTTCAGATTTTCATATTTCTGAGAGTAGAGTTTCTTGTAGTATTCGTTAAGGATTTTTTGAATTTCTGAGGGGTCTGTTGTTATTTCATTGTTACCATTTCTGGTTGATGAAATTAGAGATTTTACTCTTTTTTTCCTGGTTAGGTTAGCCAAAGGTTTATCTCTTTTATTGAACTTTTCAAAAAACCAACCTTTGGATTTATTTATCTGTTGTATAATTCTTTTGTTTTTAATTTCATTGAAATTTGCTCTGATTTTAGTTCTTTCTTTTCTTCTGCTGGGTTGGTTGAGATGTCCCATTAAGTTATTAACTTCCTCTCTTTCCGTTTTCTTGAGGAAGGCTTGCAATGCTATTAATTTCCCTCTTAGGACTGCCTTTGCAGTATCCCAGAGGTTCTGATAATTCGTGTCTTGATTATTGTTTTGTTCCAAAAATTTGGTGATTTCCTTCTTAATCTCATCTATAACCCATCTATCCTTCAGCATAAGGTTGTTTAGCTTCCATGTTCTTGTATGGATATGCAGGTTCCTGTTGTTATTGAGTTTAACTTCTATTCCATGATGGTCTGAGAAGATGCAAGGAATAATTTCTATTATTTTAAATTTGCTGAGGTTAGATTTGTGGCCTAGGATGTGGTCGATTTTGGAGTATGTTCTGTGGGCTGAGGAGAAGAATGTGTATTCAGTTTTGTTGGGATGAAATGTTCTGTAGATGTCTGTTAAGTCCAGATGTTGAATGGGTGAGTTTAAATCTAAAATTTCTTTGCTTAGCTTCTTTTTGGAGGATCTATCCAGCACTGCTAAAGGGGTGTTAAAATCTCCAACTACTATGGAAGTTGAGGAAATGAAGTTGCTCATGTCTGTTAGAGTTTCTCTTATAAATTGAGGTGCGTTGTGGTTGGATGCATAAATATTAATAATAGAGATCTCATCATATTATTACCTTTAACAAATATGAAGTGTCCATCCTTATCCTTAATTATTTTGGTTGGTTAAAGCCTATTGCGTCTGTGAACAGGATTGCAACGCCTGCTTTTTTCTGCTTTCCATTTGCTTGGAATATAGATGACCATCCCTTCACCTTGAGTCTATATTTGTCTTTTAATGTAAGATGTGATTCTTGTATGCGGCAGATATCTGGCTTGAGTTTTTATATCCAGTCAGCCAACCTGTGCCTCTTTAGAGGACAGTTTAAACCATTCACATTAATTGAGAATATTGATAAGCCTTTCGAGAGTCCAGTGGACATTTTTAATCCTTTTGCGACTGTGGAAGTTGTAATTTGATCAAAATTTTATGGGTGAGTTTACTTTTGTGGTGGAGGGTTACGCTGGTCTTTATGGAGGATAGGTCTGAGAATATCCTGGAGAGCTGGTTTAGTTATGGCAAATTTCTTCAACATGTGAATGTCATTGAAGTATTTAATTTCTCCATCATAAATGAAACTCAGTTTAGCTGGGTATAGGATCCTGGGTTGAAAGTTATTTTGTTTTAGGAGATTAAAAGTCGAGGACCATCCTCTTCTAGCTTGAAAGGTTTCAGCAGAGAGATCTGCAGTTATTCTAATATTCTTCCCCTTGTAGGTAATGGTTTTCTTTCGTCTGGCAGCTTTCAGAATTTTCTCCCTCATATTAACTTTAGTGAAATTGATTATGATGTGTCTGGGGGATGTCTTATTCGGGTTGAGTCGTGCTGGAGTTCTGAAACTGTCTGATATCTGAATTTCAGAATCTCTTGGCATGTCTGGAAAGTTCTCTTTCATAATCTCATGGAGAAGAGACTCTGTGCCTTGTGAAGCCACTTCATCACTTTCGGGGACCCCTATAAGACGAATATTGGTTTTCTTCAAATTATCCCAGAGCTCTCTGAGAGAGTGAACTGTTTTTGCCCTCCATTTCTCATCCTCTTTGAGAGTTTAGGAGTGTTCAAAAACTTCGTCTTCAATGTCAGAAATCCTTTCTTCTGTTTGCACCATTGTGTTACTGAGGGATTCTACTGTGTTTCTCAGATCTTTGAGGGATGCAACTTCTTGTCTCAATGTGTCAAAATCTTTGGTCATTTGGTGTTTGAATTTGTTGAATTCTTGAGATATCTTTTGGGTTACTGTTTGGAGTTCTAGTTCAATCTTATTTGCTATCCACATTCTGAATTCGATTTCTGACATCTCAGCTATTTGTTTGTGCATGGGATTTGTGCTGTGTGTTCCCCATTGATCCTTGGGGGAGTTGATCTATTCTGATTATTCATATTGCCAGAGTTTTTCTGTTGATTTCTCCTCAGGATTGTTTTTCAGCATTGTTTCTGGTCATCCTCAGAGTTGGGGAGGTGTCTCTCCAAGATTAGATCCCAGCGGGATCACTCTATTGTTGCTTGATCTTTGTAGGGAGTGACCCTGTGTAGTTCCTCTGGGGCTGCTCCAGCTAGGGAGTTCTGGTTGTGGAAGCAGCTCCAGCATGTGACACACCTGGATCCAGCGATAGGGCAGGAGGTGGTTTGTATGGTTCTGGGAGTGCCTGGCACCCAGTGACTTTGGCACAGAGAGCCCTAGGCTCCAGCAGTCTCTGGCCAGGAGAAGGGCTCTGTGCAGAGGCAGGGAGGGCTCCAATGCGCACATGGCTACCTGTATTCCTGGCCAGACGAGCGGGCCAGTGTGGAGGCTGGGAGGACACAGGGTTGCACGGCTCCCGCAGTTCCTGGTCAGGGCATGTGGAGGCCCAGTTGGTGCAGGGTCGCGGCACAGATCTTATGGAGGTCCGGGCAGCACTAAGCCCAGGAATTTGATGTTGCTATGAGCTGTGACACCACGGCACTCTACCCAGGGCAACTGCCCGAGCCTCCAGTGTGCCAAAACCGTCTCACTCTGCCCCTAAGACAATGGGCCCCAGACAATGGGCCCCAGACAATGCCCAAAGTTCTCCGCACTCCTGCTCAAGCTCTCCCCAAGGCAGTTCAACTGAGTGCCAAGTCCAAAAACACTGAAACAGTTCACAGGTAAGGCCTTTCCAGTTTGCAGTCTCACTGCTGCTTGTACTTACAGTTGCCGGCGTGATTAGGTCGATTGAACACAAGTAAGCACTTGCCAGTTTCCCACTGTTTTTGTCCTCCTCTTGGGGTCCAGAAGTCCCTTGCTGACTCCCTGTATCCTCAAGGGGATGATTTTGGCAGATCCCACCAGCTAGAGATGTCTGGAGTCTTATCTCCCCAGACTCACTGTGCCTAGTTGCAGGGAAGCTGTTACTCGGCCGCCATCTTTAATCCAATCTGCTTCTAAAAGTTTTTTGCTGGAGTTTCTAAGATTTTTTTTTTTTTAATAATTGTTTCCCACCCTTGGGCCAACAGAGATGATTTCACTTCTTCTTTTCCTATTTGGAAGCCTTTTGTCTCCTGCTCCTGTAATAACTAACTTCCAGTGATGTGGATGAAAGTCCAGCTACTGAACTACTGAGTCACGCTGTCGCCTTTCACAGGGGAAGAGCAAGATGGCAGCGTTATCTGCTCTCTAAAGCACCAGAAGGCTTAGTGTTTTTTATTAAATTATCATATAGAGAAAACTGGCTTTGCTCTGACAGCTTCCTAAAGCAATGTTACTTTGATGCTGATCTTGAGAACCCAAGGCTTAAGCCCAAGAACACGGGCTCAACACCAGCCTTGAGAACACACAAGGCAGAAACACCCACAATGCACCACGGCTCTGGGACTCCTGTAGCCTCCAGCCCACAGCTGAGTTCACCATAACTCAAGGACAAAGGAAAAAGCCATAATGGAGTTTGAGAAGTTCTAGAGAGCAGGAGAAATGGAAACACAAATGATTACAGCTTATTGAAGCAGCCAGGTGTGAGGAGACCTATGCAGTCTGGAACAGCGAGGGCTGCTAAAAGACACGACCGAGCCCAAGGTGACCATCCTGTTCCTGATGACTCTGTTTATGCCTCAGGGCAGCCACCCTTTCCTGTGGTCCAGCTGTTGTGCCCAGGTCGCGGGGTACCCCTCATAAATCACCTGAAGACCAAGTCCAATGCAAAAGCAAGAGGTAGTTTATTCACAAGCTCGGGCTTGGGCTTCTCCATTCTTGACACAGAAGGAGAGCAGAGAAGCCCCAACCACAGAGGGAAGAGCAGTTTTAAGGATTCAGAAAGGAAAAATGTAGAGGGGATATGGGCTTAGGGAACTGGACAATGTTTGATCTGGGCTCATTAGCCTGGCGAAGGATTTACTACTACTGGGGCTGAAGGTGGGTGCTGTTATTGCTCGGGGCAGACATACTGGAGCTGGGGGTGGGGGAGGAAGCAGGTTGCCTATCACCTTTGGTATGCAGCTGCAAATTGAAGGCTGTGGGGCAAAGTGGGGTCAGTGAAGGCTATGAGACAAAATGGAGTTAGTTTTAACAAAATGGAGTTAGCTTGGTCCTTTCATAGCCCTTCAGATCAATGGTTCAAAGAAGTCTCTATCTGCTCATGAAATTCCATCTTTTAAGCTGGTTCGCTCAACAAGTCCCTACCACACCTATCCACTGCCCTCATGGAGACCTCTGGCCCTGGACTCTAGTCATCCTTCTCCCTCTTCAGCATTCTCCTCTTCTCATTCCTCTCTCTATGCCAGCTGGACCCAAAGGGCCATCCTAGTGCCTCCACCACTCTTCCCTTCTGTCCTTTCGAAGCAACTACCCTGACTCCAGCCTTAGCCGAATCTACCCACCTGCTCCCTCCCTGCCGTATCAGGACTGTTAAACCCCGCTGGAGAAAATTACATGTGTGGGCTCATTGGTACCACTAAAAACTCATGGTTTAACATTAACTACGTAGGAAGCCTGCCATAGTTTTCTGATTGGTTCATATTGCTACTGTTTTAAAACTTTTCTCATCCTCTTAAATCTTAGATTTCCTGGCCTCTTCACTTACTGTTTATTCATGAAACCAAATATGCAAATGTCCCTGCAGTAGCACAAGGCACCTGCTGTTTTGGCTCCACTCAGACGTCATTTTGGGGGCAGAGGGCACCCTTTCCCCAGCTGCTGGAGCTCCTGGGGTGCTCTGAAGGATTGTCCTTGGATTATAGAAGCCACCTCAGCCAGAGATTCCTGAGAGGTTGTGCATCCCAACCCACTTTCAAGAGGGCACCCAGTGGCCAATGATTGACTGATGTAAAGATCTAGAAGCCCAGCCCCTTCACCACAAGGACAAACTCTGGGGAGGTAATTCACACCCTGAACCCCCTGAGGGACCAGGCTGAAGCTAGCTTTGTGAAAGTCCTGTTTCCCCACACTCCCTCACAAGATTTTTTTGAGAACAAGCCTCAATACATCCCTTGCACCAAGATCTCCACATCAGGGTCTGCTTAGGAAACATGACCCACCCAGCATAACCTCCTGCTTTTCTCTTCCTTCCCTCCAGCCCCCACTGAGTGAGCCTGTTCAAGGCCAGTGCCTCCTCTGGTGCTCTGGGCCCCTCGGGTTCCGTCTTCCCAGGCATCATGCACAATCATAATCCTCTTTCTTTCACTGGCTCCTTCTCATCAGGATTAAAATACACTCAGGCCTCTTCCATCCTAGAAAACAAACCTTCCCCCCTCCCGGCTCCTTTTCGGCTGCCACCCATTCTCTCTCTTCTCTTCCACAAACTTCAGCACAAGTGGTTGAAGTTTTTAAATAACTTTAGGCGTGCTTGTGTTTCTCCCTCATGTGCAGGATGTGAAGGGACCACACTGTGGGAGGATCAGAGACTGTAGGAAGACTCAAGATGTGGCCAGACGGGAGCCCTGTAAGGATGCGGCCACCCCTCGGATTTTATTTTGGGCTTCGCTGGCGAATGAGTGGGTGCTATTTACCTGTCCTCTCCACGCCCTCCCGCTGCCCTTTGCCTGGGCCCCTGTGACCTGCCTCCTCCCTGTCGCTTCACCCCGACCTCCATGTCCTGAATCTGCTGGATGTCTTGCAGACCCCATCCCACTTCACCTCGCGCCTCCAGCCTCTGGCGCACTCTCCTTTCCTGGTGGCTCTGTCTTCACAGCCCCCCTGCTGGCCAACCTGCTCCTTTTTGGCTCCCTTTTCAGGAATGTTGAATACCCATCCAATGTGTTCCTCCTGCCTTTAAACACACACTGAATGTTGGTATCTTTGAGTTCTGTCTGGAACCTCAGATTTTTCAACCTTATGTATTTCTGAGGCTTTAGCCACATCTGCACCATAGATTCCCAAATGCCCAGGCTGGCCCTTCCTCTGAGCTCCAGACTCATATATTTTCAACAGCCTTTGCCACATGCAGGTACTTCAAATCTGCCTTCAGTAGAATATGCCCAGAATTAAATGCATACGTTTTCTACTAAAACAGTTCTAATTCAATCTTATAGCCTTAAGATACTGCACCACCACACACACAATTTCTCAAGTTGATAAGTTATGAGTCAGTTGTTATTTCTTCCCAACCTCGTATTCAATCAATTACCAAGTCCTATTAATCCAATCTCTTAAATATCTCTCAGATATGTTCCCTTCTATTCATCCCAGTGACTGTGGTTGGCTCAGGCCGTCATTATTTCTTGTCTGAAGCTTTCCACAATCTTTGCATCTATTGGGAGCTCGCTGTGGGAAGTGGAAATCACTTTATCTTTTAAGTGTGAAGGGATTTAGTGTGAAAAATCAGGAGCTTGCACAGTACTGGAGGAGCTGAGAGGCCCTGGGCTGAGCTTCCTGGAAAAGCTCCCAGGACACCCAGGACAGACCCAGCAGGGGACACTGCCCTTCCTGAACAGTGCTCTGAAAAGCCTGAGAGAGATCATGAAGTCCTCCTTAAAACTCATGGTGGTTTCCCATTGCTCTAAAAATACAATGTGAGTTTCTGATTACAGCCCGCAAGCAGGGCATCTCGTGCTCCCACGGCGGGTCTGGCATTGTGTGAGGGGCTTTTGCAAGATCCCCTGCCAGTCAGGTACGTTATCCCAGTGTTACAGATGAGCTGACTGCGATTGAGGAAGGTGAAGGGACTCATCAAGTTCTCCCAGGCAGTCAACCTCCTGAGTCCACAGCCCGCACACTGAGCGCTGTGCAGGGCTGGACTGTCTGACCCTCACCCCTGCCCCACACTCTGTGCTCTGCCCACACTGGCCACCCTCAGACCCAGATGTGCTTCCACTTGTCTCCAAACTTTTGCACATACTTGTTCCCTTTTCTGGAATATTGTTCTTCCTCTTTTTTCCTAGCTCATGTCTTCTCATCCTTCAGGATGATGACACCACATCCTCTTTCTCCAGGAAAGCTCTCCTGGCACCTTGGAGGAGGCTGCGTGTCTGATGTGCCATTTAGGGGTACCCGCCCCCACACCTACTCTCCTGCACCATTTCACACGTGGAATTACCCACGAAATTATCTAACTGAGCCTTAATATTTGTCCTCCCCACATGGCAGCACGGTGGCAGCTGCTGAGCCTGATGTGCTTGTCACTCTCCCCCAGGTGCCTAGAATTTTGCCGGCTGCAGAATGGCACGCATCAAATGACTCCCTAGTAAGGGACAGACGTTTTAACAGCTCATCATTGAAATAGAGTAACAAAAAAACCCTCAACAACAAAGAGTGTGGACAAACTCCCCTTGAAAAAACAAAGAATGACCACAGCAAGTGAGGAAGGTTGAGTTCACCTGAGTTCAGGACGCAAGGCAGACAGAGCTAGGATGTCAGCATGACGGGAGCCGGCGTGTAGCCCTGGTTCTCGCCTCGTGCCCTCCTTGACAGGGCTCAGCTATCCCATACGCTCAAGAATTAGTTCCAAATCCTTAATACTTATACTTTCAGGAAGTCAGAAATTTATATTTCACACCAGACATTTTATAAATATTCTCTCTGAACGTCACTGTTGCGTCCCCAAAGTTCTCTCCTGGTGCCAGCCAGCTAATCTCTTCCTCCTCCTCCACAGCAGCCCTTCCACATCCTCCTCAACCTTGATGGAACTGGACCCCCAAAGCCTACCTGTGTCTGTGTCCTGTCTTTCTATCTTGAGGTACGTCGTGTAGGGACAAGGGGGAAAACTTCCCCTTTGCCCTCTGAAGTTTCACTGAAAACTCAATTCACAATCAGAATTGATCAGAGCCTTCAAATAAAGACCCAACCCCTGCATGAGGTACAGAAGCTTACAGACCACCCTGAGGTTCCAGAAAGAATAGGGGCTTAGATCGTAGCAAAATGGGTTATGGAAGAGGGGAGAACAGGAGTTCTGTTGAGGGGCAATACGTGATTACTAGGGAGAATTCAGTGGGCTCAAAGAACACACGATGGTTTATGACAAAAGTCCATCCAGGTTTGTTGACACACTTAGCCTTCCTTTCTGTGATCCGGGTTAAGCTGATGAAAACCAGGCAAAGAGACTAGAGGTAATTGTTTCTTCTTTGGTAGGTCCAAACTTATACAGATAAGGGAACTTCAGAGAACACTGTCAGCCTATGCTTTGGGAGAGATGAGTCTGGGGAGCTCAGAGACATCTTGGGGCCTTTTTTTCCAGCTCGCATGTACAAAGAGCCACATTTTGGGGCATCAGTTTCTGAGCCCCAGATTAGTGTGGTTCACTTTCACTCTGCTTGAAAATAAAGTCTCCTCCTTGAGATCCACTCCCCCTGGGAGGCAGAATAGATTGTAAAAGTAGTGGAGATATTTGGGGGATATTCAGCCAGTGTAATTTTGTCCCTGATAATCCTCCATTCCTAGTCATTGTGAAGCCCTACATTAAGAACCATGTGAGTATCAGATCAGAGCTTCTTTCCCCACCCTGTCTGCTTTTAATGCTGAGCTACACTTCAAAAGAGAAAAATTGAGATACAACACCCCTTCTACCATAATGAAGTGTGGGCAGAAGCCAGGTGAAGATGTCGGATACCTGTCCCCATGTTCACCCTCATTGGGTGGAAACGTTGTTGGGGTTTGTAGAAGTTCTCTGACAGGTAAAGCACAGCCAGTATGTTCCGGGGCTGGGACTGAGAGGGCCTGAAAAAAACGACTCTTATACAGCCACACCCAATGTGACCCCGGGCGATGGGTCCCCAGCCAATCCTAGAGAAGCAGATCAGAGATCAACAACTTCACTTTATTCACAGAAAAGTCAGTAATGCCAGAGAGCTGAGACGCTGCACCCCCCCCCCCCACTGCTTCACCTGCTTACTTCTGCGCTGTACAGTGAAAAAGCCCCAGCAGCCAACATTACTGATCATCATAGCACACCTTAAACAGACCACTCATCGGTCACAAGGCTACAGAATATCCCTCTATCTTAAAGTGGTTAATGGTCAAAGCGTTCCTGCTCTAGACTAAGCTCATAGCTAGTCACTACTTTACTAAGGGCACGAAGTCCACTGGGTCCTTGACCAGCGCTGTGGTCCTGGTAGCGTCCAGGCCCTTAGCTTTATCTGGGACAGAAGGCCTTGCACATGAATAAACAGCAGCACGTGGGGTTCACCTGGCCGTGCCAGGGCCATTCCAACAGCAGCCCTGAGAGTAACGGTGCCACCACCATTAGCATCTCAGAATGAAAGGACAGGAGGGAGACCTTCTGTAGGCTTTTATTGCCCTCTTGGCCCTGTACAGAGACTTTAGGGGATCAGAAGCTCCTATGTGTCCCCATGAAGAAGATGGGGGCAGAGATAGGTGGCCCAGGCCGGAGTCATGAGCAGGCACCATGAAGGGTGGAGCCACAACAACCACAGCAATGACCGTGGTGCCTAAGCACTTGCCACTGCAGCCGTCAGACCACTCAGCCACCAACCACAGAGACTGGAGGGAAGGACAGCCTGTGGGCCAGGCATCAGGACCTCCATACCAGGAGGACCAAAGCTTGCTCTGTATCCACTAGTAAGGCAAGAGGAGGAGAAAGGAATTGATGGCTTTGAATTAACCAAATATTTACCCAATAGAGACTATTCTAAACTAAAAGAGATTCTTAAATGACTAGGTTGAGGCAACCATTATTTGGCAAGGTTAAATTGTTAATCGCCCCTTTTCTTCTCCCTAATATCTAGCCCATGTCCAGTGGAGAAGGCGGGAGGCCTGTGGGGACTGGAGATGCTGAGAGACTCAGCCCTTCAGGACCAAGGCCTAAGTCACTGGGCCAAATCCCAGTACCCACAGAGACCCGGCAGGGATTCTGAGGCCAGGAGGGAGCACACTCCTGGTTTGACCTGATGTTGTGGTTGTTATCTCAGAATTGATAGCTTCGAAGATAGTGGCTGCCCAGAGTTGGAAGGCTATTTTTTTTTTTTTTGCAGTTTTTGGCTGGGGTTGGGTTTGAACCTGCCACCTCCTGCATATGGGGCTGGCGCCCTACTCTTTTGAGCCACAGAAGCTGCCCAGCTGGAAGGCTATTTTAAAAAGCCCAACTGTATTCTGAAATCCATATGACTCTTTCTAGCCAGGAGCCCCCAGCCCAGGAGATGATGGGGAAAGCAGTCAGCTGCTATTTCATGTGACAGTGCAGCCAGCTAAAGACACCCCATGGGACAGGATGAATATTTCAAAAGGCCATTAGGCTGTATCCTTTCTGCACGTGACTTACAAGATGACATTGAGTAAAGATGAGTAAGCAAGTCTAAGGAGTGCAGATACAGGATTCGTTTTCACACTTTTTGCCACAATTTCTTGTGATCTTCAAAACATTGTGCAAGATGGCAGGCCAGGGAGAGAGTATGGTCTGGGAAGAGCAGAGTTGTTGAAATGCTACGGCTGGTTGTACAAAAGGATTGTTATCTCGAGGCCTAAATTCTGCTGATTCAATTGCTCTTATTTGAATATTCAAATTATTCCTGACAAGATAATAAGTCTCTTTCAAAACATTAAATCGGATAAATCTCCCAGCTGGAGGTCTCTTGTTCGATTTAATTTTCTGCAGATATTCTAAGGATCTAATGAGAAATCAAAATGAAAGGGCTTAATTGGAATTCCTCTAATTTCCCAACACGAAGTCTCGTGTTAAAGAACGTGCAAGCAAACATGCTTCCCTCTCTCTCTCTCTCTGGTTTAGCTGGGTAAGTCCCACTCCTAACCTTTAGACCATCTTGTTAAACTTCACAGTCTATAAATGGCTGAGCATTAATTATAGAGCTTGATTTCTGCTTGTTTCTGTGGCCAATTTTAATGCCCTTTCCAGTTTTCCTTAGGTCTATTTAAGGCTGCGTGTTGTCTTCAGCTGAGCTGCACGAGCACAGCAGATCAGATGGGAGTTTTCAGAACTGCTATTCTGCAGAACTTGGAGGGCTGAGGACAGCGCTTGCAAAGTCCCCCGGTTTGCTGAAATTCACTCCTGTTCTCAGGAGCACTTTCCGAAGAAGTGCCTTGGGCATTGTCACCACCTATACTAGGAAATAACCACTACCCTTTATGGAGCACTTACTGTGTGTCAGCACTTGCAAAGGCTTTCACATGTCACTTTCCTCTAATCCATTACTATTGCTACCCAGCAAGGCAGAGGAGCCACCATAGCAGAGACACTGAGGAGAAATGTCATTAATTGGAGACCACGCTGGTAGTGACGGTGTGTGAGTTGGGGAGGGAGGGATTTGAATCTAGATCTGTCTGCCTCCTAAACCCTCACTCTCATCACCCTAAGAATGTTAACATAGAACTCACTTTTGTTGAGGTTCTGGGAATCTGATATATCTTTAGTTAACAGAGCACTGTCCTTGTACATGTATATCTGCTAACATATCCATCCGTGGGCATTAACTCTTAATTGCTCTTAGGACCTTTACAGAGATGATCCATGAGCTAGGAGGAGGGGGGAGAGCTGTTGTTTCCTCACCAAAGAAGTGCTGTCACCCAGATTGGGAGAGACACTGACATGGGCTTCATGTCCCCACCCCACCCCAGACACAATGAGACCTTTGGAAAAGGGTTAAGTAAAACCTCCTGCCTTAAACAAAACTTGATGTTGCCACAATAATATTCTTTCTCCAACAATGACATCCCCTGGTCCTTTGTCTTATGAGAAACAGGGCGTGTTTGCTCACTTCTTGATAAACTTTTGGTAGGACTCTGAAATGAAATTAATTTCATTAAAATACTTCCGCAGGAGCAGAGAAACAGTTGTGTGGGAGCAGCAGCCAAGGCCCACTCCCCTGAGCCCTGTACAGAGGAGTGAGGCCCCGGGCCACAGAAGGATATGACTGTCTCCAGAGAGCCCCGAGTGGCTATGTTCCAGCTGAACACCAACCTAACGGTGTGGCTTTGGGCAAGTTCCTGCCCCTCTCTGAGCTGCACTTTCCCCCTCTGTACCATGAGGGGGTTGAAATCAGTCAAGGATACTCAATTCTGTCTGCACCTTAGGAGAAAGGAGGGAAGCTTTAAACATACACACACCTGACCCTTTCACAGACAGAATAATGGCATGTCATTTCCTGTTGCTTTCTAGGGGAGAGACTCACATGCCTGGCCTGTCCACAGACTAAAATCTGCAGTTTCCTTGGGGTGAAGCCCAGGCATCAGCATGGTTGGAAACATTTCAGCAGACTCGCAAACCCACAAAGCTGAGACCACTGCATGGGATGGTCACCTTGAGACCTCCCTGGATCCAGGCTTCCTGGAGATGGTTCTATTTTGAGGAATTCCTCAATTAATGATTCCCCTGGGCATGCAGCTCTTTCTTACAGAGTCAGCTAGGTTAAAAAGAACACGCCAGAAAGGTCTTTATAAATCATGCAAAATGAGCTGTCTGCTTATGCAGCTGTGTAACAAAAATACCTCAGTGCAAGGCGTCTATCTCCCCCTGTTGATGACTCGCAGGCCCTTCTAACACAGAGAATGAGCTGCATCACTGATGACCTCAGGCTACCCTTCTGGCTGCCTCCTTTCCCCACGTGGCCCTCCTACCTCACTTCACACTCCAGATCCTTCCCCAATAGATGCTGAGAAGGAGCTGATGCCACTTGAGCTTTGCCACTCTCTGACAAAACATGAATAAAACACTAAATTGTCACTTCAGCTTTCATATTGAGTAAGCACTAATTTAGCACCTCTGTGGCAGAGGATAGGTTATGCTTACTGCCTTATTCTAAATACAGTGGACCCTCCATCACTGACCACCTCCTTAAGTTGACCTGGTTTTCATAGACGGGACATGCCCCACATGTACATGTCAGTACAGGAGGCCTGGAGCCTTATGCTGACCACCTTGTCTGTGTGTTGACCAGCTTGTTACAGGCTCTCGGCTGGTGAATTTACAGAGGTTCCACTGTATTTTACGGTCATTTGTAGAAAAGAAGAGATGGATATTCCCTTCCCCACTGACTACCACCACTAAAAAAATAACAAGTAGGGCAGCGCCTGTGGCTCAAGGAGTAGGGCGCCGGCCCCATATACCAAAGGTGGCAGGTTCAAACCCAGCCCCGGCCAAAAACTGCAAAAAATAAAAAAAATAAATAAAAAAGGATAACAAGTATAGGGCAAGGAATAGATCTAGGAGTAAACTAGATCAAGAACTACTTAGATGGCCTTGGAGGGTGGTCATGTCCACAGGACTTGGTGAACAGGTCAAGGATGGAGTTGACCGAATGGTCCTCTCCAAGGAATTTGGCAGCCAGAGGCTTCTCCCTGGACCTGCAGGTCTGTGCTCCAGCTTTTCACCCCCATTCCTCAAATAATTCCATCCTAATCTCATGCCAAAGATTTCTGTATTAATAATTTGTATTTCCTGGACCATTTGAAAATAAGATAGTTGATATCTTGACACCCTTACCTACTATGCCTCTCCTCACCAAAAAAACTGTTTTCCTAAAAAACAGAACAATTGAGAGGTGAGAGGAAGAAGGAGACAAAACATAAGCAGGATAATAGACTCATCCCCCAAATAAGAATCAAGCTTTACTTTTAGAACTGAAATAGAATTCACAGCAGAGCCAACTCAAACGGTTGTCTGATATATTTTCTTGACTACAGAGGAAACTTTTGGGGGAACTAATGATGTGTGTAACAGAAAGCGTTTGATAGAAGGTTGGAAAGTTGTTTAGTTTTTCATTGGTACTTTCCCATCTGTTGAATTTATGTAAAATTAAATGTAAATATTTTTATATTTAAGGAAGCATATATAGGTGCTCACTGTGGCAGCTCATACGCTAAAATTGGAACAATACAGAGATCAGTGGCTCTGTGCAAGGATGATAAGCAAATCTGTGAAGCGTTCCATATTTTTTTAATTAGAATTTTTAAGAAAAGAAAGAAAAGCATATATAGTGTAATTTCACTCTCACTCTTGCTCTCTCTCTCTCTCTCTCTCTCTATATATATATATAGACACACGTACCAGGCACCAATACTGGTTACATGTAGATGGTGGTACTGTAATTTGCTGTTTCAATCTTTGTATTTTCCTACCTTGTTTGCATTTTTACCATGACCATGGACTATATTTATATTAAAAAAATAAAACTGAAAAAAATTCAATGCCTAGGGGTCTAGGGATAGCTTTACAATGAATTCTGAAAGTAACTGTAATGTTTTGTGTGTATCTGTGTGCATTCTTTTCATATTTTCTTTGGGTTGTCAGAAGTGTTTATAACCTGCAAATGCAGTTCTTGTTATGTACATTGCTCTGGCCTTCAGTTTTTAAGCTTCTGGCTAATCATTTAGCTGCTCTTGATTGTCAAGTAAGTGCCAGGCGCTGTGCCAGGCACTTCCTATGCACTATCTTGTGGTCCTTGACTCAACCTCACAAGGTGGTCCTTGTTGTTTCCACGTTACAAAGGAGAAATGAAGGTCAGGCATGCTCAGTCACTGCCCAGGGCCACACAATCAGAGGCAGAGCTGGCAGTCTGAAGCCAGGTCTGTGTGGGCCCAAGTGTCCACGCCTGCCCTCCCACACTCCACTTCCTCATCAGACGAGGCATGGGAGCCTTACCCCCGCCCTTATCTGCAGGTCTCTGACGTGCTGGCCATGAACAAGGCAGTGAATGCAAAACGAAACCCCCTGCTCTCCTGGAGCTGGTACTTTGGAAATGGGCTCAACACCGCTTCAAAATATGTTTATCAATATATTATTGGATCCTTTTAACACTGAGGAAGGCAGGAACTGCTACCTCTGCTTTATGGATTAGCCACCTAAACCTGAGAGAAGTTGAAGATTTACCTGAGTTGTGTAGCTATTGGGTGATGGGGTTGCAATATCAAATCTGACAGGCCACTAAGTCTCATCTTTACCTTTAAAATATACATATATTTTAAAACTGGATTACATCCTAAGAGCAAATCACGGGAGTGTAGAACATAGAAATGAATGCCTTTCATTGTTATGACCCTGGGACAAGTCCTCCATTGTCCCCAGTGTCACTTGGTAAAGGCTGTGGGACATCCTGAAACAGACCCAGGTTTTCCTTACCTCACCCCCATTATCCCGTTCAGGGTCCTTCCGCCTACAGCTGATAGCCCTAATTTGTCACCTGTAGTTCTCAACTCAACCTCAATTATTTAAACACAACTATCTGTCTGTCATTCGCCTCTGCTACTACCCTAGTGTGTAGGTGTCATTAACACTTGGCAGGTCCTTTCTACACAGCCATCGATCATTGATTCCGTGCTGTGCACGGTGGTGAGCATGGGGAGGTCTGTTTAGAGAGCTTGAGACACCAGCTTTTTCCCTCCAGGGGCCTGTATTTGCACTTGAAGCTGAGATTTGTCAAGCACAAAAAGATGCTAAAAAATGCATCTCAAATAGTGGATCTTTATGAACCTTATCATCCCATTGGACCATTTATAAATTATCTGGGAGATTTCTGTAAACACACACTCCCAGGCTCCAGCCTCAGATACTCTACAGTCCTGGGGCAACAGGCAGGAATCTGAGCATTCACGTCTCAAAGGTCCACCTACATTTTTTGTTTGTTTTGACGGGTGGAAGGGTCACTTTTTCTGTGAATATACATTTTTTGAAAAGTATTGGTGTCTTGGAGGCAGTGTGCTGAGTACTCCAGGCACCCATGTCACAGCCACACTTGCGACACTTCAGTTGAAGCTCTGTCACACTCTACTGCAGTGATGGGCACCAGACAGTGGAGCCCACTCCTATTCCTCTCTGTGTGCACATGTCCTTCCACACAGGACCCTCTCCAGGGACGCTAGATAAATGTGTGGCAAATATATTAAGTTGGTTCCCACTCCACATGAGCCTCACACGTCGTCACCATCACCAACATCACCCTCAGCAGCAACCTCCACTGTGGTCACTTGGGACAAGCTGGTCCTGGCTCTGCCCACCCCTGAGTGCCGGGACAAATACCTGCACTTGTGACAGCCTCGGAGGGAAGGCTCCAGAAAGCCACAGTTGACGTGACCGCAGGAGGAAAGCACAGAGGTACAGTGCAAGAGAGGGCTGACCTCCTGACCCACTGCCACGCCCTTCCAGCAGGTAAGGGTGTGAGACCTGAGGCAGTCAAGTTTAGCGTTTGGGTGAAGATCACAGAGCAAGCTGATGATTTAGGACAAGAGCTATTAATTTGTTTATTCTATTAACTCCTTATTGCTCTGACCAAATCTAAGGAATCCAAATGTCTTTGATCTTCTACCACTATCAGTAAAAACATCTATTAGCAAGAGCCTAATTTTCCATATTGTAGATGCAATGAATAGAATTTCTGATTTTGCATGGCAATAGGTCATCTTCAACCACCCCATTTTCAGAACTCCTGGGTTGAATCAGTGTTATTCATTGAAACAACAAAAAAATCTAATTTTGGAGTCAAAGGGAAGGAAGTTCAGCCTGATACATAGGAATAAAAACGGAAAGATAAAAAAGAGAGAGATGGAGAAGGGAAAAGCCAGGAGGGAAGGAGAGACTGGAAGGGAAAGAAGAAAGAAACAGAAAGGAAAGAAAAGAGGAAAGGGAGGAAAAAAGAAACAAGGAGAGAAGAGAGATCCCAAGTTGCCAACAGAAGGTTAGGGGAGTTCACTGCCCTGTTTTTATAACATTGTTATTTTAACTTGCAAGCAACAAGCTTGGATTAGTCCAAGGGACATAAGGATCAGATTTTCTATTTCCCATACTTTTCTCATTCCAGTTTACAGTTTAGCAGTGTTAGTAGGATGAGAGTAACCGCGCCCCTCACTCTGGCCCAAGAATGCGTTTATAGCCAATGTCCCTCCTGCAACGTCATTCACTTGTCACCATCCAGTTTCCAGACGACTGATTGAGACTCGGGCAGAACACACATCTGACAATAGGAAGATGTTTGAACTGAAAGAATCCCTTTGTGCACATGCTAAAATCTGTCTCAGTCGACCCAAATACAGTCAATACAATTCCAAATCCAGAGACTCTCTACAAGTGCTGAAACTGCTTACAATATATTGCTCTTTATCACGTATAGTTTAATCTCCAACCTAACGAAGTAAGTGCTAAAATACAAACTTACTTTATCTTTGAGGGGACTTTGGTTTCCTCATTTGTAAAACAAGAGGACTGGACAGGTTTATTCCAGCTCCAGTTCCAACATCTCATACATCAACAAGAATACCTAGGGACAGGGAGCAGTCGCAGACCCTCTGGTGCCTGGTCCAGGGTACTGAGTGAGAACTGTGGCTTTCTTCATTGATTTAAATATCAACTTAACAAATTTTAACTTTAACTTGAAGTGTTGGTGGGAATCTGGTTTAGTCTGGAACATCTAGCTACATCTATTAACAGAAATAGAAACACTTCCATTTCTCTCAGGATGGTGAGGGTTAATTACAAGCATCCATGGATGACCTTTTATTTCCATGATTTATTTTATCTCACCCCTTACCAATGTACAACTTCCATGGAAGTGTCAAAAGGGTAGTAACGTTTTCAAAGCTTAAACAAAAGGGCAGGATTTCTCAGACTTCCACAAACACTAATCACTCTTAATGACAAGTCATTACCCAAATCCATTTCTGGAAAGTCACAAGCAGAAATGTCTGGACAGGACATTATATTTTCTTACTTGCATGATTATTTAGTTACTCATTTGTAAAATAAGAGGACTGCACAGGTCAAAGCAGAAATGTCATCTCAGGCTGCAGCAACAGACTCTGCCAAATTATCCCTCCACAGACTCACACACCAAGGTGGGGGAAACAAACACAAAGCAAGGTCCAGCACCTCAGAGAGAGGGAGCCAGCGCCAGGCATGCACTGGCCACAGTGAGGGGAGCCTCTGAGCTCCAGGAGCTACGCTGACATCAAGGTGTCCTGAGCATGACTTAGAGCCCTGGCACAGTTGTGGACTTCTTAGGGACAGGACTCGGACAGCAGAGCGTCAGCAGCGATCTGACGTTCCGAGGCCGATGCATGGGAACACGGCGGCTCTTGGGACAGGAAGAGGCTAAGACAGCAGTGGCTCTTGTAAACAAATGCTGGTTCCATGCAGATTCCTACACTAAATTTATTCATTCAATTTATGCACTTAAGCATGTGTTTTGTCAACAAGCATTTTCCAACTATCTGGTTTTTGCCACTTGCTGTTCTAGAGGGTGCCCCCTTCTGACTGCTGAAGGCTGCATGCCCTGTTAAAGATTTTCTCACATATGAGGGGACTGTTATTCAGACAAAACCGTGCAAGACTAGCTCGTACTCCCACTAGGGCTGTTGAAATTATAATCCCTGACATCTGAGACAGAATAGTTGATTAATAAATTTTCCTCTGCTTTCTGGGGCAGCAGTCCCCAGTTCACCTGATACTAAGACACCTGGCTTCTTCCTAGATGTTGTTAATCATCTTTCTAGACATAGTCAACCATCAAGGGACTTATTGCTGATCAAGGGAATAGCTAGGATTCAGGATCTACTCCTGGACCTGGAAGCAGAGCTATAGAAATCAGGATGTAGGATGCTGTGTGGGAGGATGCAAGGATGAAGTAAGGTAAAAACTTTGAGCCTCCAGAGTCTCAATGACAAAACTCAGGTAGGAGCTAAGTTCACATGCTGGAAGAGGGTAAGACTGACAGAAAGAGGCTGACGCCTAAGACAGAAGAGTCTTTCTGAAGACTTTAAACACCTAGTCGGTTTGTTTTATCAAGAATAAAAATTGTTAACATCTACTGAGCATCATCCTCCAGGGACCACATGCACAGTCTCATTTAATCTGCACAGAAAACATGACTTACCACCATCATTCCCATTTTGCAGATGGAAAAACTGAGACAGAAGAAAATGGAATGACTTGTCCAAGGTTACACAGCTATGGAGACATATGGAGGAGAAGCTGAGCTGCATTTGAATGTAAGCAGTCTCCCTCACAGGCCAGCCTCTTAGCCAACAATCGATACTAATCTTGGGTAAACTGGTGCCTTCAATTCCCTCTAAGATTTCCTGACAAAATACATATATATTATAAAAATTTTAAACCACTATATATTCATTTGGTTTTACAATTGAACATTTTTTATGTTCTTGGAGAAGACTGGAGAAAGCTCAGGATTGAGAACCACAGCTCAGGGCTTAGGAAGATGGGAACGTGGGGATGCTTCACCCTCCATCCCCCAGAGGATTCAGCATCTCCATTAAAACTCCACGGATGGCTCTCCTGCCCTGGAGTGTTACGGGGGCAGAATTAAATGATACAGGAAGACAAGTCAAAGCATTGTAATTCTGAAAAAAAACAAAATCAAGACACCATAAAAATTCTATTTCTGAAGATTTATACGCCACTTAATGCCATGAGGACCCGGGGTGGCTAAAAAAAAATCTACTTGTAAAGCAAATAGGATTATTGGGTTGTGAAATTGAGGGCCATAAAATTGAAAACAATTTTACATGAAACTTCAACTTTTTTTGTATTTCAAAGTAAAAGAGTCAGATAGTATCAAGCAAATTTGAATCTCAAACGAGGACAAGACAAGCACAAGTTTCCCTTTGCTGAGCCTCTGAAAACCCTCCAGCACTGGGAGCTGACTTAGGCCAGCACCTGTCCCTGGTTCTTGCTGTACGGTTGGAGCCTAAACTAGGCAGCTACTGTCTCCTGGGTCCCGCGGGGCCTGCAGAAGCCACCCGCTTTCTTTGTTCCCGTGGAGGGTCTGTTATAGTCTCCGCACCTGCTCTCCCCTCTCCAGGAACATGGCCTCTGCACTTCACACATCATCATTTTCCCTTTGTGTTAATTGTCCTTTTCCATTTGAAGCATAAGCTCTGCGAGGATGCTCTCTGATGCTTCTCTTGTTCTCCCCGGGTCTCGAGTGAGCAGTAGCTTAGTGCAATGATTATGATTTGAGGTTGGATTCTGAATCTGGGTAATATTGAATAGGTTACTTACCCTTTTCTTTGTGAAATAGAGATTAAATGGGCACAAAGTACTTAACCCAGTACCTGGCATGTACTTATTACTCAGTAAGCCTTATTTATCATTATCCCTTACTGACTGGAAGAGAGAGCTTCCGGGCCTGACACACAGGCCCTCTCATGGACGACAGTTCATTCCTGCCGCTCTGAGTGCTTGGACACCAGGCCTCCCCCTTTGAGATTAGAAGCTGAGCCCTTCTTGCACCAGCCCTCCCTGCCTCACATCCTCACTATGGCACCACTCATCTGATTTGAGTATCTATTACATCTCATTGAGATGCCACTTAGACAAGGCCTTCAAACGTGGAGCTGCAAAGCGGCTGGGCGTAGGCTGGGGGAGAGCACTGCCCCATTAACATTCAATCTATAACAGAGACCATTATCTTGGCAGCAAAATACCCCAGCAGTAGTGATGTGAGGAAATGGGGGTGGGTTACCAGAGCAACAAGAAACTCGAGCTGCATGGTTTCCATGGCAACAGAGAGCAGGCACTAACATCTGTGGCTGGAATGATGGTTACTCAGACTGTCGCCGGCAGTGCTGGTGACTCATTGGGTGGACTGCGTTGCAATGGTGGATTACAAAGAGCCCTCTCAGAATCTGGGCAGAATGAAGCCCACAGTGGGACCCCAACTCTCTGAGCTAAAGCTCAGACTCCTCTATTAGGAATCAGGGTTTTCTCTTTGGCTACTGACCAATTAACTACCACCCCAATATCATCAATTCTTATTTTTAACCTGTAATCTCCAGAAGTTTGCTCCTTGAAAAAAATTCATTTATGGAAATCTAACTTTTAAGGTACAGAAATTAAGTAGTAGAGAACTACCCAAGCATTGTTTTTCCTTTTTCCTCAGTTTTATCAAAGAAATACACTCATATCATCAAAAAATTAATTAGTGCTTAAAAGCTCATAACATAAAACATCAGTCCCGACACATACAGCATCCTCCCTCTTCCTGCTCCCTACAGGCAACCCCTTTGCGACTTTACCAGTATATCCTCTATTTACCTTCAGATTTTAAAATATTTCTGCATTGAACACAATTTGCTATTAAAATGGGTACGTAAAGCTCTTCATACTCCACCTCCCTTAAACACAGCCTCCTAATATCATTGTGTCACTTAACAATGGAGATACATTCTGAGAAATGTGTTATTAGGAGATTTCATTGTGAGAATGGCATAGATTGTGCAGATGGTACAGCCCCCTGCACACTAGGCTGCGCCGTGTGGACGTGGCACCGCCCCCTGCACCCTGGGCCGCCGTGTGGACATAGCACCACCCACTACTTTTACGCTGCAAACCTGTACAGCCTGTTACTGTACTGAATGCTATAGGCAATTATACCACGTTCTAAACATGGAAAAGGTACAGTAAAAATATGGTATAAAAGATAGAAATTGTACCCCTGTACAGGGCCCTGGCCTGAATGGACTGGCAGGACTGGAAGTTGCTCTGAGTGAGAGACAGGTGAGTGCATGTGAAGGCTGAAGATGCCTACGGTAGGCTTTATACACACTGCACACTTAGGCTGCACTGAATTTCTTTTAAAATTTTCTTTTAAATTTTTCTTTGTTCAATAATAAATGAACTTTAGCTTAACTATGTTATTTATTTTGAATATTTTTAAACTTTTTGACTTTTGCAATAAGACTTAGCTTAAAACACAAACACATTGTACAGCTGTATAAAACTATTTTTTCTTAAAATCCTTATTCTATTTAAAAAAATGCTAAACCTTTTTTAAAACTTTCGTTAAAATCTAAGACCAAACAAACACTTGATCTTAGGCCTAAACAGGGCCTCAATCATCAAGATGTCACTAGGTGGCAGGAAAACTTCAGTTCCGTTACAGTTTCATGGGCCCAGTGTCACATATGTGGTCTGTCATTGACCAAGACTTTGTTATGCAGTATAGGGCTACATGTCACGAGTTTTGAATAGGCCCCTATTCATGGGTCATAATGTCTTCAACATTAAGGATGCACAAATATTGGCCAGGTCAGTTAGGAAGGACAGGATTAACCTGGGCAGGGTGCTCTCCTTGGGTCCCCTGGCTCCTCTCTGGTACCCCCTGTCCTCCTCTGTGCCGGAACTCCCCGTATCTCCCACTGCCTGGCAGTAGGACCAGATCAGGGGACTCTGCCTGCCCTTTCCCTAGACTGCCCTGACTTTGTCGCAGCTGCTGCCTCAGGCTGACTTCCCCATGCAGACCTCCCTGTGCTGACATCCTTGTGCTGACCTCCTTGTGCTGCCCTCCCCATGCTGACCTCCTTGTGCTGACCTCCCCGTGCTGACCTCCTTGTGCTGACCTCCCTGTGCTGAGCTCCCTGTGCTGACGTCACCATGCTGACCTCCCCATGCTGACCTCCTTGTGCCGACCTCCCCGTGCTGACCTTCCCTTACTGACCTCCCCGTGCTGACCTCCCTATGCTGACCTCCCTGTGCTGATGTCCCATGCTGATGTCCCCATGTTGACCTCCCCATGCTGACCTCCTTGTGTTGACCTCCCTGTGCTGACCTCCCCGTGTTGACCTCCCCGTGCTGAACTCCCGTGCTGACCTCCTGTGCTGACCTCCCTGTGTTGACCTCCCCATGCTGACCTCCCTGTGTTGACCTCCCTGTGCTGACCTCCTTGTACTGACGTCCCCGTGCTGACCTCCCTGTGCTGACCTCCGCAGTAGCCGGTGCGAGGCTTCCTAACCCTTTCCCCAGGCCCTTTGGCTTGACGCTTCTCCCACTGCCCTGGGCTTGTACAAAGGAGTTTGAAGGTCTTCTGGAGTTGTCCAAAATGGAATTCTGGTTCTTACTCCCTCAGCATTTGGGGGGTGATTTCTTTTGCCTCCATAAATCTGAAAGTTTCTTTAAAGAGCTTGACTCCTAGAAGCTGCCACTGGAGTGATGTTTCAATGGGGCTAAATTATGTGAAATATCTTCATAATTTTTAAATGTATGACTATCTAAATCCATTCAGAGAATGATTTGGTTTGAAAATAATTGACATAATTTGTTTTTTTTTAAGGGTTTTTTTGTTTAGTGCATTATAATTGAAGATACGTGGTTTTCACCTTTTGACTGAGCAACCTCACTTTTGAAGCTCTATCCTAAGGAATAACATCCAGAATCTACAAGGAACGCAAACAAATCAGCAAGAAAAAACAAAATAAAAAGTCAACGAAGACAAGGAAGAGATAAAAAAAGGCCACCAAACGCATGAAAAACTGTTCAACATTACCAGTCATCAGAGAATTGCAAATTAAAACCACAATGAGATATTACCTTACCCAGTCAAAACAGTCATTATTAAAAGGTCAAAAACCAAGAGATGTCAGCGAGGATGCAGTAAAAAATGAATATTGATGTACATTAGTGCAACCACTATGGAAAACAGTATGGAAATTTCTTAAAGAACTAAAGCACAACTACTATTTGATCCAGCAATCCCACTGCTGGGTATCTATCCAAACGGAGAGAAATCATTACATCCAAGGCACTTGCACATGTATGTTGATGACAGCACAATTCACAACTGCAAAGACATGGACACAACCTAAGTGTCATCGAACCAAGAAGCAGATAAAGAAACTTTGGTGTAGACATATATATATACCATGGACACCACTCAGCCTGAAAAACGAATGAAATCTTGTCTTTCACAGCAGCTTGGATGGAACTGGAGGCCATAATCTAAATGGAGTAATGAAGAAATGGAGAACCAAATGCTGAATGTTCTCACTTACACGTGGGAGCTGAGTGACGGGTACAGAGGGTACAAGGAGCACTGGACACTCAGGAGGGGGGAGGCTGGGAAGGCAAGGGAAGGTAACTTACTTGGTGCAATGTGCACTCTTGGGTGACAGGTACACCAAACACCCAGATGACACCACTGTGCAAGGCATCCCGGTAGCCACAAATAACCTACACCCCTGAATCTCCTGAAATAAAATAACTGTTAATTGTCAACATC
Organism: Nycticebus coucang; assembly: GCF_027406575.1. NCBI lineage: Eukaryota > Metazoa > Chordata > Mammalia > Primates > Lorisidae > Nycticebus > Nycticebus coucang. Next base: position 146,671,955 of record NC_069781.1, on the reverse strand, counting down.
TCAAAAAACTACCACAAATAACTACAAGATAAGCATGACATTGATCACTGCTATGTTAAGGATACTTGTGAAAAACAGAAACAATGTAAATGTCTTAATGAGAAAAAAACCGAGATATGAATACAATGCAATGATCTGTTTAATGTGGAACGTGCCATTGCACTAGGGGGGAGAGGCGGAGGACAAAGTTGACCTCACTCTCTCCTTATGAGTGTATAAAATCCCCATTATGACCTTTGTGTTGCTGTTGCAAATTCTCCATCTGTATATGGGACAGTAAAGTCACTACTTCATAGTGTTGTCCTGAAGGGGAAAGGAAAAGGATGACCCTAAAGTTTTAGCCTGTGCCTGACACCTGGCCAGGCTGCAGGAAGTGTTAGCAGCTGCTGTTGTGACACTGTGCAAGGGTGTATGTGTGAAGCCTGTGGGATTCTGGGGGTTCCACTCTCATATTTCTTTTTCTAGTGGTACTTGTTCAATAAATAAAAATCAAGGCACACAAACAATTACCTCCAAAACAATAAAGAAATATTCACATTATAATGGAATGCTTGAGAGTGCTGAAATCCTGTGGCTCAATTGTTGGTTTAGAGTAGTGGTTCTCAAAGTGGGAGTCCAGGACCAGCAGAAGCAGCATTACCTCCACAATAGTCAGAAATGCAGATTCTCAGGTCCCAGCAGACCTTTTGCATCAGGAACTCTGGGGCAGGGTCTAGCAATCTGTGTTTCAACAAGCCCTTCAGGGGATTCTGAGCCATACTAAATGGTTCTCGGTCCTGGCTGCACATCGAAATCATTTCAGGAACTTAAAAAGGTAAAAAAAAAAAAAAAAATGCCTGTCTCCACCCAGGTCAATTAAATCAGGGTTGCCACCAGGAATGGTGCTCAGACACTGATCATTATAAAAAGCTATAAGGTGATTCAAACCTGCAGCCCAGACGGAGAACCCCTGGCCTGAGGAGATTATCACGTGGAGGAGAGGCCACGTCAGCGGGAGGGAGGACAGCCTCACGGGCAAACTTGTAACCTTACTTCACCAACCCCTGGTTTCCACAGGACTCCCTCGATCCTGTTCTTAATTGCTTCTATGACCAGGAGAAGAGGGACGATTCCTCCCAGATCTGGGACATTAGGTAGAAACAGAAGTGAGGGAGGTTGATGTGCTAACAGGAGCCGAGCAGCAGGACAATTCCCTCTCCTTTGTTATTTTATTTTATTTTTATTTTTGCAGTTTTTGGCTGGGGCTGGGTTTGAACCCACCACCTCCAGCATATGAGGCCGGCGCCCTACTCCTTTGAACCACAGTGCTGCCCTCCCTCCCCTTTATTTCAGGAGATTCAGGGGTGTAGGGTATTTGTGGCTACCTCTTTTAAGGGGAGGTCTCCATTCACGGGTTGCAGGGAAACCTGGCGTTGTCTTGGCAGTTCCAGACCCTCAGCTTTCTGCTCAGGCCTCCTTTCCCTTTGAGATTTGTGCTGTGTCCCGTGGAAGAGGTCAGAGAACACCCTACAGGAATAAGTTTCACTCTTGGCAAATTTTTTGGATTTCATTTTGGCAATTGGCTGACCAATTTTCTCTGCCAAAAAATAACAAGAAAAAAAAAGAAATAAACACCTCTGGCTTGATTTTATTTTCCCTTCACTTCAATTTTCTCCCTTGTTTGTTTTTATCCTGTTGAGGCTTAGCATATTTTTATAATCTTCCCCAAATCCTGTTTTAGAATTCAGTGGGGTAAAATAAATAAGAAGCTATAAAAGCCAACCAGTCAGAGTCTGTACTTGCTTTTTTATTGAATCCTTCTTTTATTCAATCAGTAACCATTTATTCAGTTCATTTGAAGACATTTCTCTTGGGAACCTCTAGGTGCACTGTGAACACTGTCGAAGAACTCAAGTTTTCATGCTTTCCTTTCTTTAAGAAATTTATTTACCACATTTAGTAGATAAAAGAGAAACACCTGAAACAAATAAAGAACGGTATGTGTTAAATTCCTGAGCTAAACTAGGACAGGGAGCTCAAGTGCGCGGAGGGTGGACTGTAACAGGCTCGGACGCTGCCTGGTGATTTACTTCACGTCTCCAAGCCCTGAGAGAAGATCAGACATAATCACAGCCCAGCTCGAGGCGCTGTGGTGTAGAGCATATAGCACAGTGTTGATTTGTCCTAATTACCTAACATATTTCTGTGGCTTTCTGTCATTGTTACACAGCATTTTAATTCCTTTTTTTTTTTTTTTAAGACAGAGTCTCATTCTGTCGCCTTGGGTAGAGTGCCCTGGCGTCATAGCTCACAGCAACCTCAAACTCTTGGGCTCAAATGATCCTCTCGCCTCAGCCTCCCAAGTAGCTGGGAATACAAGTGCCCACCACCACACCCAGCTGGTTTTTCTATTTTTAGTACAGACAGGGCATCACTTTTCCCTCAGGCTGGTCTCAAACTCTGAGCTCAGGTGATTCACCTGCCTCAGCCTCCCAGACTGCTGGGATTACAGGTGAGAGTAACTACACCTGGCCATTTAATTTAGAAGGTAAGAAAACTGAGGTTGAGAGAGAAAGTTATGACAGGTACATGCAAAAACCCTTGTGTTTTTTTCTCTTTGCTTGTAAATTAAGTGCTGAAATATTTAACAGAGACCCCAAGTGAGTCACTACATTGTTTGCATTCTACAAATACTCAATAAACCGAGGCTGAAACCCCCCAACGCCGGCTTTATTTACCCCTTGGTCTCTAGTAAAGAGATATGTTATAGGAACTAAGTTCCTCCTCGGCTGACAGACTTACCTGAGGCTCCCATGGCATGAAATGTGGGCGCGTGTCCTCAGTGGGCCTCTGAGTCCCTCTCCGCCCCGTCAAGGCAAGCTCCCTTCCAGCCTGCCTCTCTCCTCTGGTTCCCCCCTTCCTGTACTTTACCTTCCTGTATTCCCAAGACCCACCGAGCCCGCCTCGGGCTCCATCCCCTCCCTGCTCCCTCCTGTCCATTGCCCTGCAGCCCTGCCCAGCGCCTGGAACAGCAGCGAGTCTCTGCTCATTGCATTCAGCAGCCACCTGTGCCACTTTGCTGAATCCTCAAAACCATCTTCATTTTATAATTCTCACTCTAAAGATGACGAAACCGAGGGTTAGAGAGGCTAAGAAATGTGCTAAAGGCCCCGACGTCAGGAGAGCGGAAGGGCCCACACCAGACCTGGTCCTCAAGGAGATTCCCAGTTCACACCAGGGGCAGCGGCCTCCCGCCAGGCTGCCAGCTCCTTGAACTCCAGGAGCACAGGAACCAGATAGCGTAGAACTGAACATTTAGCGACTAACAGGACAGTCCTTCTGACAGAACACCCTGCTCCAGTGGCTTCCTGCCCATCACAAACCTGGCTTGTACCATGGAAGGACCCCACTGGGCAGCAGACTGGCAGTGTGGATACTGCAAAGACCACAATGTTCTCAACCTCAAAGCAGGCTTCTCAGTAAGATGTCCCCTTTCTACTTCTATCCAGAACCTGAGAGCTCATGAAAACTTACCTGGTTCAACTCTCAAATGGCATGAGTTTCTTCTGGACTTATTTATTCATTTAAAAATATTTATTAAAGGGTGGCGCCTGTGGCTCAATGGAGTAGGGTGCTGGCCCCATATGCTGGAGATGACGGGTTCAAACCGAGCCCCGGCCAAAAACTGCAAAAAAACCCCCCCAAACAAAAAAACAAACAAACAAACAAACAAAATAATATATATATTAAGCAGCTACTATGTGCATGGTCCTGTGCTTGGTGCAGCAAAGTAAAGATGAGCAAAAAGAGATTTGGTCCCTGCCTGCATGGAACACAGCCAAGTAACCAAAGGATCCCAGGGATCTGGTATAGTGAGGGGCAAGTGAAGCTCCTTGAGAAGTGACAATTGAGCAGAGATCTTACGAGCAAATACAATCTACAAAAGGTGAATGTGGAGTGTTCTGAAGCCTTCCTGGGGTCACGTAAAGGGTCAGGGGAAGGTAAGAGGGAGGTGCGGCTGGAGGGAAGGGGGAGGGCCTTGTGAGCTTGTGAAGAAAGGAAGAAATGAGGTTCTTATCTCAAAATCAGTTAGAAAACCCTGAAGGTTTTTAGGCGGAAACTAACACAATTAGCTCACATCGCAGGAAATAAACTGGAGCTATGGACAAAGTAGACCAGTAGTCTGAGCCAGAAAGCTGCTGCGGGCCAGAGCGCTGGTGGTGGGGCTCTGACAAGCGGACCCATGCAAGGCGCTCACGCGATACATTTGCAGTGATTAGCTGTGGATCAGACGCGAGAGGGAGAGAGAAAGACATGAGGAAGGCAGGAAGTCACCATCTTGCTGGAAGGGTGGGCATGAGGCCACCAATCACAGAGATGGGCGCCTAGGGAGAGGACAGTTTCTGAGAGGAAATCTCAGATTTTAACAGGCTGAGCTGAGTCAGGAAGGCATCTGGGTATGTGGATTGGGATTCTGAGGACTTTGGGGGGGTCTTCTAACTTGAGGCTTGTGAGTAATCTGCCTGCAGGAGGTAAGTGAAGTTGTGGACACAGAATCCCTCAGAGTGAAGAGTGGGGTCAAATAGAGAACAGCAGAGTCTTGAGCTTCTTCAATACTTAATGGCCATGAAACACCCATAAAAAGAGACATAATGTTCAGAATAGTAGGAGGCAAGGAAGAGAGCAATTTAAGGATGATTTTGCAACAATGAGGTCGCTTGGGGCCCTACCCTGAGCTGTACAGTGGGGGGTGCTAAGAGCAATAAAAATGGAATCTGTTGCCATCAGTGAGTTTCATGGACATGAACACCAGAAACCCCATGTTGCAGCCTCCACCAAACACTCACAACCTTGGTTTTGGTATTTGATCTCAAGCCATGCTGTTTTAAAAAGAAAAAGCTGGTCATTCACCCAACCTATTCTAGTATTCTAGCCCAGCAGAAGAGAAAAAGAAGAATTTGAATTTGCTGATAATCTTTGATCCATGGGTCAAAACGAGAAAAGCGAGTCATTATCTTCTGCTGAAATCAAATCTTTCTCTCAACCAAAGGCGGTGAATTCTCAGGTGGACGCAGCACACCTAATGAAGAGCCCATCTGTTACAAGGTGAATCTCGGCAAAGCTCCGAGAACACAGCAGCAGCCTCTGACAAGACCACTTTGTCCTTTCAAGCATGTTATAAAGACTCGAGAAAGGCTTCATTTTGCTCCTGACATTAAAGCACCATTAAAGGATTCTGAATACACTCTCAAAGCCAGGCAATTCTGAGGATGGCAGGAGTCATGAACTCATCCCATTACTTTTAGAGCGACAGAAAATGTTAAAAAAAAAAAAAAAGAAGAGAAGAAGAACAACAACAAAGGTCTGTTTCAAGAACAGAAAAACCCAGGGATGAAAGAGGAAGAATATAACCGCATGTGGGATCTCAGCTTAAAATAGTGCAGTGTGCCCAGCATCCGCGAACCAGCGAACAAACGATATGAGGGTGTCTGGCTCCCACACACCACCACATAGATGTGAGGCTTAAGCCCTTCCAAAGCTGTGGGTGCAGGTGGCTCCCCCATGCTGGAGTGGAGAGGAGGCCCTCTGTCAGCCTTCCCAGCCCCCTTCCCAGCACATTCTGAGGCTCTGCAGTTCACAGCCAATTTACACCATGATTAGGCCTAACAGTGCCTCTTGCCTGTGGATGGCTAGTAAGTTCATCATTCCTGATGGAGGAGAAAGAACAGAAGTTCCATGATGGTGGGGGGAACAGGGAGGGACAGGTGTGTTGCTGGAAAGACTGTCATTTATTAAGGGATCCTGCAGGCCCAAGAGTTTGCAGAGCACTTTACGTAGTTTATCTCTGATCCTCCCAAGAGCACGGAACAGTAGGTGATCTTTCCCTCCATTTTACAGATAAGGAAACTGAGTCCAGACCTGATTGTTCTCAGATCACCCAACCAGCAGCGAGCTGCCCAGGCGTGTCTGCTCCCAAAGCCCGCTTTCCTTGCATTGTGCCCCAGACTTATTATCTGTTCATCCAGCATCCACTGTCCCTCTTAGGATATTAAACCATGACGGTATGGAAGCCTAGTGGCCGCCCTGCGCAGTGGACGCTTCTGCTGCTGGCTCTCTCCTTTGATCCCCACAGACAGGGGTTCACCTTCCAACCTCAGCTCAGCCAAGCTGGTCTCTGTGCCGGGATGTGGTTCCAGAGCAGAGGAGCAAGGACAGGATAGACCATGACACCCTTTTGTTCCTGCAGAAGAACCCAGGAGAGGCTGCTGAGCACATCTCATCTGCTGCAGCCCGATCCCTCAACTACTCCTCACCAGCTCTTTCCCTTTTGGAACACTCACTCATGAGACATTCTCTCTGGGAACCCAGTCACCCGGAGAGACCATGGGAAGGTAATCCTGTCAGCAGACCCCACTGAGCCCTCAGCCACCAGCCAGAACCAAATGGGAGTGCCGAGTCCTGGACACCTGGCCCCATCTGACTGTGGTCTGCATGAGACCCTAAGTGAGAACCTCCCAGTCTACCTCCAGAAGTGTGAGCAATAATAATAAGTTGTTATTTTGAGGTGGTTTGTTACAACCAGAAGAGGTCACCTAAAATTAGGATTGCAGGATGGAAGGAACAGTGCTCTCACAATTCTGAGAGACACTGTCAAATTCTTTTCCCTGGAAGTGATGCCAAGGCACATATCCACCAGGGGTGGATGACATTAAGGATGGATTTTTTTAGTCAAGCTTCTTATATTTTTCATAGCTATAAGAAATAAAGGGCTCTTATATATCACCTACTCACATTCATGATTTCAAAACTCTTGCCAAGAAAAAAGAATAGAAGAAAATGTATTTGAAAAGGAGGGCAGGCTGTTCAGAATTCCTTTTAACACCTAAATCTATCTTTGGCTTGTCACTCAATTTATTGTGGGTCCTGGTGACAAATCATGGTAACATTTATGACAGGGGTAAGTGGGGCTTCTAATTAGATTTGTATAAATGAAATACTTGCTGACATGCTACTCTGTGCAAAGCACGGAGGGGCCGTAGGGATAGCTGGGACTGGAGCAAAGCAAAGTCTCCAGTGTCTCATAAGTAAGTCAGGCCTGCTTCCTCTTCTCTGCAAGATTGGTGAAGCCCAACTTTGCCTCAGCACTTTGATCCTGGAGCTGGGGCATGGCTGCATGCGAGTTTCTTTATATACCAGCCTCTGTCTGTTTGAAGAGACTGCCCCTTCAATTCTTGGCTGCTTTATAATACAAATTTGCAGGAAGGAGGGTTTTAAAACCTTCCTTCTTTACATCTCAGCACATGTCCAGGGTGGTTCCAAGATCATATTGTGTGTGGGGTGCACGTGTGTTACTTCCAGCCGTGAGACTCCTAGATCTCTGCAAGAAAACTGGAAGTTGACAAAGTTGGAGAAAGGAAAAGGGTGAAGTTGGGCTGGGGCAGAGTGGAGTGGAGCAAAGAGCAGTGTCCCATGTTGGGGAGTAGACAGTTCCTCACTCCCAGCCCATGACAGCTGAGCCAGTGACAGCTGAGGAGAGATGTGTTTTCTGCATGAAACAATTAGATGATGTCATAGAACCTGCAACGTGACAAAGACTCTCCTTGACCAGACTTCCGTCACGCCCCCTTGATCCCCCACCAGCTCTAAACCTCTTTCATCCAGGCCTCAATCTGCCTCATCTTGCCCTGGGCCAGCCCAGCCCAGTCTTAGCAGAGTCTGGCTGAGCTGTCCCACTCTTGACATCTGATCCCTCTTGATTCCGGATCAGGTTCCTCACCTCCACATCCAGGTGGGCCTTCCTTTGGCAAGAATCCTGTAGGCCAGTGCCATGGGCTAAATATTTGTGCCCCTCTCCCCAAATTCATGTTGAAGCCCTGACCCCCTCTGTGATGGGTTAGGAGACAGAGCCTTTGAGAGGTGACACAGGTCAGGTCAGGTCATGAGACTGGTTCTCATGATGATATTAGTGGCCTTGTAAGACAAGAGACAGAGGCTCTTCCTCTTTCTCCCTTTTCCTCTCTCTCCCTCCCCCTCTCTCTCCCCCTCCCCCTCTTTCCCTCTCCCTCCCCTTCCCTCTCTCTCACTCCCTCTCTGTCCCTCTCTCTCCTGCCCTCCCTCTCCCTCCCTCTCCCTCCCCCTCTCCCTCTCTCCTTTCACAGGTGCACACCAAGGAGAGGACATGTGAAGACAAAGCAAGAAAGCAGTGACCCAGGAGGACAGCCCTGCCCTCCCTGCCCCTGCTGGCACCCTCATCTCAGACTTTCAGCCTCCAGAACTGTGAGAAAAGAAATTTCTATTGTTTAAACAGACGCTTTGTGGGATTTTGCCACAGTGGCCTATGCTCAGACTGCCAGTCTAGCTAGAATCCCCTTCCCTTGGTGTCTTCTCCTAGAAACTTTCATCTGCTCACCCTGTCACCTTGCTCCTTGCCTATAAATCCCCACTTGTCCTTAATGTCACCTTCTCTCCCCTGTTACAACAGCCCTATTGCAATGGTCTTTAATAAAGTCTTCCTTACTATTTTAATAAGTGTCTGCAATTTTTTTCTTTAACAAGTACACATTCAGAGCGTACCTGGCAAAGTTCTGTCCATCCTTAAATGCCAGCGTCACCCTGTTCTCCGTCTTTCCCTGAGGACCCTCATACCCCTCTCCCAAAGCAGGAAAGGCTCCCGTGTCAGTGCCTGTCTCACGGCCTCAGGGGCCGTGTTTGCACCTGATGGCCCCACTGCCGCAGGCTCCTGGAGGACAGACCATGTGGCCTCTGTGTCCCCCACACCCAGCAGAGCCTGGTGGGGGCGCTCACCTCAAGGCTATTTACCTGCACTGCTGTACTGCACAGGGGGTCAGGGAGGGCTTTGTGGAGGATAAGAAGGGCTCTGAAGACCAGGGAACAGCAGGAGAACACCATGGAACACGTGATAACCATGAACTAGTTATCATGCAGGGAAAGGACTCAGCAGGCGGTATCATCTGGGGTCTAGAAACAGCAGCCTCCTCAGGATTTGAGGACTATATCATCCTACAAAGCATAACTCAGTTAAAAAGTGGGCTTATTATAAATCCATCTCCTGACCTCCCAGGTAAGGAAACTTGGCAGATTGTTAAGAAAAACAAGGACAAGGACCTGGAAAGCCAGGAAGGTGCCAGACAAATCGCATCTTATGGTGCAACTCACCAGGCCCAGTGGCTCTCAGAGCAGGCCCACTTGTTCCACAAACACACACACAATTCAGCCCAGGTGCCCCCAGCACACCCTCACACCCCACCCAAGTCCATAAGATCTGCTGGCCTCACCCTGCTGCTGACCAGTGCTCTGTGACATGCTGTGATCCTCAACCTGGTCCCACCAGTTGTGCAGTGAGAAGAGGAGGTCTAAGGCTGCAGGAAAGGCTGTGTGGTGGTGGAGGGGGACAGACTTCAGAGAAGGGGCCTGGGCTGGCAGGAGCCCCCACGGGATGTGAGCCTCAGAGCACGCTGAGAAGACCAGTTGGCCACAGCAGAGGGTTTGTATTGAAGAGGACTGAAGGGCCCCACACAGGATCTTTCAGGTGAGAGAGGGGTTGTGCTGTAGAACTTCTTTGCTGCTGGGGCATATCCCTCACTCTTCTTAGAAATGCCTTCCCAAGGATGAGGACCAGACAGAGCAAGCTCAAAGCAGCGCAGGGCTCAGCCACAGTTCCTTTTCCCATTCCCCCCTAAAAAGCTGGTTTGAGCAGCTTAATGACCCGCCTCCTCTCATTACAGCAGTCACCCTTCCTCACAACCCAGAGGAGCAGAGGTCTTCATGTCTCCTGGCTGCCGTGGCAGGTGTGCGTGGAGATTTCCAGGGCTCCAGATGGGGCTGCACGGACCGCCCTAATCACTATTGTGAAAAGTGGACAGACCAGTCTCCTCTGAAGGGAGAGGGAGGTGCCCCAGCTGCTCTCCTGGTGACAGAGCATTAACACAGCGCCCAGGAAGGGGAGCTGGCCAGGGGGAGAGTTCAGTGGCCACGTCCACCGTGGAGTGCAGGTCACAACTCTTGTGGTTGTAACGGACCGGCCTTCTCTGGAGTTGGCAAAAAGCCAAGGACTGAAGTCCTGCAGGGAGCTCCAGGGCCCTCCATCTGCACCCACTCTCCAGTCTCTTGGCGGCACACACACGTCGTTCCATTTCCACTGCACCCCCCTGTCAATGAGAGAGCATGGTGGCCGCCCCATCTTCTGGCTCACATGGTCTCCCTTCCACAGAGCAGCCAGACCGAGCCTGCCCTCTCTTTGTTCGATCTGGGTTTAACAGGAAGTGACTAATTGGCCCAGCCAGCATCAGCCAGCGTGGACCAACCACCAGCTGGCCCGTGGGCATGGCTGTGTGAACACAGCCCCTCCACTGCAGAGGGAAGCTGGGGGCCGACAGGGCCAGTCAAGAGAGACGAGTGATCACAAGGCAGCGGGGAGACAAGCCTGAGACCATCCTCACCAGGCTGTCACCCACAGAATCCCATTCTGTGACGTCACTATGATTAGCCTCTGCTACCCAAGCTTCGGTCTTTCACAAATCATCTAGACAATTCTTGCCATCTTTCAGGACCCCCTCTTCAATTATCTACGTTATTTTTAACAAATCGACTTGTTTTATTTAAGTAAAATTTGGCTTTGGCCTAACCAATTGTAGGTTTGATGAGCGTTTAGAATAGTTTTTCTAGCTCAAATGGTAAGAAGTGCACACACCATAAAACTACAACTCCTGACATGGTTTCACGTCCCCCAGTGAAGTGAGCACTGCACTTTGGGGCTCTGCCCCGAGAGGCCTCAGGAAAGAGAGCAGTGAGGCTCACCAAGTCCAAATTCTTTTTCTAGGCCATTCAGCCTTTGGCAAGTCACAAAAACTCTGTAAGCTTCAGGTTTTGCATTCATGAAGTGGGGGTGAACCACATTTACCTTAAAGGTGTGTTTTGAGGGTAAAATGAAATGGGGTTTGCAATTCAAACCCTCAGATGTTTTCAAAGGCATGTACAGTCCCCAAAAGATTCCCCTTGCTTCCCACACACCGTAGAAGCCATCCCCCCATCCTTCAGAGTAAGCCAGGCTCCTGGAGAAACCATTGTCCCAAGAGAACAGGGGGATAGCTGTCCAGCACAATAGTCAAAGTGTTGGGAGTTGGCAGAGCCAGGTTTAAATACCAAGTCTGCCATTTCCTGGCTGGGTGACCTTGGGAATGTGGCTTACCTTCTCTGCACTTCTGTTTCTTCAACTGTAACAATAATAACAATACTACCTACTCCCAAACGGCTTTTGTGAAAATGAAATGAAAGGAGCTGCACCTCCACACCTTTCATCTGCCTTTGTTCTATGCCAGCAGCATCGCCACAGCAGTCACCTGCCATTAGCCACCATGAATGTGACATTCTTGTACATCCCTTGACAAGAGCCACTATTTCAGGGACTCGCCAAGCTGAGCTGGCTGCTGGAGAGGGACTCTGCGGGAAAACAGGCCTGGCCATCAGCTTCATGAGTTTTGACAGTAATGTGTCTAGCAATGAAAACAGTCATCACTTTCCACAGCAAGAAAGGAAGGGGGGGGGGAGCTTCTCCCAAACCTTTGTAAATGAGAAATAATTCATGCATGAAGAAAGTCATTCCAGGGAGATATTATTAAAATTCTGCCCTTTCTTGCTATTAGAAGAACAAAATAGGTAGAAAGAACTGGGGGAGGAGGAAGAGGGTTCAGCAGCTTTGAAATAAATGTGGAATGGTTTCTCTAAATTTTGACCCTGTGTCTCTTCTCAATCGGGAGCAGATAAGAAGAAAAAGAGATAGGAGGGCTCTGATCTAAATGTAGGGACCCTTTTTTTATTATTATTATTACTTATAAAGCCACAGAGGAATGCAGAGAAAGGCTGGGAGACTGCTTTTCTGCCAAGATGCAAAGCTGACCCTCATGGATTTGGCTTGGGTACAAGAAGAGGGGGGAGAAATCCCAAAAGGAAGGGTCTCCTGGGGGAGCAGATGGGGAGCAGGATGGAGGATCCCCTAAAGAACACAAGATTAGGGCCCCATGTTTGGATCTACACAGCAAACCCAAATGCCAGCTGGGCTCACAGTAATCTGAATGAGTGAAGGGCACAGCCTTGGAGAGGTCCCGCTCTGTCTGAGAGGGGGGGCTGGTACCAGCTTAGGCAAGAACTGCCCAGGATCACCAGATCACCCAGTCTTTCCAGAAAAGGCAAAAATCTGGATTTTTATTTGCAATATCTTCTTTGTTCATTATTTACATTGGTTTTGGGGTTTTTTTTCTTTTTTTTTTTTGAGACAGAGTTTCACTCTGTCACCCTCGATAGAGTGCTGTGGTGTCACAGCTCACAGCAACCTCCAACTCTTGGGCTTAAGCAATTCTCTTGCCTCAGCCTCCCTAGTAGCTGGGACTACAGGCTTCTGCCACAATGCCGGGCTATTTTTTGTTGCATAGCCACTGCTGTTTTAGCTTGCCAGGGCTGGGTTTGAACCCATCACCCTCGGTATATGGGGCCAGCACCCTACCCACTGAGCTACAGGTGCCGCCCTATTTACATATATATATATATATTTTTTTTTTTTTTTTTTTTTGTGGTTTTTGGCCGGGGCTGGGTTTGAACCTGGCACCTCCGGCATATGGGACCGGCGCCCTACTCCTTGAGCTACAGGCGCCGCCCTTTACATATTTTTTTTTTTAAACACTCAGCCAGCCTCCAAAAACGTTAACTGGGAGCCACATTTGATCTGAGGAAGCCAATCTGCACCCTCTGATTTAACCCTTTTGTCCTTCCTGGTCACTCACCAGGTGGTTCATACTGTCCTGCTCGCACAGGGCCATAGCATGCTCTGTGACCCACACGCACAGCCCTGAGCGACACCCTCCTGGGTCATTACAGGGAAGTCTGCCTCCACATCAGCCCACCAGCCCTTTGGAACATGTTTCCTCAAAACTGCTCCATTTTTTGAGGAGAAACATTTTTTAGTCTCAGCTGAGTTTTTAGCCAGCATCTTCCCTTTGACACCAGCATAATCTGCTGTGACATCGCCTGTTTACTTGACAAAAGATGAGACAGGGGTGTGACATTTCGGACAGGCTCCTGCTGCAGGCCTGGCCCACCACTACCTACAGCACCCCCTGGGGACCCCAGGAGCAGTGCTGCCTCTCCAGCTGCTCACTGCTCACCTGATACACAGCCCTGCCCGAAATGAAACCTTTCAGCTTTTTGATGTAAACCCAAGAGCTGTATTTCTCTGTTTTAGTCACTTAAACATGCAATCTTGAGATGGCTTGCACCTCCCTGGAGGGTGCTGTGTTTTGACGACCATATTTAGAGCTGACAGAGACAGCTCCTGGTGCTGTAAGCCCTGACATGAAATCCCTTGGAGTGGATGGCACAGGGTTCACACACAGCCTGCTGGCTCAACTATTTTTTTAATTGACAAAAAGTGTATATATTTATGTTATACAACCTGATGTTTAAATATATATATGCACATGCATTGCAGAATGTCTAAATCAAGATAATTAACATCAGCATTACCTCACATACTTAATTTTTCCATGCTGGGAATACTTAAATCTACTCTCTTAGCAATTTTCAGGCATGTAATACATCGTTATTAACTACGATCACCATGTCATACAAGACATCTCCTGAACTTATTTGTCCTAACTGAAATTTTGGCTTAGCTTTTTGGGAAGATTATTCCACTGCATGTGAGACTCAAGCAGCTTACAGAGTAGACGATTTGAGGACCAAAACTGCCTTAGTAAAACTAATCTGTAAAATGGGGATAATGATGTGTGTCCTTGGGGTCTCTACTGTATAAACTGAGAAAAAGATATATATATATATAAAGTACGCATTACAAAAAGATTTCCATCATCATACCACATTGTTTCTTATGTAGAAAATTTTATCCCCAAATCAAGACATCACTGGGGAGAAAAGGATTCTATATATTACATTTTAAACTTTATTACCAGACAGTTGGCTAGGAACTGTGGGCACACATCATAGTTCCTTGGGGCACTCTCTTTTCTGCAGTTAGACAACCTTGCATTTATTGATTCCATTTCTGTGTTAGGATCTCAAAGGTTCCACGAAGTTGTTTCCTTCCTGGTCACACAGTAACTCACAGTGCCCCACCCGAGGAGTGTCATTCCTTCCCACTCACAGAATAACTCACAGTGCCCCCCCAAGGTGTGTCATTCCCTCCCGCTCACACAGTAACTCACAGTGCCCCCCCAAGGTGTGTCATTCCCTCCCGCTCACACAGTAACTCACAGTGCCCCCCCGAGGAGTGTCATTCCTTCCCCCTCACACAGTAAGTAACTCACAGTGACCCCCCATGTGTGTCATTCCTTCCCCTCACAGAGTAACTCACAGTGCCCCCCCGAGGTGTGTCATTCCTTCTCCCTCACAGAGTAACTCACAGTGCCCCCCCGAGGTGTGTCATTCCCTCCCGCTCACACAGTAACTCACAGTGCCACCCCCGAGAAGTGTCATTCCTTCCCCCTCACACAGTAACTCACAGTGCCCCCTTGAGGTGTGTCATTCCCTCCCGCTCACACAGTAACTCACAGTGCCCCCCCCAGGTGTGTCATTCCTTCCCCCTCACAGAGTAACTCACAGTGCCCCCCCCGAGGTGTGTCATTCCCTCCCGCTCACACAGTAACTCACAGTGCCACCCCCGAGAAGTGTCATTCCTTCCCCAATCACACAGTAACTCACAGCGCCCCCCCAGTAATGTCATTCCTTCCCATCACACAGTAACTCACAGTGCCCCCCCAAGGTGTGTCATTCCTTCCCATCACACAGTAACTCACAGTGCCACCCCAGTAGTGTCATTCCTTCCCACCACACAGTAACTCACAGTGCCCCCCCCAAGGTGAGTCATTCCTTCCCCCTCACACAGTAACTCACAGTGCCCCCCCAAGGTGTGTCATTCCTTCCCACCACACAGTAACTCACGGTGCCCCCCCCAAGGTGCGTCATTCCTTCCCCCTCACACAGTAACTCACAGTGCACCCCATGTGTCATTCCTTCCCCAATCACACAGTAACTGACAGCGCCCGCCCCCCAGGTATGTCATTCCTTCCTATCACACAGTAACTCACACTGCCACCCCGCAGGTGTGTCATTCCTCCCCCATCACACAGTAACTCACAGCGCCACCCCCTGAGGAGTGTCATTCCTTCCCCCTCACAGAGTAACTCACAGCGCCCGCCCCCCAAGTCTGTCATTGCTCACCCATCACACAGTAACTCAAACAGCACCACCCCCCAGGTGTGTCATTCCTTCCCCCTCACACAGTAACTCACACTGCTACCCCCGAGGTCTGTCATTCCACCACCACCACACAGTAACTTACAGTGCCCCCCCAGAGGTGTCATTCCTTCCCCATCAAACAGCAACTCACAGTGCCACCCCCCCGTGTGTCATTCCTTCCCCCCCCCACAGTAACTTACAGTGCCCCCCCAGGTGTGTCATTCCTCCCCAATCACACAATAACTCACAGTGCCCCCCCCAGGTGTGTCATTCCTCCCCAATCACACAATAACTCACAGTGCCCCCCCACAGGTGTGTCATTCCTCCCCAATCACACAATAACTCACAGTTCCCCACCACAGGTGTGTCATTCCTCCCCAATCACACAATAACTCACAGTGCCCCCCCACAGGTGTGTCATTCCTCCCCCAGCACACAGTATCTCACAGTGCCCCCCAAAGGTGTGTCATTCCTTCCCCATCACACAGAAACTCACAGTGCCCCCACCCCCAGGTGTGTCATTCCTTCCCACTCACACAGTAACTCACAGTGACCCCCCAGGTGGGCCATTCCTCCCCCACCACACAGTAACTCACAAGGCCCCCCAGGTGTGTCATTCCTTCCCCCTCACACAGTAACTCACACTGCCCCACCAAGGTGTGTCATTCCTTCCCCATCACACAGTAACTCACAGTGCCCCCCCAGGTGTGTCACTCCCTCCCCCTCACACAGTAACTCACAGTGTCCCCCCATGTGTGTCATTCCTTCCCCCTCACACAGTAACTCACAGTGCCCCCCCTGATGTGTCATTCCTTCCCATCACACAGTAACTCACAGCGCCCCCCCAGGTGTGTCATTCCTCCCCATCACACAGTAACTCACAGTGCCCCACCAAGGTGTGTCATTCCTCCCCATCACACAGTAACTCACAGTGCCCCACCAAGGTGTGTCATTCCTCCCCCTCACACAGTAACTCACAGTGCCCCACCAAGGTGTGTCATTCCTCCCCCTCACACAGTAACTCACAGTGCACCCCCAGGTGTGTCATTCCTTCCCCATCACGCAGGAACTCACAGTGCCCTCCCCAGTTGTGTCATTCCTTCCCCCTCACACAGTAACTCACAGTGCACCCCCAGGTGTGTCATTCCCTCCCCCTCACGCAGGAACTCACAGTGCCCTCCCCAGTTGTGTCATTCCTTCCCCCTCACACAGTAACTCACAGTGCACCCCCAGGTGTGTCATTCCCTCCCCCTCACGCAGGAACTCACAGTGCCCTCCCCAGTTGTGTCATTCCTTCCCCCTCACACAGTAACTCACAGTGCACCCCCAGGTGTGTCATTCCTCCCCCACCACACAGTAACTCACAGGGCCCCCCCCCAGGTGTGTCATTCCTTCCCCCTCACACAGTAACTCACAGTGCCCCACCCCAAGGTGTGTCATTCATTCCCCCTCACACAGTAACTCACAGGGCCCCCCCCCAGGTGTGTCATTCCTTCCCCCTCACACAGTAACTCACAGTGCCCCCCCAGGTGTGTCATTCCTCCCCCACCACACAGTAAACTCACAGTGCCCCCCCAGGTGTGTCATTCCTTCTCCATCACACAGTAACTCACAGTGCCCCACCCAGGTGTGTCATTCCTTCCCCGCACACAGCAAGTCACAGTGCCCCCCAGGTGTGTCATTCCTTCCCCCTCACACAGTAACTAACAGTGCCCCCCCAGGAGTGTCATTCCTCTCCCAGCACACAGTAACTAAAAGTTCCCCCCCCAGGGGTTTCATTCCTTCTCCATCACACATCAACTCACACTACCCCCCCAGGTGTGTCATTCGTCCCCCCTCACATAGTAACTCACATCGCCACCCCCCAGGTGTGTCCTTTCTTCCCCTTCACTCAGTAACTCACAGTGCCCCCCAAGTTGTGTCATTTCTTCCCCCCCGCACAGTAACACACAGCGCCCCCCCGATGTGTCATTCCTTCCCCCTCACACAGTAACTCGCAGTGCCCTCCCCAGTTGTGTCATTCCTTCCCCCTCACACAGTAACTCACAGCGCCCCCCCCCAGGTGTGTCATTCCTTCCCATCACACAGTAATTCACACTGCCACCCCCCAGGTGTGACATTCCTTCCTCCTCACACAGTAACTCACAGTGCCCCCCCAAGGTGTGTCATTCCTTCCCCCTCACACAGTAACTCACAGTGCCCCCCCAAGGTGTGTCATTCCTTCCCATCACACAATAACTCACACTGCCACCCCCCAGGTGTGTCATTCCTCCCCCATCACACAGTAACTCACAGTGCCCCCCCTAGTTGTGTCATTCCTTCCCATCACACAGTAACTCACACTGCCACCCCGCAGGTGTGTCATTCCTCCCCCATCACACAGTAACTCACAGCGCCACCCCCTGAGGAGTGTCATTCCTTCCCCCTCACAGAGTAACTCACAGCGCCCACCCCCCAAGTCTGTCATTGCTCACCCATCACACAGTAACTCAAACAGCACCCACCCCCAGGTGTGTTATTCCTTCCCCCTCACACTGTAACTCACACTGCCACCCCCGAGGTCTGTCATTCCACCACCACCACACAGTAACTTACAGTGCCCCCCCCAGAGGTGTCATTCCTTCCCCATCAAACAGCAACTCACAGTGCCACCCCCCTGTGTGTCATTCCTTCCCCCCCCACAGTAACTCACAGTGCCCCCCCAGGTGTGTCATTCCTCCCTAATCACACAATAACTCACAGTTCCCCCCCACAGGTGTGTCATTCCTTCCCACTCACACAGTAACTCACAGTGCCCCCCCAGGTGTGTCATTCCCTCCCCCTCACACAGTAACTCACAGTTCCCCCCCACAGGTGTGTCATTCCTTCCCACTCACACAGTAACTCACAGTGCCCCCCCAGGTGTGTCATTCCCTCCCCCTCACACAGTAACTCACAGTGTCCCCCCCAGGTGTGTCATTCCTTCCCACTCACACAGTAACTCACAGTGCCCCCCCAGGTGTGTCATTCCTTCCCACTCACACAGTAACTCACAGTGCCACCCCCAGGTGTGTCATTCCTTCCCACTCACACAGTAACTCACAGTGCCACCCCCCAGGTGTGTCATTCCTTCCCCCTCACAGAGTAACTCACAGTGCCACCCCCAGGTGTGTCATTCCTTCCCTCTCACACAGTAACTCATAGTGCCCCCCACCAGGTGTGTCCTTCTCCCTGTTCTGTTGCTTTATCTTGGTCATCTGTCAAATGGGATAGTGGAATGGGACCCAAGGGACTGACAGGGGAAGAGAGGTGTGGTCAACTCCTTGAAAGTTCTTTACCAGGGCGGCGCCTGTGGCTCAAAGGGATAGGGCACCAGTCCCATATGCTGGAGGTGGTCGGTTCTAACCCAGCCTCGGCCAAAAACCACAAAAAAAAAAAAAGAAAAGAAAACGGTGTACAAGAAGCAATGCACAGTGCACCTCTCATCTCATCTGCGAGTTCCCTGGGTCTCCTGTCATCTAGTTATCTGGGGGGCCCTGCTCCTCAGAAGTCCTAGCACACCACCTCCCTCCCAGTAACAAGAGGCCAGCAGGGGAGGGGTTGAGCCCTAGGCTCAAGACGGTACTCACACTCGACTCTCCTCCTCTCCCATTCCCACCCAGGCTGTCACAAAACTTGTCAACTTCCCCTTCAAAATGTCCCTCAGCCCCCTCCACACCTGCCCCAAGACTGCATTGTCTTTCGTGGCAGTCTCCTTAGTCCTGCATCCCCCTCAGCCCCGAGGTCTATTCTCTATGAAACAACCAGAGTCATTTTGCACAACATACATCAATCAGGCCAGGACCCCTACCTGGCCCCTTAGCCTCCAGTGGCCCTCTACTGCCCTGTGGATGAAAGCTGCATCCGCTGCAGACATAAGGGGCTTGTCTGATCCACCCAGTCACCTCCACTTTCATGCACCCTGGCTATGCCACACCAGCGATTTTCCATTCAGCCCTCACAGGAGCCCTAGTTCTCTGGACTCTGAGGTGGACTCTGAGGTCATTCCACAAGACAGGAGACAGCCTGGAGACACACAGTAACTTGTCTGAGGTCACAGAGTTAGGAAGTGGGAGAGAGGGAGGGGAGGAAGGAGGGAAGGAAGTAAGGCAGGAAAGCAAGTAAGAAGGAAAGGAAGAGAAGGAGGGAGGGAGGGAAAGAAAGGAAGAAAAGAAAGGAGGGAGGGAAGGAAGGAAGGCGGGCAAGTGCTAGCACAGTTTTGAGCCCAGGACCACCCTTGTCTCTAGACCAAGATTCTTCGGAGGCCAAATGATTAAGTTGGTAAAAATCAGTCTAAGTGTTGTAAACTGGGTTTGTCCCATGCTTGAGGAATTTGCTACAAAGGAAGAAGTTCTATTTCTACCAGCAGAGAAATCCCGACTAACCAGAAGAGTATTTGAGTTAACGGCACAGAAAATATAGTTGAGCTATCAGAGAATTGTTTTAATGCCCAGAGTTTCTGCTATTGTGCTGCCATTAACATGATGCTAATGAAATGTGGCTTCCAAAGGAAACCCATCTGCTCTGAAACTTCAATTAATATGATTAAGATATAGCTTTTACACAATAAACTTGCATCTGATGTACATTCTGTGTTTTATGGATTATTACAGCGGAGCTAATGCAGCAAATAAAGTTAAGTTGTGCCCAATTAACATTTGCAGCCAGCTCTATAGCCCAGAGCTTCTCTGAGAAGAGGCAGTGGAAAGGCTTTGGACTTGACTCCTCCCTGAGTGCGTACTGGCTCTGCTCTTTGTTCCCTGGGACAGGGCCGCACACATCCCCCCACCTTTTACTTCCCTCCATCCCGTAGAGTCCAGCATCAGGGGTCAGGAAGAGAAGGTGTCGTGATAGCAGTCCTGTCCCGGGAAACCAGAGCACCACGGGGCGTGTGCTTGGCAAGGGCTGGAAGGGGCTGCCAGCTGGTTGGCAGGGAATGCGTTGTTTTGCTTCCTTCTCTCATTGTTCTACCATCAAATTCAACAATGCTTCGGAGCATCTACTGTGTGCCAGTCCCTGGGGGGAGAGGAAAGGATGCGCAGAGAAAAACAGCACTGTCCTCAGGAAGCAGAAGAGCCTTCAAGAGTAAAGGTTGGGCAGTATGCAAAATCTAACGGGCCTTCTGCTCTCAGAACAAGGCTCCTCCTCCCTTGCTCCAAATCCCAGGAGAGAAGTGGTGAGGGAATGCTAGTTTGTCTTTTCTTTCAGCAGTGTGAAGACAAGCACCCCAAATCCACAAGCCCAAGGCGGATTTCCTTCTAGGCTCAGCCCTCTCCGTGTGCACAAGACTGACTCACCCTAGCCCCGCCCCTTCACCGGTGTGGCCAATCAGGGCAGGTCCTACCTCTTATCCTAGTGATTGGCTTAGCGATGTACACGTGATGAAGTCAGACCAGTGAGAATCCGGTCCGGGACTGGCTCTGTGGGCTTCTGGGGCTGGAGAAGGTGTGGCTGGAGCTGGGGTGGGGGACGTTTGCAGTCTCAGAGGATCCTGCTGAGAAAGAAGCCAGCAGAGGAAAGCGCCCAAGCCCCCGGTTGAACGGCTAGATCCAGCTGTGCCTGAAGGCAATTTATCTCTTGACTGCCCACTTGCCAGGCTTGTGAAACTGAGCTTTTGAAAGCTAGTTTTACATTAGCAACTCGCAGCTAAAGAAGTTCTGGTTGGTACCAAGGCAAATATTTAATGTGGTAGAAGTACCAGAATTAACAGGGCCCGGAGCTGTTTAAGGGACTTGCACGGACCCCAGGGATGTCTTCGAGCAGGAGCCTCTCGGCGGCCAGCGGGATACTCCTGTCAGGGGGCCTCGTAACCCCACTCCGCGCCTCCTCCTTCCTGTCCCCCAGCTCTGTGCCATCGGTATTTCCCCACACCCTTCAGAACTGGTACGGGAACCTGCTCGGGCGGGTACACACCGCGTGTTCCCCTCTGGCCCGCACACTCACAGTCGAGTCCCCCTGTCAAAGCTCACAGCCTGCGTGTCCTGAAGCAACACTGGCCGCCTGCCTTGGCTGGGTTTTGTACCAGCATCCAGGAGATATTCCAGAGTGGGAGAAGGAGGCAAACGCGGTTATTCGACATAATCATAGAGGGGACCCCGTGACACCTCACCAGGGCTGTCCTGTTTCTAGTCCTTATGACTGCCTGGATTTCATTCCAAACGCACACCAACAGCCCTCAAAGCTGAGCTGAGCAGCAAGACATAGAACTGAAAAAGGAGGAGAGTTGACAATGACTTCTAATATTGGGTCTACCTGGAAACAAAGCCCAATTCTGTCTTTCAGCAGCAGGGCCTTGGCCCCTTACCAGCTTCCCACGCCTCAGCTTCCGCACCTGCGCAGTGGTCCTGCTGGTGGTGAAGGTGCATCGGGTGGATTCCAAGAGCTAAGGCTGCTGCTACTTTCCTCAGGGTCTGGCACGTGCAAAGCTTTCGGTATGTTGTCATCTTCCAGGCACCACTGGAAGGGCAGCGTGGCTTCTCATGTAGCCAACAAAAATCCCCGCTAGCTAGAGATTATTACTCTTGTCTTATAGACAAGGTCTGTGTCTGTGTCACAGACTCTTGGTTGTGAAAAACAGAAATAGATTGACTTTCTTAGGCAAAGGTGGAATGTGACAAAAGGATATTAAGGGTTCACAGAGTGAGTGGGAGGCTGGCGGAGCCGCTGGCCTGGGTGGGGGCAGCAGCACCCTTCTGGTAAGGCTCCACCGCCCCTCCCACCCAAGATGGTTTTTCCTGCTTTCACCAACAGTCAAGGTCACAGAAGAGAGCGGCTGATTGACTGAATTACATCACATTCCTGTCCTCTGGCTGGAAGGGGGCATGGAGGGAAGGTGTAAGAAGGATTTGGGACCCTCAGCTTCCATGGTAAGAGGTGGGCACAGGAGCTATCCTTCTTCAAAAGTGCACGATGTGGGGTATTTCTCAAATTGACATCAGGCTGGTGGCAGGAGAAAGGGCATTTGATTCAGGACAGCTTAGAAGTCCAGAGGAAACAGACTCAGAGATGTTCAACAACTTGCTCATTAAAAATCTTCCTTCCACCACCACCCCTTCCCCCCCACACACACATTGATAACAGACTTGAACCTACACCTTTTGACATCTGATCCTTTCTTTTTCTGCTCTTCTAGGACAGACTCCTGCAAAGTGAATGGAGGTATGATGGATAGAGGCACAAATAGGGAAGTAGATATTGACTAGAGTGTCCAGAGAAGCCTCAGAATTTTACTGAGGGAGACTTAAGGCTGATCAAAGCAACGCAGCTGACAGGTAGGAAAGGTATCTGGGACTGGCTGGGAGGGGAGGGCATCTCCTTCAAACAGAGTAGGAAGAAGGAGAGAAATGCTGGAGGTGAAGTGGGCATGGACCAAGCAGCAAAGGACACTGGGTCTGGACAGAGACTTCACAGTCATGTGTCCCTGGGAAGGGCCAGAATGTCCAGACGGGCTGCTCTGGGAGTACCGAGTCAGTGTGGCCTGGTGCAGCCCCTGCTCCAGACACAGGAGCTCATAAATCACAGCTGACAGGCCAGGGCTCTCTGTTGCGCACACCTTTTGTTTCAGGGACAGACGGCCATCTGGATATTCATGCAGGCAGCCTCTGTGTGGTAAGGGAGCTGCATGTGCCTGGCAGAGTGGTTGTTAAGCCAGAGAGCTGAAGTCAACAAAGAAAGAGATTATTTCTGCCCCCAGGCCCCTTGGACCACAGCAATGTTTCCTCAACTTCAGCTATTAGAATACCAGTAGTACTATTATTTAAGAAAGTCATCCTTTTATTCAGACTAACTTTTCAATCCAAATAAATATATTTTTAAAATGTCTTTTAGGCTTTCCATTACTGATCTGGCATATGAGGACCTTGGAATTTATCACTCTGTCCCAACAAGTAAAAAACTTAACAAACTAAAACAACAACAACAACAACTTCTTAGATACATAAGAGAAGTATGGCCACTGGGCAAACTTTTGCCATCAAAACTAGAGAGACAGTCAGTTAAATACAGAGGATCAAAACCCACCAGAGCAGAAACTCTTCAGCCGAAACCGCCACAGGAACCGACTGGTATAGGAAAACTTGAACTATAACTGATAAACTGCTGGAGGCTCATTGTGAACAAGTATGAAAGTTAAAACTCCAGAAGGACTTTGCCATAGGAGGCCCCCCTACTTTTGTAAGTTTTACCTCCAGAAACTCCATGAATATTAGAGAAAAATCCCTGTGATTCCAACAGAGGAAAAGAGAAGAGGAACATTTTTGGTAATTATTAGAGAAATGCAAATCAAAACCACTCTGAGATATCGCCTAACCCCAGTAATATTAGCCCACATCACAAAGTCCCTGAACTGCAGATGTTGGCATGAATGTGGACAGAAGGGAACATTTCCACACTGCTGGTGGGATTGCAATCTAATAACAAAGTATGGAGAATCTTCAAAGATCTAAAAGTAGACCTTCCATTTGATCCTGCAATTCCATTACTAGGTATCTACCCAGAAGAACAAAAATCATTTTACCATAAATACATTTGCATCAGAATGTTTATTGTGGCTCAATTCATGATTGCTAACTCATGGAAGCAACCCAAATGTCCATCAACCCACGAATGGATTAACAAATTGTGATTATATATGTATATGTGTACCATAGAATACCATTCAGCCATAAAAAGATGGAGATTTTACATCTTTTATGTTTACCCGAATGTAGTTGGAACACATTCTTCCTAGTAAAGTACATCAAGAATGGTAAAAAAAAGTATCCAATGTACTCAATACTAATATGAAACCAATATATAAACATCTTGATATAAACACAAATATAGTCTAGCAAGGGGGAAGGGTGAGGAGGGAGAGGGAAGGATGAGGGCCATTAGTGGGAGGAGGGAGGGCGTTTGGTGGGCTTTATCCTAATGTGCACAAATGGGAGGGTATTCCGCACACACCTCTGGGTGAGAGACTATCCTATAACTTGAATTTTACCTTGGAAGTGAGAACAATGGAACCTAAAAATTTGTTGCCTCATATTAATTTGAAATAAAAATAATTTGTAAGTGGAAAAAAAAGAGAAACATTTTGAAATATGCCAGAGCATTCAATTCTTAACAAGGCCTGCCCTCAGAGAAGCTATTTCATCACAGCCTAAACTTTTGGAGTTTTATCAGAGTATAACTGACTGAGGAAGGAAAATAGTCAACCTATGCCACTCTAACCATTCTGTCCTAAGGATGGGGTAAAGGGAACTGAGAATCACTTGCAAAGTCCACAGTCCAGGGGTACAGACTACCAAAAGACTTAGACTTAATCATATTATTTTAAGATACTGCCTGGCCCCAAGTCCTTACCAACATATTACCAAAGGCCTATTTATCACAATTCCTTTTACCTACTACATGTATGGCCATCAAGAAAAAACTATAAGGCATATTGAAAGACAAAAAAACAGTTGTAAGAGACAGAGTGAGTATCAGAATCAGACTCGGATATGGCAGGAATGTTGACATTAACAGATTAGGAATTTAAAATAACTGACTAATTCACTAAAGGCTCTAATGGATAAAGTAGACAGCATTCAAGAACAAATGGGTAATGTAAGCGGAGTGGTGGAAATTCTAAGAATGAAAGAAAAAGCAATGCTAGAGATAAAAACATTGTAACAGAAATGAAGACTCCTCTGATGGGCTCATTGAAAGATGGGACATCATGGAGGAAAGACTCTCTAAGCTTGAGGAAATCCCAAACGCAAACTTCCAAAACTGAAAGGCAAAGGGAGAAAAATATTGAAAAAAAAAAATAGAACAGAATATTCAAGAATGGTGGCACAACCACAAAAGGTAGAGGAGGTGCAAAATGGGAATGTCATCAGAAGAAGAGAGAGGAAAAGAAATAGAATAAATATTTGAAATAATAGTTACTGAGAATTTTCTGTGATTTGGGGGAAATTCTCAGTAACTATTACTTCAAATACTTCTGTTTCTTTTCCTCTTTCTTCTTTTGCTGACATTCCCATTATGCACCAAGCTCAGAAAACACCAACCAGGATAAGTAAAAATCAATCAATCAATCAATCAATAAAATAACTGCACTTAGGCATAACATACTTAAATGCAGAAAGTAGAAGATAAAAGCATTTTGAAAGAAACTACAAAGGGAAAAAAAAACACTTTACCTATAGAGAAGCAAATATAAGAACTACAAGGAAATTCTCCATAGAAGCCATGCAAACAAGAAGAAGGTAGAGTGAAATATTTAAAGTGTTAAGAGAGAAAAAAAACTCAAAAAACAAAAAAACAACCTACTAACCTGGAACTCTGACCCTGCAAAATTATCCTTCCAAAAGCTGAAAGAGAAATAAAAGCTTTCTCCAAAAATAATTGAAGAGATTTGTTGTCAATAGACCTGCCTTGCAAAAAATGTTAACATAAGTTCTTCAGAGAGAAGGAAAGTCAGATCTATATAAAGAAAAGAAGAAAGGAGCAGCAAGATGGTGGGCTAGAAGCAGTTTGCATATGCAGCTTCCGAGGAGAGGGTCAAAATTTGCAGGTGCATGCCCACCTGCAGATGGGTGATCTTGAAAAACTCATTGTGAATCATTGGAGAAGCAATAGGGGTCATTCAGAGTGAAGGAGAGGGAGACAAGAGTGATCTGCTTAACATGATCAGAAGTTAACCTGGGAAAGGCGTCCACATGTGGAAGGGACAGGAGGAAAGAACCTGGGGCTCCATGACCCCCACCATGGACATTGTGGCCTGAGCTGTGAGGCGCCCCACCACCACAACCACCACAGCCCTCCACAGATCTCCAGACTGACAAGGAAGCAGTGTGGAGTCTGTGCACCAGAAGGTGGGCACAGCAAGAAACTAGTAGCTTCTGTGCCTAGGTTGCTGTGACTGGCCTCATTCTGAACACTCAGGCGCACAACACGAGGTCTGCACAGGGCTTGGTTTTGCTGCAGTCATCTCCACATCCCCTCCAACCAGGTTGGGGAGGGAGCAGAGAGAGTAGAAATTCTTACATACGCCATGACTGGGAGACACGCACCCCTATACTCTACAGGGGATTTGAGTGGAACAAACACCACAGATTCCACCTGAGAAGCCCTGCAGCAACTGCCTTCATGGCACCCAGGCAGGGGAGAGCTCTGACTTCACAGCAGCCCAACCTCATAGCCCCATCCCCACAACTCACATGCTGCTTCCAGGCCCGTTGGCTCCATCCCTGAGGCTCCTGTACTGCCACCGGAACCCATGGTCTTGCCCTGTGGCCCTTACCCTCTGCCTGGCAGGAACTACCCTCCCCCATGGCTCAATACTCCACCAGGGACCCACTAGCCTTGAGCCACCATTCCACCTGGACCTGGCTGGAGTGAATGCCTACAGCTCTGGCAACCACAAACACTGCCTAAATAGCCTTGCCCAGCTGCCACTGTCACAACTGCAGGGAACCTGGGAATCTCCTACAACATCAGCTTCCATGGAGAGGGACTCACCTGAGTTTCTAACATAGCCTTGGGAATGATGCACACTCTACATGAAGCTCATCCAGCACTGGCTGGGACTATGGCAACAACAGAAGAATGAATGGGTCAACACAGAACAGCTGCATTATAGGCTCCTTGTGCTTCTGCCCCTCCCCTGCTATGACCATCTTCCGGAGTAGGCCACAAAAGCACCATCTAGGGCTTGTTTCTTAAGGCAATGTTTCTTAAGCTTTTTTATCTCATACTTGAACCTATAGTTAAACTTTTATGGCACACTTAAATTATGTTGATCAAAAAAAAAAAGTTACAAAAAGAACCTACTTCTGTGTTTTGAACTTCTTCCAAAGATAATCTTTTTTTTTTTTGTAGAGACAGAGTCTCACTTTATGGCCCTCAGTAGAGTGCCGTGGCCTCACACAGCTCACAACAACCTCCAACTCCTGGGCTTAAGCGATTCTCTTGCCTCAGCCTCCCGAGCAGCTGGGACTACAGGCTCCCGCCACAACGCCCGGCTACAAAGATAATCTTAATGATCTTTAAAATTTTTCACAGCACCCCTAAGATCCTCTCATGGCACACCAGTATGTCATGGCACACCAGTTGAAGGTAACTGATCTAAGAACCTCTCCTTCTTTTCATTAAATAGAAGAGTTCACAGCAAAGGAGAACCAGTGAGCTACAGACCTGTCTTCCCTCACCTAAGAGAAGAGGTTTCACATGAGAAGAAACCAGTAAAAGAACTGTGGTAACATGACAAACCAGGCTAGTTCAACACCCCAAGGATCACAGTATATCTACAGCAATGTGCCCCTATTAAAAGGAAATTGTTGAAATGTCAGAAATGACATTCTGAATATAGCTGGCACATAGGATGGATGGTATTGAAGAAATTGAAAACCAACACAAAGATGCAATTAAAAAAAAACTCAGGGCTCAGCACCTGTAGCACAGTGGTTATGGTGCCAGCCACATACACCAAGGGTGGTGGGTGCAAACCTGGCCTAAGCCAGCTAAACAATGATGACAACTGCAACAAAAAATAGCCGGGCATTGTGGTGGGTGCCTATAGTTCCAGCTACTTGGGAGGCTGAGCAAGAGAATCGCTTGAGCCCATGAGTTTGAGGTTGCTGTGACCTGTGACAACACAGCACTCTACTGAGGGTGACATAGTGAGACTCTATCTCAAAAAATAATAATAATAATGATAATAATAAATGGGAAGCACCCGTGGCTGAGTGGGTAGGGCCCCAGCCCCATATATGGAGGATGGCGGGTTCAAACCCAGCCCTGGCCAAACTGCAACAAAAAAATACCCGGGCATTGTGGCAGGCGCCTATAGTTCCAGCTACTCAGGAGGCTGGGGCAAGAGAATTGCCTAAGCCCAGGAGTTAGAGGTTGCTGTGAGCTGTGATGTCACAGCACTCTACCAAGGGCAATAAAGTGAGACTCTGTCTCTGAAAAAAAAAAAGAAAGAAAGAAAACTCAGGACATCAATGAAAAACATGAAAAAGTCACTAAAGAGCTAGGCAACATAAGAAAAAAATCTAACAACATAAAAAGGAATCATTTAGGGAATTTCAAAATATAGCACACAGCTTCAACAGTAGGCTAGACCAAGCAGAAGAATCTCAGAGCTTAAAGACAAGGCTCTTGAACTAACCCATTCAGTCAAAGATGCAGAAAAGAAGAGTAAAGAGTAATGAGCAATCAGAGGAATATGGGACTGTGTGAAGGATAGAGATATACAAATAATAGGTATCTCCGAGAGAGAAGAAAACCCAGTAAGCATGGGAGATCCATTCAAGGCACTTATTGAGGAAAATTTCCCTGGGATTGCCAGAGATTCACATATCCAGATCCAAGAAGGTCATTGAAGATTCATAGCAAATAGGATATCCCCAGTACACATAGTCATTAACCTTGCCAAAGTAAAAATGAAGGAGAAAATTCTACAACCTACAAAATAAAAGTATCACTAATCTACAAAGGAAAACCATCAGGCTAACAGCAGACTTCTCAAGAGAGACCTTACAAGCCAGAAGGGAGTAGGGCTCCATGTTTTTCCCTTATTAAACATAAGAACTACTAGCCAAGAATTTTATATCCTGCAAAACTAAGATTCATAAATGATGGAGAAATAAGAACTTTTCTAGACAAGCAAACACTATGGGAATTTGTCACTAAATAGACCCGCCCCACAGGAAATACTCAGAACTACATTACGCACGGAACATCACAATAAATGACCACTAGTATAAAAACATCTGAAAGTTAAAACTCATAGCTCTTATAAAACAATAGCACAAGGGGAAAAACAACAACCAAGTATCATCCAACATGATGAACAGAATAGTATTCCACATATCAATATGAACATTGAGTATGTAGTCCCCACTTAAAAGACACAGATTGGCTGAATGGATAAAAAAGCACATCTCAAATGTATGTTATCTCTAAGAAACACATCTAACTTACAAGGACTTGTACAGACTCAAGATATAAGGGATGGAAAAAATATTTCATGCAAATGAAAACCAAAAGTAAGCAAGTGTAGCCATTCTCATATCAGATAAAATAGACTTTAAATCAACAATGGTTTGGGCAGCACCTGTGGCTCAGTGAGTAGGGCGCCTGCCCCAGCCAAACTGCAACAAAAAAATAGCTGGGCATTGTGGCGGGTGCCTGTAGTCCCAGCTACTTGGGAGGCTGAGGCAAGAGAATCGCTTAAGCTCAGGAGTTGGAGGTTGCCGTGAGCTGTGACACCATGGCATTCTATCCAGGGCCCATAGCTTGAGGCTCTGTCTAAAAAAAAAAAAAAATCAACAATGGTATAAAAAAGACAAAGATGGTCATTATATAGTGGTTAAGATAGCAACTAAACAAGAAGACATAACAATTCTAAATATATAGGGAGCTCCCAGATTTATAAAGCAAATTCTACCAAATCTAAATAAAGAAATAAAAAGTAGCATCACAATTATGGGGAACTTTAACATCCCCAGAGCTGGACAGATCATTGAAGCAGAAAATCAATAAAGAAACCCTGCATTTAAATGGAACTCTAGAGCAAATGTACCTAACAGACATTTATAGAACATTCTTCCCCCAAATTACCAAAAATACATTCTTCTCATCAGCATATGGGACATTCTCCAATATTGGTTACATCTTAGGCCACAAAACAAGTTTCATTAAATTTAAAAAATAAAAATCACACCATGTACCTTCCTAGAGCACAGTGGAATAAAAAATCAATTCCAAGAGAAACACTCAAATATACACAAAGTCATGGCAATTAAATAACTGCTGATGAATTATTCTTGGTTCAGTGATGAAATTAAGATGGAAATTAATACATCCTTAACTGAATAATAAAGGGGGAACAAACTATCAAAATTTAAGGAATACAGATAAAGCCATCCTAAGGTTAAAGTTCGGAGCCTTAAATGCCTACATCAGAAAGAAAGATCTCTAATTAACAACCTAATATCACATGTTAAGGAACTGGAAAAAGATCAAACCCAATCCAAAGCCAGCAGAAGAAAAGAAATAACAAAGTCCAGAGCAAACCAAATTCAAAGGATCAATGAAACAAAAAGTTGGTTCTTTGAAAAGATAAACAAAATTGATAGAAATAGGAGAGAAAGAACTCAAACCACTTCATTCAGAAGTGAAAAAAAAAAAGACTTTACACCTATTACCACAGAAGTACAAAATATCATCTGCGGATATTATGAAAACCTCTACACACAAAAAATGGAAAACCTAG
Source organism: Nycticebus coucang (assembly GCF_027406575.1). Classification (NCBI taxonomy): domain Eukaryota; kingdom Metazoa; phylum Chordata; class Mammalia; order Primates; family Lorisidae; genus Nycticebus; species Nycticebus coucang. The sequence goes on along the minus strand of NC_069781.1, from coordinate 146,641,444 downwards.
GGGAAATGGATAAATTCTTGGAAACAAACAACTTTCCAAGCCTGAATCAGGAAGAAATAGAAGCTGTGATAACACATCTCCCAATAAAGTAAAGCCCCAGACCAGATGGATTCACAGCCAAATTCTACCAGGTCTACAAAGAACTGAAACCTATTCTACAGAAACTATTCCGTAAGATCAAGAAGGAGGGCATCTTTCCTAACTCATCCTATGACCCAGTATCACCCTGATACCAAAGCCAGGAAAGGACACACCAACAAGAAACCACACACCAATATCCCTCATAAACAAAGATGCAAAAATCCACAACAAAATACTAGCAAACCAAACTCAACAGCACATCAAAAGATAATCCACAATGATCAACTGGGTTTCATCTCAAGGAAGCAAAGATGGTTTAACATATGCAAATAAATAAACATGATTCACCGCATGAATAAAACAAAACAAAGACCACATGATCATCTCAATAGGTGCAGAAAAAGCATTTGATAAAATCCAGCACCCTCAACAAACTAGGTATAGAAAAAAATGTATCTCAAGAGTATAAAGGCCATATGTGAGCAACCAACAGCCAATATCATTCTGAATGGGAAAAGTTCCCCCTAAAAACTGGAACAAGGGTGCCCACTGTCACTTCTTCTATTCAACATAGTATTAGAAGTCCTAGCCAGAGCAATTAGGGAAGAGAAGGAAATAAAGGGCATGCAAACTGGGAAAGGAAAAACCCAAACATCCCCTTCTGCTGACAATATGATCTCGTATCTAGAAAGTCTAAGTATTTCACCAAAAGACTCCTAGAATTGATAAATTCAGCAAAGTCTTAGGTTACAAAATCAATGTACACATATCAGTAGCATTTTTGTATTCTAATAGCAGTCAACCTGACAGATCAGGGACTCAATACTATTCACAATAGCTACAAAGGAAATAAAGTTCTCAGGAATATACTTAACAAAGGAGGTTCTCCTTAACAAGGAGAACTACTAAAAACTAATTTAAAAAAATAGCAGATGACACAAACAAATGGAAAAACATCCCCTACTCATAGATTGGTAGAGTCAACATTAAAATGTCCATACTTCCCAAAGCGATTTACAGATTCAGTGCAATCCCCATGAAAATTCCAGTGTCATATTTCAAAGATCTAGAAAAAATAATCCTAAGCTTCATTTGGAACCAAAAAAGAGCCTGAACAGCCAAAGCAATCTTATACATAAGAAGAAAACAAACATACATAAGAAGAAAAAACCTGGAGGCATCACATTACCTGACTTCAAATTATTCTATAATGCTTCAGTAACCAAAACAGTATGGTACTAGTATAAAAGTAGAGAACCCAAAAAAAAACATCTACCAAAGCAGACAACATACAGTGGAGAAAGGAAACACTATTCAATAAATGGTTCTGGGAATATTAGATAGTTACATGCAGAAGAATGAAACAGGATCCCTATCTCTCATCATATGTAAAAATTAATTCAAGATGGATTAAAGACTTAAATGTAAGGCATGAAACCATAAAAATTCCAGAAGAAAATGTAGGAAAAACTCTTTTAGACATTAGCCTAGGCAAAGGATTTATGACTAAGACCCCAAAGGCAAATACAGCAACAATAAAAATAAATTAATGGAACTTAATTAAATTATGTCTTCTGCATAGCAAAGGAAATAATCAACAAATATACTACCTACAGAATGGGAGAAAATATTCATGAACTAACAAAAGACTGATATCAGAATTGACAACTGAAACAAATCAGGAAAAAAAAACATCAAAAAGTGGGCAAAAGACATGAAGGGAAGCTTTTTGAAAGACAATAGACAAATGGCAACAAACATCTAAAAATGCTCAACATCACTAATCATCAGAGAAGTGCAAATTAAAGCTACAGTGAGGTACCACCTTACCCCTGTCTGAATGCCCATCATCAAAAAGACAAAAAACAACAGATGCCAGGGTGAATGCAGACAGAAAGGAAGGCTTATGCCCTGTTGGTAAAAGTCCAAATTAGTACAGCCTCTGTGGAAAACAGTACAGAGATTCCTCAAGAAATACTGATGTGTGTGGATGTATACATAGGACTTCAAAAAGTAAAACACAAAGAGAGAGAGGGTGCCAGAAAATGTATACACATTTTAAGAGATGCTGTCTATGTACTACTTTTTGAAGTTGAATTGAAGGTCCCCTGACTGGTCAAGTGTACCTAGACGCACTGCACACGTCCATTTTACCTGCAATTCATGTACTTTTGGGGAATAACTGGTTTGACTTCCAACAAGATCTCTTAAAATGTATACACATTTTGGCACCCTGTTTACACACTGGTATTACACTGTTATACAATAGTGATGTAAGTGATATAATATCACAGCAACATGGAGGGGACTGGAGACCATGATCCTAAGTGAAGTATCTCAGGAACAGAGAACCAAACTGTGTATGTTCTCACTAACAAGTGGGAGCCCCTAGATAGTACACGTGGCACAAAGTGATGTAAGGGACATGAATGGGGGCAGGCGGGACGGCGCACAGTGAACACCATTCTGGTGGGCACAGCACGAGCCCTGACTTAAGCATTATACCAAGATATCCATGTAACCAAAACACTTGTACCCCCTTAATGAATATTTTAAAATAAAAAATAATCACTTTAAACATCAATAGTTCTAAAATACCAACTGAAATACGGAGGGTGTGAATTTAATACAGTTTTTTTCCTCTTCTTAAATGTGTACACATTTTGGCATCCTCTGTAGCTTGTCAGAGTAGATCAGAAAACAAGACCTAACTATTAGCTGCCTAGGGAAAGAAAGATATTAAATATAAAGATGCATTAGATTAAAAGTAAAGTGATACAGAAAGATACCGTACTGACACTAATCAAAAGAAAGTAGAAGTCACAATACGAATTTCAGAAGTAGAAGACGTCAGCGCAAAAAGAACCATCCAGAGCAAAGAGGGTGTCACACAGTGACAGAGAGGCCATTCTCTAAGATGGGACCCCTAATGTGTACTTGCACAGCAACAGAGATCAAAACATGTGAGGCAAATCCAGATAGAAGTGCAGAGAATATATAATTCACCATTATGTAAATTTCCTGCCCCTCTATCAGAAAATGGACAGGTCCAGCCAGCAGAAGCTCAGTAAGGACGTAGCTAAGGTCAACACCCATCAGTCAACTGGATATGACTGACAAACAACTTCATCCAGCAATTGCAGAATGCATATTCTTCTCAAGTTCAAGTTCACGTGGAAAATTCACCAACATACACCACATTCCAAAGCATAAAACACACTTTAATGTATGTAAAAAAATAGAAATTATACAAATATCTGCTCTCAGAGCACAATGTAATTAAACTAGAAATCAACAGAAAGATGGCTGGAAAATCCCCCAAATACTTAGATTATTAAACAATATACTTATAAACAACACATTTGTCAAGGAATAAATCTCAAGAGAAATTTTAAAATATTTTGAACTAAATAAAAATTAAAAATCATTGAAATTAGTGGAATGCAGCAAAACCAGTAAGGGTTGACTTTATAGAATTAAATGCACACATTAGAAAAGAAGAAAGACCTAAAACCAGTAATCCAAGCTTCCACCTTAAGAAATTACAAAAAGAAAAGGAAATTAAATCCAAAGTAAGTGGAAGAAAAGAAATAATAAAAAGTCAGGCAAATTATCAATGAAATGAAAATAGGAACTCAATAGAGAAAATCAACAAAATGAAAAGCAGGTTCTTTGAACAGATTATTACAATCTATAAGCCTCTGTCAAGGCTAAGTAGAAACAAAAACTGGAGAACTAATATCAGAAATAAGAGACAGCACTACAGATTTCATGGCCAGTAAAAGGATAACTAGAGAGATACTATGAGTAACTCTATGCCCACAAATTTGTTATCTTAAATGAAATGGACCAATTCCTTAAAAGATATAATTTTCAAAAACTCCCCCAAGAAGAACTAGACAATCTGAATAGATAGATGTATATAACTGCTAAAGAAATTAAATCAGTTATTAATAACCTTCCAACACAGGACACACCAGGTCTACATAATTTCACTGAGGAATTCCACAGAACATTTAAGGAAGAAATTTTACCAGTTCTCCACAATTTCTCATCAAAACTTTGAAGCAATCAGGACGCCCTTCCATAGGTGAATGGATAAACAAACTGGTGCAGCAGCCAGACAATGGGGTATTACACAGCTCTGAAAAGAAATGGGCTATGGAGGACACACAGAAACGGAAACACTCCAATGCATGTCACTAAGTGAAAGAAGCCAGTCTTACAAAGCTGCGTACTGTGAGACTCCAACCATAAGACAATCTGGGAAAATAAAAACTTTTACTGTTTTTACGTTTCCGTGGGTTGGAGATAGGAAGGGATACACAGGCAAAACACAGAGGATTTTATGAGTGAGGGCAGTGAAACAGCGCTGCATGAAAATGTGATGGTGAATACACGTCATTATACACTTTTTTTTTTTTTTTTTTTGTAGAGACAGAGTCTCACTTTATACACTTTTTTTTTTTTTTGCAGTTTGGCCGGGGCCAGGTTTGAACCCGCCACCCTCAGTATATGGGGCCGGCGCCCTACTTGCTGAGCCACAGGCGCCGCCCACATCATTATATATTTCTCCAAACCAACAGAATGTGCGTCACCAAGAGTGGACCCTGACGTGGGCTGTGGCTTTGGGAGATAATGGCGTGAGCTCACTAGCAGTAACAGGTGTACAAGTGTCATCAGTGGACAAGACTCTGCATGCATGGGGGAAGGGAGATGTTCATGAGGGATATCCCTGTGTCTTACTCTCAATTTTGCTGCAAACCTAAAAATATTCTACTTTTTAAAGAAAAAAATGTTGTTCTATATATTCTATAAATGGAACATAGATGGTGGTGAGGAAAAAATTACTTTCTTTCCTTCCTTTCTTCCTGAAAAATTCAGTCCAAAAGCAAGGTAGGTCTATGTTGTGAGGTTGTGAGGTGGCCCAGTGTGAGCAACCAGGAGTGGGGAGGGAGCACCCCACAGCGTGTGGGGCAAAGTGTCAGAGTTAGTGCAGGGGGTGGGCCATGGTGGTGATGCCCAGTGCAAGGTGTAGAAGCTTGAGAAGTATGAAACACACCCATGCTTCTGGGAGGGCCATAATGCAGGGGTCCTGGGTGTACCCCGAGAGAGCAACCATGTAAGCCAGGGTGGTGTTTTGGAGTCCCATCTGGGTAGAGAGAGCATCCGTGGGAAGCAGTGGCAGCAGCCAGCACAGGGTGCCAGGTCAGGGTGGGGGGTCTCCCATATATACTGAGGGGTGACTGCAGCAGCAACTGACAGGACGTGTTGGGGCCTGAGAGGGCAAGGAACAAAACCACAAGGGGACAGAGGAGAGATGACCCAGTGCAAGGCGTTAGCCCAAGAAGGGTGAGAGGGGTAGCTCTGAGAGGGGCAGTCATGGGGGTGGGGGTGCTCCTGGCTGTAAATATATAGGAGCTAATGAAAGCCAGGTTCTAATGGTTGGTGAAGGAAGTTAAAAATATGGAAAGGAGGGTGGCGCCCATAGCTCCGTGGGTAGGGTGCTGGCCACGTACACCCAGGCTGGTGGGTTCAAACTCAGCTGGGGCCAGCTAAACAACAATGACAACTGCAACAACAACAACAAAAAGCTGGGTGTTGTGGCTGGTGCCTATAATCCCAGCTACTTGGGAGGCTAAGGCAAGAGAACCGCTTAAGCCCAAGAGTTTGAGGTTGCTGTGAGCTGTGATGCCATAGCACTCTACGGAGGGCCACATAGTGAGACTCTGTCTCAAAAATGAAAAACAAAAACAAATATGGAAAGGGTGAAAATTAGAATGAAATCTGTGGCACTTGGTTGGAATTAGTATGAACTCATGATAGGTAGAGAGAGATCTAGATTTAAAAATAAATACAGAAATTTATATTTATATGTATCTATATTTATAAATGTGTGTGTGGACAAAGAGACTGAGACAGAGAGAGGGTCCAGGAGCACTGAACGAGCACATTCAACATCCATGTCTTGGTGTCTAAATACCATTCTCAACTAAAGTAACTAGGAGTCCTTACAGAAATGGCCAGCAGCAGGGCTAGAGCTGAAAAGCCAGGAGTTCCTTGAGGCAGAGAGCAAGGAAGTGCTCAGAAAAACAGTGAGACTTGTTGAAAGGAGAGAGGACAGTCGAGGAAGGCTCTCACTCGTCAAATCTAGCCAATTTGCACATTATAAAAATAATGGCAGCAAGAGGTCACAACCAACCGAATACAATAGGAATCATCATACATACAGATGTGAATGGGTAAATGGGGGAAGAGAAAGCTTCTTCCCAGCAGAGAAATGAGAGAATTATAGAATCAGAAATTCACTGGCAGCCATCAAAGTAGTAATTAATTCATCCCAGAAACCCCAATGGATGCTAAAACTAGTACTTAGAATTTGACAAGGAACAAAATACGTACATGGTATCAAAATACCTTCCTGTGAAATGCTCATAAGTTTACAAAGAATAAAAAAGTAGCTTTTCTTATAGCAGAAAAACCCGGCAGGCACCATCTCAATTAAGTAATCAGAGTTAACGTTAACAGTAAGGGGACAAATCAGTGCCCTGTGCCATTCAGTGGGGTTAGTGAGAGGAACACAGCATTCCTTCTGCGCTATTTGTCAGACAAATGCAAACTGTAGAATGTTCCACAAAATAACTGACCTGTGACCTTTACAAGTGTCCACGCTGTGAGGGTCAAGGAAACACAGAGAAACTGGAAGACTGAAGAAAACCAAAGAGATGAACTAATCTAGTGATCCTGGGTTGCTTTGTGAGGACATTTGGTGCAATAGTGAAACTTGAATGGGGTCTGTGGCTTGACTGGTCACTTCCTTATTTTGATGGTTGTGCTGTGGTTACTAGGAGAATGTCCTTGTTTGAAGGCATTACGCAGTCAATTATTCAGGCGTGATCTTGTCAGCAATTTACTCTCCAATGGTTAAGGAAAAATATTCTGTGAGACCCTTAAAATATTCTGTGAGACTTGAAGTTGTTTCTGAATTTAAAAAATATCTTTAGTATTTAAAAAGAAAATAACTCTAAAATAAATACAATGAAAACAAAGTAATGTTACTTAACTGGGTAGATTCCACTGCCTGCCAAAGCCTGGGAGCCTGGCGCTGGCTCTCCCTTTGAAATGGAGATTAGTGGGCGGTGCCTGTGGCTCAGTGGGCAGGGCGCCGGCCCCATATACCGAGGGTGGGTGGGTTCAAACCCGACCCCTGTCTAACTGCAACAAAAACATAGCCAGGCGTTGTGGCGGGTGCCTGTAGTCCCAGCTACTTGGGAAGCTGAGGCAAGAGAATCGCCTAAGCCCAGGAGTTGGAGGTTGCTGTGAGCTGTGTAATGCCACGGCACTCTACCAAGGGCAATAAAGTGAAACTCTGTCTCTACAAAAAAAGAAAGAAAGAAAGAAATGGAGATTAGTAAGTGTTCAGTGCTCAGGGTACGCTTACAGCACACTGAGACTTCTGTCTGTCAGCAGAAAGGGAAAGAAATTTTTAAAGAAGGTACCTTTCTTAATGATATTTTTATGTTTTTTGATGCTTTTCTGTGTGCTTATCTAAAATCATCCCCTATACCACTGTCCCCTATACCATTGTCTACACTTTAGAAAACCCGGGAAACAGTTACCCAAGTCCCTATTTAATAAAGTCTGTGCCTACATAGATGGGTAAAGATAACCTGCTTCTCTAATGTCCCACTGGTTGCTTGTCATAGAGGAACACAGTGGAGAAAATGTGGTTAATTGAAAGCCCCAATTTATCTCTAGACTTGACCCTAACTATTTATCTCAGATTCCTTCACACTTCTGTGTACACACACCTTGACCAGGGTCAAAGCTAAACATTTTGTCTCCTCTTTCCCAACTTTCTAACCTGCTCCTCATCCCCCACGCCGTCCCGGGGAGAGGTAATACCCTCTTCCATCAGGTTTTCAAGCCAGGCCTTGGGCATCATTCTCCCCTTCTCCCTCTCCCTGTCTCTTTGCCCTCCAGATCTTGTGAGTCTACCCTGGAATGTATCACAGATGCATCTTTGTCTCCCTACACCCACCACTCCCTCCATTCCAGCCCCCTCCTAACTGGCCACCCCACTTCCACCCTTGCCCTCTCCAATTCATTCTCCAAGCTGCAGCCAGAGTGATTGTTTTCAAAAGATAAATCTAATTCTGTAATTCTCTTCCATAGAAACCTTCAAACTGTGCTGTCTAAAGCAGTAGTCATTAGCCATGTGGGGCCATTTAAATTTAAATTAATTAAAATGAGGTAAAATTAAACATTCAGTTCCTCTATCTCAATAGTCACATTTCAATTGCTTAGCAGTCACGTGGCCGACAGTGGACAGCACAGATGACAGAACACTGGAACTTTAGACCAGACAGTGCTGTTTGAGAAGCTTCCCACTGCCTCTGGACAAAGTGCAAGCTATGGGGCCCCACCACCCTCCGTGCCAAGGGCCTCCAGTGCCCTTTCCGCTCTCACCTGCCTCTCCTTCCCCAGTCCCCACACTCCAGCTACACTGGGCTCCTTCTCATTTCCTCAAACAGACCAAGCCCTGGATTTTCTCAGGACCTTCCCTGTGGTCGCCCCGGCCTACAACATCCCCCCTTCTCTGTCTCACTGACTCCTCCGCACCCTGCATACTTTAGCTTAAACATCTCTCCCACAGAGAGGCCTTTCTTCACTCCCCAGTAAAATAATTAAACCTATTATTATACACTGTTTTTTCACCCTATTTTTCTTCTTGTATGTTATCTACCTTAACATACCCTAAATGAAGATATTTTTATTTGGTTTGTTTAATCTCTATCTCCCTATCACTGTTAGGAGAGAGACCCTGGTATTTTGTTTCTCTATTGCCTTGTATAGTGCCTGGCATAAAATACACTTTAAGACTATTTAATGAATGAAAAAGATTATTAATAGCAATGTAAGACTAAAATGTACAAATGTTTTCAGGAGTTAGGCTATGCATAGTGTGGGTAGCAAAAATCAGGGAAAGCACAATTTCCGATTCATCTTTTTTACCTTATTACTTCCTGAGTAAGAGTTTTTGTATTTGAGACAAATCTTTTCTATTGAGGCAATTCTAGAAAAGGCACTTTGTTCCCTTGACTTCCTAATCCAACGTGGGGCTCCACACCTGTGAGGTGGGAGCCCGTCTTCTCGCCTCCCGCCTGGGGCTGGTGGCCCTCTGAGAACCATTCCTGCCCCAGCAGATCCTGGCAAGATTCTCTGTCTAGAAGGCTGCTTCCCCCCTAATGGCAAATTTGAAACTAGGTAGTCTACTACAGAGGTTAATTGCACAGGAAATGTAACCTACAGGCCATCACCATTCTTTATTTCTTTCATCTCATGTTTCTTCTATTAAGCTGTCATGTTAAAAATGTTCTAAAAGCATCAAGAAGGAAGGAAAACAACAAGAAAGCTAATACCTAAAACACTCATTACCCGTGTCCAGCTCACTCGCTGAGAAAAGGGGAGCGTTGGTGCTGCCCGGAGAGTGGGCAGTGACGTGGCCATGGCTGCAGGCCAGGAGAGAAGTGATCCGCTCTCCTGCTGCGACTCCACCGCCAGGGGAGTGGGAGCAGCGCAGAGCAGGGCCGGGGGTGCTAGCTGCCCTCGAGTGCAGGAGCAGAGGCCCCCCTCACAGTACAGAGCAGGGCCGGGGGCACCAGCTGCCCTCCAGTGCAGGAGCAGAGGCCCCCCCTCACAGTACAGAGCAGGGCCAGGGGCACCAGCTGCCCTCCAGTGCAGGAGCAGAGGCCCCCCCTCACAGTACAGAGCAGGGCCTGGGGCACCAGCTGCCCTCGAGTGCAGGAGCAGAGGCCCCCCCCTCACAGTACAGAGCAGGGCCGGCGGCACCAGCTGCCCTCCAGTGCAGGAGCAGAGGCCCCCCACCTCCCTGCCCCCAGGACTGCATGCACACAGTGCTGAGCTGCCCAGTCCCCCCCCACCCACGTGGTCAGAGCTTTCTCGGGGTGAGTTTCCTCGTTGCCTCCCACAACCGAGGCCCCCCAGGAGTGACAGGTGAAGCGAGTGTGAGCACGATGCTGCCATCCGCACGTCCAGGGGAAGCCTCAACCCAGTTGCACCCATGATTAGAGAGCTGGGGGTGCTCCTGTCTCAACCGCACACCCACGGGGCCCTGAGTCGGCGCAGCCTGTCTCAGACTCCTGGACTGCCTGTTTCCATTCGATGAGTGCGGGCATTGGCTCTCTATCTGGTCACAAATCTCCGCCATCATGACATACCCATTTGCATTTGGCACACAGACCAACTCCTTTCCTCTACGTCCTCACGACCTGACTTGAGTCAGGGCCCAGGGCGGATAGTGACGCGCTCTCACCTGGATGAGTGGATGTGCCCGGCCTCCC